>NC_080543.1:136900325-137222825 GCF_028640845.1 Ahaetulla prasina | reverse complement strand
GTAAGTGGTGGATACATCCTTGTGGTTAGAAACCTCTCTTAAATATTCATTAGGAAGGTGGTGATGGTTATTGCCTTGCCTTTTTTGACCCTTCCCATGAGCATCTGCTGCTAGTTAGGCTAGCATAAAACCATTGTACTAATTAGCCAGGGCAAAGAAGACATGGTGAACAATGAGGGTGGAGGTTTGTTCTCTGAACTTGTGTGTTGGTTTCTGAACGTTTCATTACAAGGCTAGGTAACATCTTCAGTGGAGTTTAGGATTTGTCAGTGTCGGTGTTCTGTTGATAAGGGTTTTGTGTGGTCAGTGGATCTTGTGATGGGGAGATCACATCAAGGGAGAGTTGTGTTGTGATGTGTCTTGTGCTGGGTCTTGTGATGGATCTTCTGATGGGTCTTCTAATGGGTCAGATGTGGGTCACATCAAATGAGGGTCTTGAGATGGGTCTTGTGATGGTCACATGTGGATCAAATCAGGTGAGGGTTTTGTGATGGGTCTTCTGATAGATCTTCTGATGGGTCGTGTGACAGGTCAGATGTGGGTCATGTCAAATGAGGGTTTTGTGATGGGTCTTGTGATGGGTCAAGTGTGGGTCACATCAGGTGAGAGTCATTGGGAGGTGAAGAGCTGTCAGGGTTGTGTGGGTTGGTTGAGGGTTGAGAGAATAGCAATCATAATTTTGGGCTCAAAGGAGAACAATTCTTGGGTTCCTTTTTCATTTCAGGGAAGGAAAGAGACAACGATGTGCGATGGAGTTGTACCTCCTTGGTTATCATTCCTTTTTTTTTTTGCATTAAAAAAGCAGAAGGGCAAATGTCAATAGAGAGGAACATCCTGTATTTCTTTCTGACTAATCATGACATGACAGTTATGAACTTTATCGAAGGGAGGATGACTTGTCCAGTGACAAATTGACATCCAGTTATGTCGTTACTCCCAAATGTCCTTTTACAAAATCGTAGGCTACAATTCAGAGCAAGAGGAAGGAACTGCCCAGTCTGTCTGATTCTTTGCTTCTTTTCTACTCCTTGGAGGTCCTTTCGTTAGAAGGTCCTTTTGACCCGTGGGGGATTTGGGGAGAAAGAGACCCTCGGGAATCGCTCTCTGTCCTTCTTCGGGCTCTTAAATCACAACTTGGCAACTTTTCATTTTTGATTTTTAAAAAAATCTCATGCAGGTGACGTCCCAGGAGGAAAGAGGACAGTAATCCAGTACCATCTTTAGAGAGTCATTTTGGTGGACCTTGTAATGTGCTTCTTCCATCCTCTCTTAAAAACGATGAGAAACGAAGAAGAAACAGAATTGGAATATATAGAAGCAGAATAAATAGAAGGAGAATCAAGACCATGTGAAGTGTTAATACTACTTTACAATGCCTTGGGAAGACTACATTTGGAATACTGCATCCAGTTTTGGTCATCATAATATATATATAATGCTCTTTGTTGCTCTTCTCTGCACAGAGAAGAGCAACAAAGATGATTAGAGGACTGGAGACTAAAACATATGAAAAACAATTGCAGAAATTGGGTAAAGTCTAGTTTATTGAAAAGAAGGACTAGGAGCAGAGGGCAGTTCGGGCGAACTGGTAGCAGCAACTGCGGTTTGGCCCGCCCACCTGCCCAGATGTAATGCTGTCCTATTTAGTCACATTTTCGAGGCTGGGCACATGTGCGGAAGGTGCACGCAAGAGCAAAGCACATGAAAAAGGGGTTCAATTTCTGCTCCAAAGCACCTGAAGGCAGGACAAGAAGCAATGGATGGAAACTAATCAAGGAGAGAAGCAACCTAAAACTAAGGAGGAATTTCCTGTCAGTGAGAACTATTAACCAGTGGAACTACTTGATTCCAGAAGTTGTGGTTGCTCCATCACTGGAGGCTTTTAAGAAGAGACTCGACATACATTTGTCGAAAATGGTATAGATTCTCCTGCTTGAGCAGGGGGCTGGACTAGAAGACCTCCAAAGTCCCTTCCAACTATTATTCTGTTAAAAAAGTCATTTCTTCTGACCATTACATCTACAAGCATCTTTTCATGGTTCCCATTAGCGTAAATCCTCTTTGCTAGTACTCCGTAACATAATGCTTTCTTCTTTTAACTCGCAAATTCTACATCTTATTTATGCACATCCACTTTCCATTCGTTCTGTTGGACATAATTCTTTTTCATGTGGAACTTTGACTTCCTTCAGTCCTTGTATTTCTGTTCTCATCTATTTACAGTTCTTTATCTTTTCTTTCTTCTGCTTTTTCCCTCAAGATCCATTCTTGACGTAACTGAAAAATGGGCCTATTTAGAGCGTCTCATCACCCTCGTGTTCATCACTGATGTTTTCAGTCTGATACGATAAGCCATCAAATTAATCGTGCTTTCTGATTTTATTCATCTCTTTGCCACGTGCACATATGGATTAGTCGTGCTCACAGCGTATTTTGGAAAGAAGGAGACCCTTTTCTTAGCAGATACTCAGCAAACGTCCCTGCACTTACATATTTTCCACTCTTTTATTTATTTTGACTTTTGGACTGCAGTTATTTCCAAAAGTCACACAATTTTTCTCAAATTTTTCTCAAAAGAATTGTGTCACTTCTGGAATAACTGCAGTTATTCTTCTCAAAAAAAAAAAAATTGTGTCAGTTTCTTCTGTTATCTGTGGAATCTAACGTGTGACTTTCACCAAACGAGGAACCGAAAGTTTCTTTTCAATAATCAATCAATCAATCAATCAATCAATCAATCAAATGAATAAATGAAAGAATGATTGAATAGATGCAATCCTCAAATTATGACCACAATTGAACCCAAAATTTATGTTGCTAAATGAGACATTTGTTAAGTGAGTTTGGGGCCATCTTATGACCTTTCTTGCCACTGTTGTTAAGTGAATCATTGCATTTGTTGAGTAAGTAACATGGTTGTTAAGTGAATCTGGCTTTCCCATCAACTCGGATTGTCAAACCGTCGCAAAATCCAGGGACATTGCAACTGTCATTACTACATTCCCATTTCAAGCATCTGAATTTTGATTACAGGAGCATAGGAATGCAGCAACGGTCATAAGTGTGAAAAACGGTCGTAAATCACTTGTTTCCCTGCTGTTGTAACTTTGAACCGTCACAAAAGGAATGTCGTAAGTCAAGGACTACCTGTATTCCGCTGGAGGTGACTGGGCCCCAAGTAGAGTACTTCATTGGGGCTGGAAAGAGTTTGTGTGCTCTCTTCCAATGATTGTGTATTAAGTTGCCCATCCAATGCACTTAACATATTTAGTCTAAGAAATTTATCCCGCAGTGACTAATGTGATGTGGACATATGTACCATACATGATTAATCGGGATGAATTTTCTTGCTGGGTAAATGATGATAAATGTTTGAGCTCCCACTGCATGGTGTTTGTTTCCACGTCACTATTACCTTGCCTTTAGTTGTTGCGAAGTGTATTTTGCAAGGGGTTCCAAGCCAAGAATTGGAAATAGCTGAAGCAGAAGGAATTGTCACTGGCAAGGTGGGGCATTGGGCATAGAGACGGTCCTTGGCTTACGACCAAATTAAGCCCCCAATTACCATAGCTAAGCGAGACAGTTGTTAAGTGAAATATCAATGGAGGTACTCAGTCAGCCAGGTCATGGTTATGCCAAGGGTCTCCTGCTTGAGCAGGGGGCTGGACTAGAAGACCTCCAAGGTCCCTTCCAGCTCTCTTCTGATTCTGGAAAAAAAAATGTTTTAGTCTCCAGGCCTTTATTCATTTTAGTTGCTCTTCTCTGCACTTTTTCTGAAGTCTCAACCTCTTTTTTTTTTTTTGTAATCCCTGAAGAATTCATTCCCGGCATTCTCCTTGACAGCATCATGACAGGCGTTGGGTTTGATCAGCGCCACGTCAAGAAATCCTCCATCTCCTTCCAGTGAAGGCTGACAGCTGTGGCTCGCTGAGCTGCAGAGCCTCCGAATGCCTTGGCGAGCTAATTATCCACATCGGATGACAGCTGAGGAACTGGCACAGTGGGAAGTCCCACAAACAGAACGAGGAGGAAGAGAGGGCCAGACCAAGGCTGGAGAGTCACCCAAGAAGATACATGTGCCATGTGCTTAGCTGTGAACCTAAAATCATCTATTGCAATGTCCTTCCTGTCGAAGACTACTTCAGCTTCAATTGCAGCAATACACAAGCACACAATAGATTTAAGCTTAATGTTAACCGCTCCAATCTTGATTGCAGAAAATATGACTTCAGTAACAGAGTTGTTAATGCTTGGAATAAACTACCTGACTCTGTGGTCTCTTCCCATAATCCCCAAAGCTTCAGCCAAAAACTGTCTACTATTGACCCATTTCTAAGAGGTCTGTAAGGGGCATACATAAGAGCACAAGCGTGCCTACTGTTCCTGTCCTATTGTTTCCTTTCGTTACATCCAGTTAATATAGTTATTACATACTCATACTTATATATATGCTTATATATTGTATAGTTATTTCATGCTTATGCTTATATATACTGTGTGACTAAACAAACAAACAAACAAACCTAACTCTGAGGCTGGTTGCCCTGTTGTTGAAATGTTTCCAGGATGGGACATCCTTTCTAAAGTCAACCCTGTTGTGGCTTTTTGAGCTTGAGCATATCCACCTGAATTGAATGGCACAACAAAGTTACAGTGATACAGTCATAAGTGGGAGGAGATGGGTGATGGGAACGACGAGAAGATTAATAGCAGTGCAGAGTTAGTCAATAGTTTGACAGTGTTGAGGGAATTATTTGTTTAGCAGAGTGATGCCCTTCGGGGAAAAACTGTTCTTGTGTCTAGTTGTTCTGTTGTGCAGTGCTCTATAGCTTCGTTTTGAGGGTAGGAATTGAAACAGTTTATGTCCAGGATGTGAGGGGTCTGTAGATATTTTCACAGCCTTCTTTTTGACTCGTGCAGTATACAAGTCCTCAATGGAAAGCAGGTTGGTAGCCATTGTTTTTTCTGCAGTTCTAATGATCCTCTGAAGTCCGTGTCTTTCTTGTTGGGTTGCAGAACCGAACCAGACCGTTATAGAGGTGCAAATGACAGACTCAATAATTCCTCTGTAGAACTGGATGAGCAGCTCCTTGGGCAGTTTGAGCTTCCTGAGTTGGCGCAGAAAGAACATAGTACGCTGTGACCATCCTTCAAAAGAGGTATTTTGAAGTGTTGCGTTGCCTTCATCCTAACATGAATTGCTGTTCTTTGAAGTGTGTTCCATGTGATGAAGGGGAGTGGGTAGTAGTAGTAATAGTTGAGGTCCTTGGTGCTCTCTGAGCTTGGTTGTTTTCTTGCACATTTCATTATCCGACTAGGTAACATCATTAGTGGTAGAAAGGAGCAGGATTTGCTCTCTGTTTAGAGATGAATATAGATATGTATAGAAAGATAAATATATAATTACTTATCTCTACAGATATAGAGGTATTGTAGGTAAATGTATACGTACAGCTGTAGGAAGAATACAGGTATAGATAAAGCTGCAAAGATAGTCTAGATATAGATATAAAACGAGGGATCAATACCCCCATTGCATTCATAGGAAAGGTTGTTTTAAACATGACCCATCAGTGAAAAATGATCCTTTTTGAAAGCAAGAATAGCGTAAGGGGAAAAGAGACCGAAAATGCATTTGGTAGGAAAAAAAAAAATTCCAAATAAGTTGTGTAAACACCTCATCCTTTTTTTCCTCTCTCCGGGGGCAAAGCAACGATCTTATCTCTGTAATTGAAAGTAATCTTCTAAAGGCACTTTTTAACTAGAGTTACACAATCGGTCTTTTAAATCAGCCGTTATCTCCTTCCAAATTTCACTGTAAATGTTATGGGCTTGTATAACAAGCTGTATTCTGCGGTTGAAAAGATGGATTCCTCTCCTCCTTTCACTACACTTACTCGGGTGCAATAAAGATTTCTCATGCCTTTTCCCTCTTTTGCACTGAATTTCTTTGGAAAGCTATCCGAATTGTCCTTTCGGTTGTTTCTCCTGTCAAAACAGAAATCTATTGAAACTCTTTTATAATTGGATCGCATTTTCTTTTTTGCTTAGCAAAATTCTCTTGAGAAGACCGGTTCTGCATTCTTTCCTACATTTCCTCTGGAAGTGATATGTGGCTTTTTAAAATACACACACACACACACACACACACACACACACACACACACACACACATATATATAATGCTCCTAGAAGCACGAAGCAGTAAACACCAGCCTGAAGATGATGAATGAGACTTCGCTGAAACATCGCCAAGACACTTCCAATTTTACGCGGGAGAAAACCCGAATAACCAAAGACATATATATATATATATATATATATATATATATATATATATATATATATATATATACCAAAGACATATATATATATATATATATATATATATCCAAACCCACACTGATCAGGAAGCATGACCAAGGACCAGAAGCCAGACTGCAGCTGCAACATTAGCCATTTCAAACCCCTCCAATCCATACATACAGCAGACAGACACCCACTATGAAGATGTAGCACCACCACGAACATGAAGCCAAACAACAGCAATGCAGCTCACCAGCTCAAATCCCCCTGCAACTCAGACTAATCTGAGCACAACCAAGCCCTCACCCAAACAGCACACACCCCCATCCAATCAGAGAACAAAAAACCCCATCCAATCAGAGCACAGCCAAGCTCCCACCCAATCAGTTCAAACCCCCACTAGCAGTTAAAAGGAAGAAACAGCTGCGATCACACATTTCTCCTTGAAGCACGAAGCTGTAAACACCTAGCCTGAAGATGATGAATGGGATTTTGTTCAAACGTCGCCAAGACACTTCCAATTTTACGCGGGAGAAAACCCGAATAACCAAAGACATATATATATACCAAAGACATATATATATATATACCCAAACCCACACTGATCATGAAGCACGACCAAGGACCAGAAGCCAGACCGCAGCTGAACACTTTAACAACAGAATAATCACACAGCATGAACAAAAGAGATGATACCTCCCGCCTACCAGCCATTTGGAAACCCGCCCTTATTGACAAACGTGTCCGTAACATGAGGAATGACACCAGACCCGCACTCACGAGGTCCACACAGGATGTCACCACCACACATCCACCCAGAAAGCAGACCCAAACCCACACTAATCAGGAAGCACGACCAAGGACCAGAAGCCAGACCGCAGCTGCAACATTAGCCATTTCAAACCCCTCCAATCCATACATGCAGCAGACAGACACCCACTATGAAGATGTAGCACGACCACGAACACGAAGCCAAACAACAGCAATGCAGCTCACCAGCTCAAATCCCCCTGCAACTCAGACTAATCTGAGCACAACCAAGCCCCCACACCCGCAGCCAATGAGAGCACAAAAAAAAATCCCCATCCAATCAGAGCACAGCCAAGCTCCCACCCAATCAAACCCCCTCTAGCAGTTAAAAAGGAAGAAACAGCTGCAATCACACATTGCTCCCAGAAGCACGAAGCTGAAGCCTGAAGATGATGAATGAGACTTCGTCGAAACGTCGCCAAGACACTTCCAATTTTATGCGGGAGAAAACCGAATAACCAAAGACATATATATATATATATATATATATATATATATATATATATATATATATATATATATACCAAAGACATATATATATATATATATATATATTTCAAACCCCTCCAATCCATACATACAGCAGACAGACACCCACTATGAAGATGTAGCACGACCACAAACACGAAGCCAAACAACAGCAATGCAGCTCATCAGCTCAAATCCCCCTGCAACTCAGACTAATCTGAGCACAACCAAGCCCCACCCAAACAGGACACACCCCATCCAATCAGAGCACAAAAACCCCATCCAATCAGAGCACAGCCAAGCTCCCACCCAATCAGTTCAAACCCCACTAGCAGTTAAAAGGAAGAAACAGCTGCAATCACACATTGCTCCCAGAAGCACGAAGCTGAAGCCTGAAGATGACGAATGAGACTTAGCTGAAACATCGCCAAGACACTTCCAATTTTACGGGAGAAAACCGAACAACCAAAGACCTACATACAAACACCGTGAAAACCTCAGAAAACAAATATATATATATATATGTTTTCTGAGGTTTCAGCGGTGTTTGTATGTAGGTCTTGGTTATTCGGTTTTCTCCACGTAAAATTTGAAGTGTCTTGGCGACGTCGACGAATCCCATCGTCATCATCAGGCTAGGTGCTTACAGCTTCCTATTTGTAGGAGAAATGTATGATCGCTGCTGTTTCTTCCTTTAACTGCTAGTGGGGGTTTGAACTGATTGGTTGGGAGTTTGGCTGTGCTCTGATTGGCTGGGGTGTGTTCTGATTGGGTGGAGTTTGGCTGTGCTCTAATTGGATGGTGGGGTTGGCTGTGCTCTGATTGGCTGGGGGTGTGTTCTGTTGGGGGGGGCTTAGTTGTGCTAGGTTGGTTTGAGATGCAGGGGGATTTGAATTGGTGAGTTGCATTGCTGTTGTTTGGCTTCGCGTTTGTGGTCGTGCTTCATCTTCATGGTGGGTGTCAGTCTGCTGCATGTATGGATTGGAGGGGTTTGAAATGGCTAATGATGCAGCTGCGGTCTGGCTTCTGGTCCGTGGTCGTGCTTCATTATCGGTGTGGGTTTGAGTTTGCTTTCTGTATGGATGTGTGGTGGTGACATGCTGTGTGGCACTCACGAGTGTGGGTCTTGCGTCATTCTTCATGTTAGGGACTCGTTTGTCGATAAGGGCGGGTTTCCAAATGGCTGGTAGGCGGGAGGTATCATCTCGTTTATTCATGCTGTGTGGGCGTTTTTCTATCTCGATGGCTTCTCTGATTATTCTGTTGTTAAAGTGTTCAGTTTTGGCGATAGTTCTGGTATTTTTAAAATCAATTTTATGTCCTGTGGCTTTAAGGTGTTGGACCAAGGAAGAAGTTGGTTCCTCTTTTTTGATTGAGTTCTTATGTTCTTCAATGCGTGCACTTATTCTTCTGTTGGTTTGTCCGATGTATGTGGTGCTGCAGGAGGTGCATGGGATTTCATATACTCCTTGATTTTCTAACTCAATTTTGTCTTTGGGGTTTCTTAGGATGGTGGATATTTTTCGGTTTGTGCAGAATGCTGTCTTGATGTTGTGTTTGTGGAGGATCTTGCCGATTCTGTCTGTGGTACCTTTTATATATGGGAGGAGGGCTTTGCCGTTTTCTTGTTCTCTGTCTTGGATTTTAGTGGGGGTTTCTTTATGGATTAGTTTGGTAATCTTATTTCTTTGAAATCCATTGGATGTTAGTATGTTAGTGAGAGTGTGACCCACACTCGTGAGTGCCACACAGCATGTCACCACCACACATCCATACAGAAAGCAAACTCAAACCCACACCGATAATGAAGCACGACCACGGACCAGAAGCCAGACCGCAGCTGCATCATTAGCCATTTCAAACCCCTCCAATCCATACATGCAACAGACTGACACCCACCATGAAGATGAAGCACGACCACAAACGCGAAGCCAAACAACAGCAATGCAACTCACCAATTCAAATCCCCCTGCATCTCAAACCAACCTAGCACAACTAAGCCCCCCCCAACAGAACACACCCCCAGCCAATCAGAGCACAGCCAACCCCACCATCCAATCAGAACACAGCCAAGCTTCCAACCAATCAGTTCAAACCCCCACTAGCAGTTAAAAGGAAGAAACAGCAGCGATCATACATTTCTCCTACAAATAGGAAGCTGTAAGCACCTAGCCTGATGATGACGAATGGGATTTCGTCGAAACGTCGCCAAGACACTTCAAATTTTACGCGGGAGAAAACCCGAATAACCAAAGACCTACATATATATATATATATATATATATATATGGGATTTAAAAGCCATAACCAATCTTCATTGAACCGGCCGCTGTTTAGCAGACTCCGCATGCCAATTTTTAGTTGGATTGTCTCCTGCCAGCACCATCCAAAGTAGTTTTTGGCAGCATGCTTCTGTTTACTTAAGATGTCCTCTTTACCTCGTTTGCATGCATTTATATAATTGGTGTAAGGGTGTCAATATGCTAATGACATAAAATGATGCAAATGATGTAATTTGCATCCTTCGCATGGCATCATGACACGGAGGAGGCGAGTGGCATGCTTTCAGGCGGAACAGTCCCTCTCTCTGAATGCTAATTAAATTCAAATGTACCTGAGTTTTTTCCCCCCTAATCCATACGACTTTCTGACAATCGGATATAGGCTTGTGGATGTTTTCCCTCTGTGCTTCTTGGAGCGCGCGTTTCTCAACTTGGCACCTTAAAGTTGTGTGGACTTCAACTCCCAGAATTCCCCAGGTCAGCATGGGAGACATTGATCCAGTTTGGGGGAATTCTGGGAGTTGAAGTCCACACAGCTTAAAGACAGCAAGGTTGAGAAACGCTTCCTTAGAGAGCGGACTGGTGTGTCCTCTCTAAGGAATCATCCATTCAGGTCTGAGGATGTCCCATCCTTGGAGAGAGGAGGAAGTTGGTCTCTCAGTGCAACCCACACAGGGATGTTCCTACTCTGCTCCTAAGACGCATGTCTTCTTTTAACGAGTTAACGGGTGGTAGTGGAGCCTTGTAGATGCACACAATCTGGAGGCTCAGGGTTGCTGAGTTCAAAGCATTGAAGAGTTTATTATTGCTGTCTATTCACAACCCCTCCCTTTTTATGGCCCTACAATCCCTTACTTTGGGGTAGTGTCAGGGCAACGGCATGAAACCGAGCAACCCTAACCCTGCCGCTACCTAGGATTGAACTCTCAACCTTCTGAATGGGAGGCAAGCATCTTCACCACTAGGCCACCACGCCGCTCCACGTATAAACAAGAATCCGGTCAACTAATGGTCAAAGCAAAATTGGTGCTAGATAAGAATCAATGGAATTCACTGGGCGCGCGCGTGCGTGTGTGTGTGTACTTAATAATAATAATAATAATAATAATAATAATAATAATAATAACAACAACAACAACAACAACAACAACAACAACAACTGAGTTGGAAGGGACCTTGGAGGCCTTCTAGTCCAACCCCCTGCCCAGGCAGGAAACCCTACACCATCTCAGACAGATGGTTATCCAACACCTTCTTAAAAATTTCCAGTGTTGGGGCATTCACAACTTCTGCAGGCAAGTCATTCCATTTATTAATTGTTCTGTCAGGAAATTTCTCCTTAGTTCTAAGTTGCTTCTCTCCTTGACTAGTTTCCACCCATTGCTTCTTGTTCTACCCTCAGGTGCTTTGGAGAACAGCTCGACTCCCTCTTCTTTGTGGCAACCCCTGAGATATTGGAAGACTGCTATCATGTCTCCCCTGGTCCTTCTCTTCACTAAAGTAGCCATGCCCAGTTCCTGCAACCGTTCTTCATATGTTTTAGCTTCCAGTCCCCTAATCATCTTTGTTGCTCTTCTCTGCACTCTTTCTACTTGGGTTGCTTGTGGCTGCATAATGATTCCAAACTGATGACATGTTTAACCCCGCCTTCCACCTCAGCCTGCTCATCTCTTGCAGTTGTTTTTCATTATTTTTCAATTTCTGAGTATGTCCTATAGGGATTCTTTGAGACTCTCCCATGCAAGAACTAACCAGGTCCCCCTTCTTAGCTTCCAAGATCATCCGGGGTATTGCCATGTGCTAATTCTCATCTATTGTATGCAGTACAATACTTACTGATGTCTACTACGCCAAAAGCAACGAATGTTCCACTCGGGTATTTTATATGTACCAAGGATAAAATACCCCTTTGTAGCCTGAGAGAATTTAGACCATTTGTGCTTTTGTGTAACGAGACACACTGGGATTTGTAACGGAGTAGGAAATTAATGGTTGTTTGGCTTTCTACTCATTAAGATCAATCTTGGAAAGAAGACCAGTTTGAGTGGGTCGAAAAATAGCTCTTCCATTTCTTGACGACCTCAGTGCAAGCAGGATCTGTCTCTTAATGGTTAATGGTTGAAAAGTAGCTGCAAGGAAGCAAAAATTAAATGGCTCCCCCTCTCCAAGAAGCTTACTACGCTAGTTGCTTCAGACAGCACTGTTTACAAAATGTGTATCTGAGTTTCTAAAAACCACAATTCAGCACTGGGTTCCATTGTATTTTCTTTATGTTGCGTTCAGCCCTGGGAAATTTATTCGAGGGACATTTTCCTGCTGTGCCGGGAATGAGCCACCCACAATTTCTGGACCACAAGAATGCATGACATCGTTGTTGTCACACACCCCGAAGGGAACGTGTGAGAAACAGCGGGAACCAGGCAGGCAGCGCAGAAGGCCGGTGGGTGTGGAAAGAGACAGGCCCACTTCAGAGGGAAGGAAATGCTTCTGAGATCATCGGCTTGCTTTAAGTCTTCTAGCATTAAGAACGCCGTTCGGAAATCCGTGGGTGTTTCTGGCTTCTTGGGTTTTGCCAGTTTAGAGGGTCTCGGCGAAGTGCAGGTGAGATCTGGGTGTCTCAACATGGGCTGAAAATTAAAATTTCCCATTTTCTTTTTGAAGAAGGAGGGTTCACCAGCAAACGCCTCTGTTCCAATGGCTACAGGATTTCAGTTGCTGCCCTTTGTGGTGTCCTCCTCGGAAGCTTTTAATGCCCTAAAATGTGGATTATCCCGAAGTTCATACAACCTACAAGATCAAATTCTTCAAATTTGGAAATGTTAAGACTTGTGGACATCAGCTCCCAGAATTCCTGAGCAACCCATGCCGGCTGGGGAATTCTGGGAGTTGAGAAGGGTCCCAAAACGTGGCCACTTTAAGACTTGTGGATGTCAACTCCCAGAATTCCTGAGCAAAACATGCTGGCTAGGGAATTCTGGGAGTTGAGAACGGTCTCCAAACCACTTTAAGACTTCATTTTTCATTTCAGTTTTAGATTTTTATACCGCCCTTCTCCCGAAGGACTCAGGGCGGTGTACAGCCAGATAATAAAAACCCACAATATAAACATTAAAACAGAAACTTAAAACCAAGCATATTACATAAATGGCCGAAATATTTAAAACAATTTAAAACCCTAAAATTCATAAATAACCCCAATTAAAATTTAATAAAACTTTTAAGCCAGTCCCGCTTGAATAAATAAATGCGTTTTCAGCTCACGGCGAATAGTCCGAAGATCAGGCACTTGGCGTAAACCAGGGGGAAGTTCATTCCAAAGAGTAAGACTTATGGATTTTAATCCCTAGGATGCCTCAGCCAGCGATGGTGAGTGGGGAATTCTGGGAATTGAAGTCCATAAATCTTAAAGTGGCTAAGATTGGAATCCCTCTGTACTACATCATTAAGTGATCTGGGTATCCGTCTGGATTGAACAGAACCTCTTCATGCTGGTAGCATCACGTCATCAAAATAGCCCTTTCCATTTTACTTGCACACAAATGCCTGCCAACAACCAGTTTTACAATTAAAATAAATATTCATTTTATTTTTCCAGTAAGGATGTGGTTGCTGTCATTTATATATATATATATATATATATATATATATATATATATATATATATATATATATATATATATATATATATATATATATATATATATATATATATATATATATATATATATATTGCCATGTACTGTATGGAGGGTCACCAGTTTGAAACTGGGCAGAAACAACTGTTTAAAATTATTTTTTTTCCCTCTTGGCTGCTGTTTGGATAAGTGCTGCTTTGATCTGGGAATGTTTATTTTTTAATTCAATGGTCCTCTGGTGGATTGATATTTTTTTTTAAAAAGAAAAACTTAGATAAATTAAAGATGACTGATTGTCAAGATATGGTTTACTCCTGGGTATGATATTGTAAAACAGAAGCTTTGCATCTTTTCGCAGATGCAGATAAAATTAAATGTGATGGGGCATTTTCTGCAACTAATAAATCTTGGTTAGCAGTACAGACAGAAAGCATCTATATCTATTTTAGAGAAGGAATTATAGATTTTCTTCTTCTTCTTCTTCTTCTTCTTCTTCTTCTTCTTCTTCTTCTTCTTCTTCTTCTTCTTCTTCTTCTTCTTCTTCTTCTTCTTCTTCTTCTCCTCCTCCTCCTCCTCCTCCTCCTCCTCCTCCTCCTCCTCCTCCTCCTCCTCCTCCTCCTCCTCCTCCTCCTCCTCCTCCTCCCACCCTGAAACATCCAATTCCACAAAGTCATTCTTGATGGGTGTGAGATCCTAAAATTCCTTCACAATCTCAATTGTGACAGAGGCTCCCTCAAGGGTCACGCTGGTTGGAAAGAGAAGATGTTATCTGCAGAAGGATCAAGATTCAGGGCCCATGTTGACCAAACAAATTCAAGTCAGCTGAAGCCAGAATTTGCTAGCAGAAAAGTCCCTTCTCTGGATATTGACAGTTGGGACTTTACAACGAAGCCAGAGGTGGATTTCAGCAGGTTCTGACCCAGTTCTGGAGAACCAGTAGCAGAAATTTTGAGTAGTTTGGAGAACCGGTAGTAAAAATGCTGACTGGCCCTGCCCCCATCTGTTCTCTGCCTCCCAAATCCCAGCTGATTGGGAAGAAATGGAGATTTTACAGTATCCTTCTCCTGGAGTGAGGTGGGAATGGACATTTTACAGTATCCTTGCCATGCCATGCCATGCCATGCCCACCAAACCATGCCAAGCCCACCAAGCCACACCCACAGAACCGGTAGTTAAAGAATTTGAAACCCACCACTGAATGAAGCCTTCCAAACCCGTGTAAGATTTTTGCCCAGGCTGAATGAATTCATATCTCAGGGTGGAATTGTGATAGACATTGGGGTTATTTTGCTACTTCTAAATTTTATTTTGGCCAGCGTTGATTTCTTAGTGTATCTTTTGTAATTTAATAATGGCGAAGAGCTGAAGGTTTCAGAGTTATTGATGCTATCTGCGTTGCAGGCCTGATTAAATGCGTCTGCTGTTTGACCTTCCCGCAGTTCTGGGATGGAAGGAAGGCGTTATCTCAGCCAACATCACGTTGAGGGACAAATTAGGTCATCTCTAAACCCTGCAAAGGGAGAAATTTAAGCTTGGTTCCTCATTGTTCTTTTTAACCCTTGACGCTGTTAAAATCCAATTATTTCCATCTGATAAAATTATTCCTAGTAGCAGGATCCAATCTGGGTCGGTGTCATGTCCCACTCCCCCTCTGACGCCCACCAAACCATGCCAAGCCCACCAAGTCACACCCACAGAACCGGTAGTTAAGGAAGTCCGTATCAAGCGGGGCAATGAAGCCTCTGCAGCTTTGCCAAATTCCTTCCAGGTTTCTCAGGGCAGGCAGGAGTCCAAGTTGTGACTTCAGCAAACTAGATGAGACTTTGCTTGACTCAAAGTTGGAATGCCACAAGCAGGTCCTTTATATAGGCTGTGGGGTGTGGCTCTATGACTCAGCATTTATCCAGGCCTGCCCCTCCCTTCCTTCTGCTGGCATCGTCTCTCAGATCTCCGGAAGTGAGGATCCTCCCACTGTGAATTCTCTTCAACTGGATCTGCTGTCGGTAATTCCACATGGCTGGCTCCCTGCTCACACGCTGTAGGAGTGAGGTTTGTTTGTTCATTCCTGACATCCTGTCCAGGCATGGGGCCAGGCCCGGGGGCTGGAGGCATGACAGGCCGTTCATCTTCATTATCAGCCAAACAATGTCGACTGGTGGCCCCCAGGGGGAAGGCCTTCTCTGTGGAGGCTCCTACCCTGTGGAACGAGCTTCCCCTTGGGCTTCGGCAACTACCTGACCTTAGGACCTTTCGCCGCAAACTTAAAACCTATTTATTTTGTATGGCTGGACTGGCCTGATTTTAAATTTTGTAATTCTTATGGGTGTAATGTTATTTTAAATTTTAAATTTTAAATTTTAATTGAATTTTGATGGGTTTTAAATTTTGTAATTCTTATGGGTGTAATGTTATTTTAAATTTTCTGGCAAATTTGAATCAGTTTTTAAGGGTTGTTTTAATTATTGTGTATGTTTCTGTTTGTATTTTATTTGCCTGTCTGGGCATGGGGCCAGGCCCGGGGGCTGGAGGCATGACAGGCCGTTCATCTTCATTATCAGCCAAACAATGTCGACTGGTGGCCCCCAGGGGGAAGGCCTTCTCTGTGGAGGCTCCTACCCTGTGGAACGAGCTTCCCCTTGGGCTTCGGCAACTACCTGACCTTAGGACCTTTCGCCGCAAACTTAAAACCTATTTATTTTGTATGGCTGGACTGGCCTGATTTTAAATTTTAAATTTTAAATTTTTAATTGAATTTTGATGGGTTTTAAATTTTTGTAATTCTTATGGGGTGTAATGTTATTTTAAATTTTCTGGCAAATTTGAATCAGTTTTTTAAGGGTTGTTTTAATTATTGTGTATGTTTCTGTTTGTATTTTATTTGCCTGTTCATCGCCCTGAGTCCTTCGGGAGAAGGGCGGTATACAAATTAAAACATTATTGTTATTATTATTATTATTCATTATCAGACTCCGAGTCTGATAACAGGCCCGGGTGTAGACGGGAGGGGCCCGGCTGAGGAGAGGAGGGAGGACGAGGCACAACAGTCGGTCACTGGGACCAGAGGTTTAGTCTTACGAGCTGTTTGGACTCCTGATGGAGCCCATCCTCAGAGAACTTGTCTCTAGCGGAGTGTGTACGTTGGCCTATTCTCTGTGTGGTCTTTATTTGGTGCCTGGTTGTGTGTGGCTTTTTAGGGTTGTTGATGGCTGGCTGTTAAGTAATCGGCTGTTGTTTCCTTGTGCTGCAAGCCCTTACCTCCTAAGTACTCAATAAAGTGGTGGTAAATCAGCACTCCTGTTGACTGACAACGCTGACCAGCATTTACCATACTTCAATCACTTCCCTGGCTGTTTTTGTCCCTGCTCAGCCAACAATCTTAGTAGCTGCAAAATTGAATGTATGTCCTAGTTCATTGCAATGAGTTTGAGTCTCCTCATCTGACTGCTCACTTGTCTTCTTGCAATCTGGTGGTTAGCTTCCTCCCTGTTCGTCCTACATAATCAAAGGGGCAATCCATGCTGGGGATCCGGTAGATTACATTGGAAGTATCTCCCACCTTCAAGCGATCTTTCCAATACGTCATTTGTTCTCGTATTGTAGCCTCTGGGCGATGTGCAATGGCTACTTGCAGATATTCCTGGTAGCTTTAGATGTGCGGTGTGAATATTCATGACGGTAAATATTGCATGGAAAGGGAAGAGTTTGTAAAGCTAGATATTTTACTATTTTAATCCAGATGAAGTCACAAAGTAGTCACGTATTCGTTGAACCTGGGCGTAGGTTCTCCTTGTTGCTGAGTCCCGAAAATTGGAACCAGTCGTTTAAAATATAACATCGAAAGTTTTAAAAGCAACTAAAAATGGGTAGAGACTAAAATAGGAAAGGAAAGACGGGAAGACGAAAAAGGAAGAAATAAAAGGGAAAACTAAAGTGGAAGAAGAGATAGAAAAAAAATAGAAAAGAGATATAAGGAAGTTCTTCCAATCTTTTTTCCAGCAGTTATAAGCACAATTACAATTACAGGTACTCTTTGACTTACAACAGTTCATTTAATGACCATTCACAGTTACAACGACACCAAAAAAAGTGACTTACAACTGTTTTTCTCGCAACTGTTGCAGCATCCCCATGATCACGTGATCAAAATTTGGATGCTTGGCAACTGACTCATATTTATGACGGTTGCCGGTGTCCCAGTGTGTGTGTGTGTGAAGTGATCTTCTTTTGCGACCTTCTGGCAAGCAAAGTCAATGGGAAAGCAGGATTCACTTAATGACCATTTTACTAACTTAACAACTGCAGCGATTCACTTAACAACTGTGGCACCAAAAGTCATAAAATGCAGCAAAACTCACTTAACAACGGAAATTTTGGGCTCAATTGCGGTCGGAAGTCGAGGACTAGCTGTATAGATTTACCTCTTTCTCTGAAGTTACATCTCACCCTCTTCTTCCTGTAATCTGTCCTTTCTAGTTGTCAAAATTATGGTTCAATTTTTTCCCCCCAGTTTTATGCAAAAAGTCCCTCAAGTCAGCAATAAACTGATAATATTATTGTCTTTTCTCTAATCAAACAGATCAATTTGTGGCCATCTCAGCCAAATTGCCAAGTTCTCAAGTATCTGAAGCTTTCTTATGAATAATTCAAAGGACTGCGACGCCCTCCCAGCTCATCTCAGTTCATCGCTGGGAGCAGAATTTATTAGTGGGCAACTTGGGTATTTTCACGAAACCATGATTAGCAATCCTGGCGCGTTTCACAAGAGTGCAGAAAATGCTCGAACAGTAGGGTGACTTGGAGGAAATAATAATTGCACACATACAAAAAATAAAGCTTCAGAAAACAGTAATAATTCTTGAGAATTCTGTAATACAGGGGAGTCCTTAACTTATGACCACAATCGAGCCCAAGATTTCCACTGTTAAGTGAGACATTTGTTAAGTGAATTTTGCTCCATTTTACGACCTTTCTTGCCATGGTTGTTAAGTAAATGGCTGCATTTGTTAAGTTCGTAATACGGTCGTTAAGCGAATCTGGTTTCCCTTTACTTAGCGGAAGGTCGCAAAAGGGGATCACGTGACCCCGGGACCCAGCAACCGTCATAAATATGAGTCAATTGCCAAGTGTCCAAATTTTGTTCACGTGACCACGGGGATGCTGCAACGGTCGTAAGTGTGAAAAATGGTCATAAATCACTTTTTTCACCACCGTTGTAATTTTTTAAAAAATAAATTTTATTAAATATACAATTTTAAAAAATTAGACATGGTGCGACTTGTCTGGTACAGACTTTTCTAACATTTTTTCTTTTGTGTAAATTACGATATAACATCATGCATATTCCATATATACTTTTTGTACATTCAATCACAATCCAGTTGCATACATATTCCCTTCGTATCTATTCAAATCCTATTTACTCCTATCTAATATTTCTTATATTATTTTATTTATTTTCTCCCCTGCTCCGTTACAACCGCCATTGTAATTTCAAATGGTCACTAAATGAACCGTTGTACCTTATGGATATACCTTATCGTCATCATTTAACGTCTGGGCAACTGAATGGAGGTAGCAGACTGTTTTAATGGCCGGATGCCCTTCCTGTCGCCAATATGGAGCTTTGTTTGGAAAGGATATAGTTTATAAAAGGGAGAAAACACTCTTTTATCCTTTCAGTCCCCTCTTTCTGCCTTAGCTGGCACAAGTTAAAATAAAAAACTGCGGATGACGTAGGAGATTTTCCCAAATTTAAGACTGCTCTGCTCCATGTTGAATAATAGCTTCCATGCACGCTTCGTAGGGACTTAACCGAATTAATGCATTTATTGAATTAGTCCAATGACCTTATCAAATGCCAACTAAGGTTATATTCCCATGTAAGAAAATTAGCATATAAAGGCAGAGAAACAACAAACATGGGTTAAAAGGAATTTATTCCAAAAGGGTTGCTCAGACTTGTCGTTTCTAGAACGTTAGTTCAACCAATTAAATTGAGATGCCTTAATCTTGAAGTCTCACCCATAAAAATAAATAAATGCTATAACCTTCATCTTAAAATATATCCCCCTATAATACATTTAACCATATTTTTCTTTTAACGTTTCCGACATTCCTTTTCTTTTTTTAAATAAGTATCCGAATTCTCTCAGGCTGTTAGAAGGTTAACCTCCAAACACATTTCTTGAACTGATAAATCTCAAAACTGTTCCAGATTTAACTGCTGAAGCCATCTGTTCAAGAGAGAGTTGGCACAAAGCTTTTTTTTTTTTTTTTAAATAGCCCATGACTGAATTTTAAAATGAGAATATATATATTTTTTTCATTTGGGGAGTTCGGCCGCCCAGCAACGGTCCTCAAAGATGACAGGGCGACTTTATCCGTTTCTGCATCGAGATTTCTTCGCTTTGAAAGGATTCAGGAGAGATTTCTGGGTCAACCTGCTCAGGTAATCCATAGTATATAGCCATGATGGCAAACCTATGACACCCGGAACTGTATCTTTGGGCACGCAAGCGTTGCCCGAGCTCAGCTCCAGCGCACATTAGCCAGTTTCCGGCCTCTGGAGCAGGGGTCTCCAACCTTGGCAACTTTAAGCCTGGAGGACTTCAACTCCCAGAATTCCCTTCTCTGGCCTTCAGGTGCTTTGGAGCAGGGGTCTCCAACCTTGGCAACTTTAAGCCTGGAGGACTTCAACTCCCAGAATTCCCTTCTCTGGCCTTCAGATGCTTTGGAGCAGGGGTCTCCAACCTTGGCAACTTTAAGCCTGGTGGACTTCAACTCCCAGAATTCCCCAGAGTTCTGGGAGTTGAAGTCCACCAGGCTTAAAGTTGCCAAGATTGGAGACCCCTGCTATGGAGGGCCTCTGAGGGTGGGCGGGGAAGGCCGTTTTCACATTCCCCAGGCTCCAAGAAAGCCTCTAGATCCTTGGGAGGGCAAAAAACGGTCCTACCATGCCATCACGTGCCAAAAGCTGAGGGAATGCGGGGTTGGTGTGTCGTGTGCGCATGCACAGGGGCGGGGCGCATTTAATTATGGCTGTGGGCACACACATGTGTGACCCCCCCTGCACTCCCCCTGTTTTTGGCACACAACAGCAAAAAGGTTAGCCATCACTGGTATATAGGGTCTATCCTTTTTTTGACATGAAGAAGGGGATAAATTGGACTTGCTTCGCCGTTGAATTTCTTAGGGTAACACTTTCTTGCAGTGCTTTAAAATAGGTAAACTTGTAAATAAATGAAAATAATGAAACTGTTGTATGTTTAGAACTAAAAGTCTCCCTTGTTGTAATCTATGGCTTTAAACATGACATGACGATGACATTAATTATGCAAGTGCCCTATAGATGAAGGCATAAAGTTCTAGTCCATATGTTCTATGTTTTATATATTATATATTCTTTTCTCCTCCTCCTCCTCCTCCTCCTCCTCCTCCTCCTCCTCCTCCTCCTCCTCCTCCTCCTCCTCCTCCTCCTCCTCCTCCTCCTCCTCTTCTTCTTCTCCTTCTCCTTCTCCTTCTCCTTCTCCTCCTCCTCCTCCTCCTTCTCTCTCTCCCTTCCTCCTTCCCTCTCTCTCACACCATAGATTCATAGGATGGAAGGTCCTTCAGAGATCTTCTAGTCCAATCCCCTGCTCAAGGCAGGAGACCTTAAGCCATCCCACTCAAGTGGTTGTCCAGTCTATTTTTGAAAACCTCCCGTGATGAAGCACCCTGGATATCTGGAAGCAAACTATTCCACTGATTAATTCTTCTCATTGTCAAGTTGTAAAGAGCAGTTGAACCAAAGATGAAGGTCATGTCTGCTTTCAGAATGAGATCAGTAGACCAACAGAATCTGAGGAAGTGTGATGAGATATATCTGGAAACCAGCAGAATGGCTAAATAGGTTCACCTTCTCTGGAAGGAAGAAGGAACTAGACAAAGTGGAAAGAAGCATTGGAGATGACACAATAGCAGTGTTCCAGTATTTGAGGGGCTGCCCCAAAGAAGACCTGTTTACCAAAGCAAGAAGCAGAAGGCAAGACAAGAAACAACGGATGGAAACTAATCAAGGAGAGAAGCAATTAAGGAGAAACTTCCACACTGAGGACAATTAACCAGTGGAACTGCTTGCCACAGGAGTTGTGATTGCTCCGTCAATGGAGGTTTTCAAGAGGAGATTGCACAATCATTTGTCTGAAATGATATAGAGTCTCCTGCTTGAGGTCCCTTCCTATTCTGTTATTCTGCTTCTAAATTCCTGAAGGTCTGATCGCCGTTCTTACTGTCAGACCTGGAAGTCATCTTTAACATTTGGGCCTTCAGGCCTGCCACAACTTCTGTGGGAAAGTGGGAGGGGGGATTGCATAGAGTATGGGTGATATGTAGTCAAAATAACATTCCTTTCACAGAGAGTCAAGGACACATTGCCCTGACATCTGGAGTCGGATGACTAAGAGGAATCTCCAGTTTGGACGGTGGATGATTAGACCATGTGATGGACATGAAGGTGCTGGGCAGGGACTTGAACTTTCACTTGGGTGGGGAAAACCTGGAAATTTTCAGATTCGGGTTTTCCCAGATGTGCCAATATGACATCTTCAATAAAAAGGAACTTTGAGGAACCTTAAGCCTTGGAGTTTTCTTTCGTTGGGGATGTTACTTGGAACCCTGATACTTATGGGGATCTGGGGTGACTGAAACAGTAGGACACATTTTGTTATAATGTCCCTTTTAATAGGTTTTTTTAATAAAATTTATGTTCTGTCTCCTTCCCCACTTCGGATTAACGAGCTGGCCTTCAGCCAGTGGATTCACGGCTCTTATCAGTCCTGGCAGAGAAATCGCAGCTGCCTGCCAAAGTTCAAACAAATGACTCACGTAGCAAGACTTTCAGCTCTTTTTGAAACGGATCAGCTAAACTTTTGCTTCCTGTGGAGTGAGAGCAGTCCCAAAGCTCCTTATATATCCTGTGGCAGGAGCCCCACCCTTCCCTTTGATGACGCCGCCTCTCTAATCTTCTGAAGCATGGGTCAAGCCAAGCTTGATTATTATTATCAGCTGGGTCTGAAGGCGTAGCCCAGGGAAGGGAGGAATCAGGGGATGACGGCCTCATTACGTCCTCCAACTGGCCTGGTTCTGGCTCCTGGAGCCGGAAAGGAATCGGTGCTCCCGAGGTAAGCCTTACCGGCCCTTCCCCCTCACTCTCGGAGTCACTTTCAGGGATGGGGCCAGGTTTGGGGGCTGGAGTCACAACGATTTATATTTATACATACATACATATATACATCCAGGCTGAAAACATACATTTCCTCTTTAGCAGATTCGTTCTGATGTCCACGTAGCAATGAAATGCATCCTGCGGTGAAAATAAAGCATCAGCTTATGCAGGCACGATCAATCTTGGTTTTACTGAGCGCTCTGTCTGCCTGTGTGCATAAATTTGCCGAGCGCTGATTATTAATAAAGATTTTGTGCTTTGCCGGTCACGTCTGCTGCAATTTGGGGCCAATCTAGGTTAAGATAAGGACAACTTTGCCCGTTCGTCTTGACATTTGAAACTGCAATGCAATTTAAGTTAGGTAATGTTGGTTCGGTGGTTGTGAATCCTTAACAAATAAAATCCGATAAAAGTCTACACCAGGGGTGTCAAACTCGATGTCATTGTGGGCTGCATCAGGGTAGTGTTTGATCTCGGGGGCCAGAGTGGGCATGGACGGGGTGGGCGTGGACGGGGTCACTCATGGAGTGGACGGGGTGGGTGTGGCCAGCTCAACGTCACTCATGTCGGGGGCATCTGTTGTGGCCCGGGCACTCTGCCAGCAAATATGGGCTCCCAAGCACTGTTTTTGGCTGCCACGGCCTCCTGCAACCTTCTGCCAGTGATAATGGAGCTCGGGAGGGCCGCGTGCGGCCCTCCCTAGCTCCATTATCACTGGCAGAGGGTTGCAGGAGGCCATGGCAGCCAAAAACGGAGCTGTTGTGACCCAGGCCCAAGTAGGTGGTAGGAAACTCAGTCAGTGAAAAAACAAACAAACTTTATTCGAACAGCTGAGAATTACTTCATTCCCAGCGTAGTTCAACTAAATTAAAGCAAATTCCTCCCAACACTATTCCTCAGTCCTATTGCAAACCTTGGTCCAATTAGGCCAACTGCCAAAGGCCTTTCTTGACAAACGTTCAGAAGACACCGATACAAAAATAAATGCAAGAAGACGAAGCTATCAACGTTGTTTTCCGGCAAACGCCATTGCTGGTCTGTTTTAAGCCCTATGGGAGGGGCCAATCATCTCTTGGCTCTACTGCTGAGTCATCCTCTTTGCTTTAGCTGCTCTTGCCTTCTGGCAGCTCTTCTCAAGCTGTTGTGTCTGCGCCCCCTGAACTGGGCCCCCTGCCAGGAAGTGACTTGGAAAGTGAGGGGGTAGGGTCATCAGGACTTACCTCTGGAGCACCGGCTTCCGTGGCTCAGCTCCAGGAGCCAGAGGCAGGCCAGGTGGAGGAGATAACGAGGCCTCCGTCCCCTGACTCTCCCCTCCCCAGGCCACGCCTCCAGACCCAGCTGATGGCAATCAGGCCTGGCTGGACCCTAGGTTTCGTAGGCAGGAGAGGCGGGAACAACAGAAGCAGGGGTGGGGCAGGCCTAGGAAGTGTTGAGTCATGGAGCCACACCCCACAGGATATAAAAGCAGCAAGGGCTGCTATACTAGAGCTGAAGTACTGTTTGTTCCTGGTTGACACATCAAGAGAGATAACAAGACACTTGGTAGACGCTTGCTAGTTTGCTGCCAGAGCTGATAGTGCTGGCTAATTAAGTCATCACTCAGACTGAGGCGAGTGGGACAGAACACATGCGTGCATTAGGAACAGGCTCCTCCTGTTCCTCTGCCTCACTACTGTCAGTCTCTGGAGGCTCTGGAGTCCGTACCTCACTCCCCGATGGCCCTGGCCTCACTTCAGCCTCATCGCTGTTCGACTCCGTTGCCAGCTTCGCAGGCTGCTGGCGGACCACAACAGGAGCTTGGGAACCTGTTTTTGCTGCCAGAAGCACCGCAGGCTGGTCCTTTGCTGTTTCCAGGGTGGTCCTGTGGGTTATAAGTCAAGGACTACGTGAGTACCTCTGGGGTGGATCCGGCCCCCGGGCCTTGAGTTTGACACTCCTGGTCTACACGGTTTTGATTTTTCCCCCTCCTCCCTGCAGTAATAAGACCTGAAGGAAACATTTGACATGTTGCAGTGATGACTACAAACAGTTTAAATGTCCTTTCATTTTTGACGAGTAGTACAATCTGTCTGACTATTTGATTACCGTACGGTAGGAAAAGTACAGTGGCAATTTTCACTTTGTTTCTAGCTAGGTCTGTTTCCCAATAGTCACATTTAAAAAAAAACACAGATGGTAATGAAAAACAGGGGCCGCCAACCCTCGGGCTGCAGCCCAGTAATGGGTCTTAGCCCTTTCAGAACTGGGCCACAGATGTGGTGGGCGAGCCCACCATTTACACAAATGGAGCTGCACGCACACACTCACTAACACAGAACCATACCCTCTCCCCATCCCCCGCCGGTCCGTAAAACTGGAAAGGTTTTGGGTCCGCTGATGTAAAGTGTCACACTTGCAAACAAGTTTAAGCTGCATTCCAGATTTAGGAATGTGGCTGCTAGGACAACAAATTTTTTTATAGTTGCAATTTCCCTTTGAGAAGAGGTAGACATAAATAGGACATTTTCAAGAAGTAAATGATTCTTTGGCAGGTACGGTTGGTGTATCTATAAATTCCATCATACCGTTTTGTGATATATCTTTAGAGCAAGGGTCTCCAACCTTGGTCCCTTTAAGACTTGTGGACTTCAACTCCTGTTTTTTTTTTTTTAACTTTTTAAAGCATTTTTAACTACTGGTTCCAGAGAACTGGTAGTAAAAAAATGCTTAAAAAGTTAAAAAAACACTTTCAAAAATCAGCTGAGCGATGCGCGATCGTCGGAACTTTTTTTTTTTACTTTTTAAAGCATTTTTTTTACTTTTAAAAGCATTTCTAACTACCAGAATTGGTAGTTTAAAATGCTTTAAAAAGTAAAAAAAAAAAAAAAAGGTTCCGACAATCGCGCGTCGTCCAGCTGATTTTCCAAAGTTTTTTTTTTTTTTACTTTTTAAGCATTTTTTTTTTACTGCCGGTTTGGGAGAACCGGACTGAACCGGTAGCATTTCACCCCTGCTTTTTACAGCCCTCCCTAAGTGGTTTACAGAGTCAGCCTCTTGCCCAAAACAATTTGGGTCTTCATTTTACCCACCTCGGAAGGACGGAAGGTTGAGTCAACCTTGAGCCTGGTGAGATTCGATCTGCCAAATTGCAGTCAGCTGGCAGTCAGCAGAAGTATTCAACCTTGGCAACTTTAAGACTTGCGGATTTTAACTCCCAGAATTCCCCAGCCAGCCATGAATTGAAGTCCATAAGTCATCATGTTGCCAAAGTTGGGCAAGCTTGTTCTAAGTACAATCTGATTATTGGGAAACAATCTCCATGCATGGAAGACGAGATAATAAACAATTCAAAGTTTTAAAGAAGAGATTGGACAACCATTGTCTGAAATTTATTAGGGTTTCCTGCTTTTTTTTTTAAATTTGCATTTATATCCCGCCCTTCTCCGAAGACTCAGGGCGGCTTACACTATGTCAAGCAATAGTCTTCATCCTATTTGTATATTTATATACAAAGTCAACTTATTGCCCCCAACAATCTGGGTCCTCATTTTACCTACCTTATAAAGGATGGAAGGTTGAGTCAACCTTGGGCCTGGTGGGGACTAGAACCTGCAGTAATTGCAAGCAGCTGCTGTTAATAACAGACTGCATTAGCAGTCTGAGCCACAGAGGCCCCTCTGTGGCAGGAGGTTGGACTAGAAGACCTCCAAGGTCCCATCCAACTGTTATTCTGTTATTTTGTTGTGTTTGGGGCCTGATTCTTGTGTCTCAAG
Source organism: Ahaetulla prasina (assembly GCF_028640845.1). Lineage (NCBI taxonomy): Eukaryota > Metazoa > Chordata > Lepidosauria > Squamata > Colubridae > Ahaetulla > Ahaetulla prasina. The sequence goes on along the minus strand of NC_080543.1, from coordinate 137,196,370 downwards.
TGAAGGCTTAGAGCAGGCTGATTTAAGCAGGTCTTACTGAATTGGCAGCTAACGGAAACCAGTCTGGGTTAAGACTCTCCAAATAGCATGTAAGGCTAAAAGATGCTGAATTGGTCACGTCTCATTAGTTTGTTAAGTACCGAAAATTTGGAAACCTATGGATTAGCGGGAAGTTAGTTTACGTTCAGTCTGGTGTTGGAGTCAGCCAAATTACTGTACTTGAATTTAAGTTGATAATGTGTCTATTAGAGGTCATTGGAATTAAACGTAGGGTTTTTTTAAAAAATTACCTTAAAATAAATAAGCTGTGTCACCTGGACCTCATTCAAATCAAGTATCATCCAAAATGCACTGCATAATTCAAAACCATCCCTTCCACCTTTGTATTGATCAAAGAAATTAATGAAGGCATTATTTACTTATGGTGATAGTTAAATCTAAACGTTTGGCTTGACTCAAACTGAAATAGCCTATGCCAGAAAGCAATGTTTCATGTCAGTAGTTCACTAGCTTCCTGTCGAGCCCAGTCTCCTGCCTGACAATGCTTAGGGGAGGCGGAGACACAAGCTCAAGCTACCTGTCAGTTGTTCCAGGGAACACCCTCAACGAAATAAGACTCTGAGGCTTGAGGTTCCTCAAAGTTCCAATTTATTAGAGATGTCATGTTGGCACAGCTGGGAAAACCCGAAACTGAAAGCTTCCAGGTTTTCCACACCCAGTTGACAGTTCACAGCCCTGCTCCACACCCACAAGCTCATCACATTGTCCAATCAACTCTTCACACTCAACTGTGAGCAATGCTCTCTACATGGGCCTCCCCTTGAGGAGCACCCGGAGGCTCCAACTGGTGCAGAATGCGGCCGCGCGGGGGATTGAGGGAGCTCCTCGTAGCTCCCATGTAACACGTCTCCTACGCAGGCTGCTTTGGTTGCCGGTGGTCTTCCGGGTGCGCTTCAAGGTGTTGGTTATTACCTTTAAAGTGCTCCATGGCATTGGACCAGGATATTTACAGGACCGCCTGCTGCCGACAGTTACCTCCCATTGTCCGGTACGTCCAGTGCGCGCCCACAGGGAGGGTCTTCTTAGGGTGCCGTCGGCTAGTCAATGTCGGCTGGCGGCCCCCAGGGGAAGGGCGTTCTCTGTGGGGGCCCCGGCTTTATGGAATGAGCTGCCGGTGGGACTCCGTCTCCTCCCTGATCTCCGGACCTTTAAGCACGAGCTCAAGACTCTCTTTTTTCACCAAGCGGGACTGGCCTGACTGATTTTAGTATGGGGGTTTTAGTGGGTTTTAATAGGGTTTTATTAAGGTTTTAGTTTTGATAAATTTTAGCTAATATTTTAAGTATACAGCGATTGAATCAGTTTTTTAAACTTGATATTTTATTTTAATTTGTTAGGATTCTTGTTGTTTTATTGGCTGTACATCGCCCTGAGTCTTCGGAGAAGGGCGGTATAAAAATATGAATAAATAAATAAATTGGATACAATCTTCAGGCAATCTACATCACAGGCAGGCAAAAGTCCTTGAATATGGAATGTTGTTATGACTAACTTTCTACCGCTCCAACAACAACCCCGTCCCAACTTCCCCAGTTAAAATATGTGGCAGTTAAGAAGCAAAAAGAAAATTGCTTTCTAGAACTGACACTACCTGGATACCGAATGGGGAAGGTTCTTCACAGGGTGTGGTAATAATGGCACCGGTTGTTAGGTAGCCGGATTTGCCGGGGAAAGGATTGGTGGCGAATGGATGCATTGGAAAATCAGCGGCTACTGGAGACATTAGTGACGATGGTGGATGATGATGTGACGGGCCGATGCGGAGATGCCTGGCGGCCCATTTGAATGTGCCGCTCAGCTGAGACTAGATCAGCTGTTCATTGTATGTGGGACGGGCGGCGCCTGCGTGGACCTATGAAAGGTGCTGAAAAGCAGCTGCTCTCAGCGCCAACTTTAAACTACTGTAGCTCAGCGTTGCCTCGGGGCTAACTTTGTGGTACCAATAAACCATTACCAATTCAGGTTTCAGCGTGGATTGTTTGGTGCTGTCAAGGTTTGTCTAGGAGCACTGAGACTTCCTTTTTCCTCCTTCCTAGTGTAGAAAAATTATCTTAATTTAACATGTAATCTTGCCATGAACATTTTTTTTAGGGTTTCCTGCTTGAGCGGGGGTTGGACTAGAAGACCTTCAAGATCCCTTTCAACTCTTTTATTCTGTTGTTCTTATTTTGTGTTTTAATTAGCTGGTAGATGGTAGATTATTCTTTGGTTGTGGATTGGGGGGGGGTTATTATTTTTGCAGGAGTGGGTGGGAAGATACAATGATAATGTTCGGCTGTTATTATTTATTCGTTTAGAAAACTTACGTGGTTGCCCAACTCCGTTTGCCTCCCACCGACCCGTACGCTCTCACAGAGAGGGCGTTCTCAGGGTGCCGTCCGCCAAACAATGTCGGCTGGCGGCCCCCAGGGGCAGGGCCTTCTCTGTGGGAGCTCCCACGCTCTGGAATGAGCTTCCCCCTGGTTTACGTCAAGTGCCTGATCTTCGGACCTTTCGCCGTGAGTTGAAAACGCACTTATTTATTCAAGCGGGACTGGCCTAAAATTTTATTGGGTTAAAATTTTATTGGGTTATTTATATTTTAATATTTTAATTCGTTTTAAATCTGGCCGCTTTATAATATGTTTGTTTTAATCTCTTTTAATATTGATACTGTGATTTTTTACTTGGCTGTACACCGCCCTGAGTCCTTCGGGAGAAGGGCGGTATAAAAATTGAATAAAATAATAAATAAATAAAAAATAAAAATGGTGAATCTGGGCAGTTTACAAAGATAAAACCAGTGTTGCTATTCAGCCAGTTAGGGCCGGTTCGCACGAACTGGTAGCGGCGACCTGTAGGTTGTGGATACTCCAACATTGAGGTCTTCAAGAAGAGATTGGACAGCCATTTTTCTGATATAGAGTCTAGGGCGCCTGCTGGAGCGGGGGGTTGGACTAGAACAGGGGTCTCCAACCTTGGTCCCTTTGAAACCCACCACTGGAACACGTGATCCTGGGACATGGTCACCACCATAAATATGAATCGGTTACCAAGCTGGTCTGAATTTTGATCTTGTAGCCATGGGCATGCTGCAGTGGTCATCAGTGCGAAAAATGGTCATAAGTCACTTTTTTCAGCACCGTTGTCGCTTCGAACGGTCGCTAAACGAACTATTGTAAATCAAGGACTATCTGTACAACGAACTACGTTTTCTCCTACTTTGCTTTAAGCCGTTTCTTCCAAAAACTCTGTTTCACAAGCTCATAGAAGCCAAACTGCAGTAGTTGGCTCCATAAATATTACTTCTTTATTTCCCCCGGGTGTAGCTAATTTTCTCTATATCTGAGAGGTTCTTTTTCCCTCCAGAAATCCATACGGATTTAGTGGGAGTTACATGATTTCAAAAAGACTGGAATTTTGTCATATTCCTCTTGGCTGACTGCCTATTGGGACGTAGTAAGAAGATGAAATCTCTCAAAATCTGAGGCGGAAGATTATTGTGAGGAAATGAAGCTGTGGATGTAATAAAAACTATGCAATAACTTTTTTTCAGTAGAATTGTTGACTGTGTTTAGCCCCTTTTTATCTGTTTATTTTGCATCACATACATTTTAATAATAAATGGGTTATTTAATACCGTATTTCCCCCAAAATAAGACCTAACCAGAAAATAAGCCCTAATGTATTTTTGGGAGCAAAAAATTAATATATGACTTATTTTCTTATTTATTTTCTTAAATAAAAACAGGAATGTCTTATTTTCAGAGAAATACGGCACATCTGATTTAAGTGAGATTATTTACTATTTGCACCTCTATGTTTAAGTTTCAAGTAAAGGTTTAGTGTTCTTATTCGGTACCGTCATTTGGATGTTTTTTCCCCCTCTTTTACAGTTTATATTTTGAAATATTTTCATGCTAACTTGAGCTTTCCTGGGATGGAGGCCTAAGTCACGAATCTGTGCCATAACTCAAGACCTGCGACTTGTGAAGATACAGGGTGGTTCTCGACTTACAACCACAATCGAGCATGGTTGCTAAGCGAAACGGTTGTTAAGTGATTTCTGCCCCATTTTACGACTTTTAAGCCTGTAAAGTTGGCATTTGAATCATGATGTCGCTGGAAGTGTTTCATTATTTTGATATAATCTCCATTGGTTGAGATAGCTTATAGGTGATACCTTATGATGAATATAGTTTCATAATAATTACTCAGAGCTGCTGGATATTCTGAGTTTGTTCTTTTTTTTTTTTAAATTACACTGTGATTTTTTTTTTTCCAATTCAAAGGCTGTTTTGAATTGATCTTCTTTCCTAGTTCTATCTAATCTCACAGGACAAAAGTGAATATTAAAATAGGGTTGAGGTAATCCATATTTCTGAGCTGTCTTCGCGGAACGTAGATAAAAGAAAATATAGTATCTTCACGGTAACTGAATTAGAGATTTTATCACAGCTGGTTTAGTTTATTCTGCTGGAACCGTTATTAACAGAAGTCTGATTTTATTTACGGACCTTTACTGCGGAGCGACATAATAAAGAACAATATAACCGGGATATTGATTAGAATTATTTTTATTTTAAACCAGTTGGGGATTGTGTGTGTGGGGATAAATTTTTGTGTAAATCCTGGCTATTGTGTTCTTTTGACCCATGGATAATATTGCCTGAAACTTTTTGAAAAGAGATAATGTCAAGCAGTTTGTGATCTTGGTTACTATTCAGTGAAAGAATTATTTATTTTATTTTTTGTTTATTTATTTATTTTGTCAAACACAACAATATATATAGGTATAAGCATGAAATAACCACACAAAATGAATACAACCAAAGGGAACATTAGGACAGGAACGGTAGGCACGCTGGTGCTCTTATTTATACTTAATTACACCGGTGATGTCGTGTCCCACTCTTCCTCTGACAGCCGGGATGGGGAAGTCTGTATCAAGGGTGGCCACAAAGCCTCTGCAGCTCTGCCAAATTCCTGTCAGAGTCCTCAGGGCAGGCAGGAATCCAAGGTGTGACTTCAGCAATCCAATTTAGACTTCGCCTGACTCAAGGAATGCCAGAAAGCAGATCCTTTATATAGGCCATGGGGTGTGGCTCCATGACTCAGCACTTATCCAGGCCTGCCCCTCCCTTCCTTTTGCTGACGTCGCCTCTCCATTCTCCGGAAGCGTGGATCCCTCCACCCTCCAGCTGCTGGCAATTCCAGCTCGTGACTGGCTTCCTGTTCCTCATGTTCACATGCTGTGGGGGAGGGGTTTATTTGCTCCATTTGTCCGGGCATGGTTCCAGGACTGGGGGCTGAAGGCATGCCAGGCCATTGGTCTTGCTCGGTCTGTCCGGGCATGGTGCAATAATATTATGAAATTAAAATTAAAATATTATTATTATTATTATTATTATGGGGGCTGGAGGCATGCCAGGCCGTTCGTCTTCATTATCCGTCTCTGGCTGAGATAACAGGAGATGAGAGGGGCCCGGCTGCGGAGAGGGGGGCGAGCGAGGCACAACAGGCAGCTTTCAAGAAGAGACTGGACTGCCATCTGTCAAAAATGGTGTAGGGTTTCCTGCTTGGGCAGGGGGTGTGTGGGTTGGACTAGATGACCTACAAGGTCCCTTCCAACTCTGTTAATCTGTATACGTAAGAGTTACTTGTAAATGAGATCATGTATTATATCTGCCCCTCTCCAGTGAGATTCTGTGTTTAAATTTCTAAAGAAGATAGAAATGAGTTCTTCCTTGTTTTATTTGTCCTGTTATTTTCTGTCTCTTCATCCATCCATCCATCCATCCACCCATCCATCCATCCATCCATCCATCCATCTCAGCTGCTGGATAAAAGAAGATCATTGATAAATACAATATGGCTATTTGCCATTTTGTGCGCCGCCCACAGTTATTGTGCAGCTTTCTGAAGCTTTTAAGATAAATAAATACGCAGCATAAAGTAATAAAAACAATGCCACTCACTGCACCGTTTAAACATTAATTTGAACGGAAATGCTCGGTCCAATTATACGTTATTTTAAAAGCTTGGCTGAATGAAAAGGTCTTCACAGGGCACTAAAAGCACTATATAGAAAGGACCAGGAGAACCCGTATAGAATAAATCCGTGGTTTTTCACCCCCATGGACCCTGGAAAACATCCTCAGATTCAACTTAAGTGGTTTTTAAAAAACAATATATGGCTTTAAAGGGAAAGAAAAAAAAATCAGAGTTTGAACGTGGAGTGTTTATTTAATCACAGAGGCCGTTCAATTCCAGACGACTTTGGGTGGTGTACATTATCAAATAAAAGACCATAAAAATAGAAAGTAATTCAAGAGAAAAACAATCCTGCTTACGTATGAGGATAAACACAAGGCCTCAAATAATTTTCAGAGAAGAACCAGTAGGGGGTTCCTGAGACCAGGAGATAAAGCCTAATTTTTGATTACTTCTTGGACAGGATGGGAGTATTATGGACTTCTGGAAGGAATGTCACGAGTTGACATTTGGCCTCCCTCACTTCCTGAAGGCGACCAATGCAAAGCAAGAACAATTTGAGTACAGGTATATTATTTACGGGTGAGATCCCATCCACCCAGGTTTGGCTGTGTTCTTTTTGTGAAAACTAGCTAGCAGATGGTGGGCTTGGATGACGAAGGGTTGTGGAGGAACTCTGGGAGTTGAAGTCCACAAGTCTTAAAGGGACCAAGGTTGGAGACCCCTGCTCTAGGAGACATGCAAATCTTTTCCCGTGGATTTGCAAAAAAAAAAAAAAAGATGATGTGACTTCTATCTCAATCAGGAGCCATGCTAGAGAAGGCCTTGAAAAGCCTTTGTCTTTAAATTCTTGTTTCCCTTTGTCCTCCTTTACAAATTAACAATTTAATTTACAATTAACAGGGCCTCTGGTGGCTCAACAGATTAATGCAGTCTGTTATTAACAGCAGCTTGCTTGCAATTACTGCAGGTTCAAGTCCCACTAGGACCAAGGTTGACTCAGCCTTCCATCCTTTATAAGGTAGGTAAAATGAGGACCCAGATTGTTGGGGGCAATAAGTTGACTTTGTATATAAATATACAAATAGGATGAAGACTATTGCTAACATAGTGTAAGCTGCCCTGAGTCTTCGGAGAAGGGCGGGATATAAATGCAAATTAAAAAAAAAAATTGGTCTCAATCTGAATTGCTCCTTGAGCTAATGATTCAGCTGGAATTGGTGCCCAGATCGGATGATTCAGCTTCGTTACTGAGCTATGTGTTTGGATGATACCCATCAAGCCGACTGATTTTTTTTCCCTTCGGCACATAAAGCTTTTATTGATTCTGCTTTTCCCCAGGGGTTTCCTCCCCTCCCCTCCCCGTCCAAAGCTTGGGCTTAGCTCACCCAATGTGATTTATTAAGAAACAGCAGGATTTGGTCAGAAAGATTTATGGAGAGATAAACTGATAGCAAATGACACCTATTTCAAGTAGTACAAGGATGGCTGTGTTGTATGGTGATGTTTTGCCTTGGGCCTTTATGCTTTTCGCAGACTCTTCAGATGGCTATCTCTCTCTCTCTCTCTCTCATTTATTATAAATGGGGGCATTTGTTTCCCACTTAGAATTCGGGTGGGGATTTAAAATAGCCAGGAGGGGTGATGGTTTGGGACAGGAAGTGGGGATTGTAGCTTGCTCCTTCTAAAAGTATTTCCAGACGATTTTAAGCATAGAATAGAATAGAATAGAATTTTATTGGCCAAGTGTGATTGGACACACAAGGAATTTGTCTTGGTGTATATGCTCTCAGTGTACATAAAAGAAAAGATACCTTCATCAAGGTACAACATTTACAACACAATTGATGGTCAATATATCAATATAAATCATAAGGATTGCCAGCAACAAGTTATAGTCATACAGCCATAAGTGGAAAGAGATTGGTGATGGGAACTATGAACGATTAATAGTAGTGCAGATTCAGTAAATAGTTTGACAGTGTTGATGGAATTATTTGTTTAGCAGAGTGATGGCCTTCGGGAAAAAACTGCCCTTGTGTCTAGTTGTTCTGGGGTGCAGTGCTCTATAGCGTCGTTTTGAGGGTAGGAGTTGAAACAGTTTATGTCCAGGATGTGAGGGATCTGTAAATATTTTCACGGCCCTCTTCTTGATTCGTGCAGTATACAGGTCCTCAATGGAAGGCAGGTTGGTAGCCATTATTTTTTCTGCAGTTCTAATTATCCTCTGAAGTTTTTCTTGTTGGGTTGCAGAACTGAACCAGACAGTTATAGAGGTGCAAATGACAGACTCAATAATTCCTCTGGAGAAAGACATGGAAAGACTTGCCCTTTGGAGACAATTTTGGGACTCATAACAGCATAAACAGAAGGGATCTTGGAGGCCTTCTAGTCCAACCCACTGTTCAAGCAGGAAACCTTTCACCATTTCAGACACATGGTGGCTGCCCAAATCTCCTCTTAAAAACCAGTGTTGGATGTCTGTGGAGATTCTCAGTCATCCAGGTCAGGGGACTCCAACCTCTGTAACTTTAAGGTTTGTGGGCTTCAACTCCCAGAGTTCCTCAGCTGAGGAACTCTGGGAGTTGAAGTCCACAAACCTTAACGTTACTAAGGTTGGAGACCCCTGATCCAGGTCCTGGTTGTCCCAAAGGTGCTTTTTTCAAGAGGCAACTGGACTTTGTTTTTCTTTGAAGACGTTTCTTCATTCGCCTGAAGAAGCTTCTTGGATGAGAAATGAGAAAAACAAGAAAGTCCAATTGTCTCTTTAAAAAAGCACCTTTCAGACTCCAATGTTGGAGCTCCCACAACTTCTGGAGACAAGCCGTTCCACTGATGGATTGTTCTCACTGTCAGGAAATTTCTCTCCAGGCTGGTACTCTTCTTGATGAGTTTCCATCCATGGCTTCTTGTTCTGCCTTCAGGTATTAACCAACAATGATTTATCCAATGATGATCCCAGTTATATTAAATCGTGCCGCTTGTTGAGCAAAATGTGTGTTGGCTACGAACCTTCGGCCTCCATTTGCAAGAATGGAACCCACTAACTTTGTACGCATTTGAAACAAAAACAAAATCAACAGATTTAACAATATTTATTTATTTTATTTATTTATTTATTATTTCAATTTCTATACCGCCCTTCTCCCGAAGGACTCAGGGTGGTTTACAACCAATACCAGATCTCATGCATTTTCTTTCTAAGTGGTGAAGATGATAGCAATTTAATGCACTTCCAATGCTTTGAACATTTGAAACCATTACCTAAGTCAGGGGTCGGCAACCTTAAACACTCAAAAAGCCACAAAGTTCCCAACTGGAAGCCCCCATTCACTTCTGGAGCTGACCAGAATTCCAGTTCCCCCACTATAAGTCTCCTCCTAGTGTGGTGTCCTTTTTCCTCTACCTGTCCTAACCAAAAGCCCTATCAATTGTGGAGCTGACCAGCAACAGGGAGCCGCAGCAGAGGGATGAAAGAGCTGCATAAGGCTCCAGAGCCACCGGTTGCTGACCCTCGACCTAAGTGAACGGTTATACCGAGGTTTCCATTCACGCACTGCAACCAGTGAACAAATTAAATGCGGCATGAAACAGTCATGCCAAATCAATACCAAATTACTGTGGTAAAGAGGAAAGGAAAAAAACCCCACAATATTGGTGAAAAATTGATATTCTGCATGATGTATGGAAGCTCGGTGCCCTGCTTTTAAAAGCACGGATGCCCTGTCTGGTTTGATTTATGCCGTGTTGGTATGTTTGTGTTGCATCTGTGAAGGGGGTGGAGATGGAAATAATTTATTATAGCCACTGAATGTAAGAAGGGTTTGCTACGAGGAGACAAGATGCAGAGCTCCGTAAATAACATTGGGAAAATTCTTCTTGGGATATAACAGGGAGTCTGCAACTTGCGGCTCTGGAGCTGCATGTGGCTCTGCTGCGGCTCCCTGACACTCAAAATATGTGTCATAACCGCCAATGTGTGACATGTGCCAGCATGTGATATTTTTGAGCTCTTTGACCCATCTTTTTTTTTTTTCCAGAGTTTGAAACGTTTTTATTGCATGCAGAAATAAAAATTTGTTTTCCCTGTAGCGGTTCATTGATTTCATAAACGCAACACGTTATAGTTTTTTTTATACATAGCATAAAGGTAAAAAACGATATAGGCAGCGTTATCTTCATTTTAGATGTCAAAAGGATTTTATTTTATTTATTTATTTATTTATTTATTAGATTTTTATACCGCCCTTCTCCCGAAGGACTCAGGGCGGTGTACAGCCAAAGATAAAACTCAATATATATACAATTAAAACCAGAATTTAAAACAAAGCAAATTACAAAAAAAAGGCCGACATTAAAAATTTAAAAATTTAAAACCCTAAAACAATAAAAACCCAATTTAAAATAGTAAAACTATTATGCCAGTCCCGCTTGAATAAATAAATATGTTTTTAGTTCACGGCGAAAGGTCCGAAGATCAGGCACTTGGCGTAAGCCAGGGGGAAGTTCGTTCCAGAGCGTCGGAGCTCCAACAGAGAGAGTTTTGTGGCTCCCGGTGTTTTCTTTTCTGTGGGAAACGGGGTCCAAATGGCTCCTTGAGTGTTTAAGGTTGCCGACCCCTGGGATATAAGCATGTAGCTACCTTTATTCAAGCAGAGCAGCTCAGTTTGAGGGAAGGCTCTTAACTTGATTATATCTAATATACAAGAATTCCTTGACTTAAAACAACGGTTCGTTCAAAGTTACAACATCACTGAAAAAAGGGAATTATGACCATTTTTCACTCTTATGCAATATTCCCATGGACAGGTGATCAAAATTCAGACGCTTGGCAGCTGGCTCCTCTTGATGAGTGTCCTGGGGTCATGTTGTGATCCCCTTGGGTGACCTTCTGACAAGCAAAGTCGATGGGGAAGCCAGGTTCACATCACAACTGTGTTGCTAATTTAACAACCGCAGGGATTCACTTAACAACTGCAGCAAGAAAGGTCATAAAATAGGGCTTTGAGCAGTTCTCTGCTCACCCACCACTCTGGGTTTTTCTTCTGCATGGGAGTGGAATCCGAAGGGGGTACAGGGCTATTTCATCATAGAATAGAATAGAGTAGAGTAGAGTGGAATAGGAATAGGAATAGGAATAGGAATAGGAATAGGAATAGAATAGAATAGAATTTTTATTGGCCAAGTGTGATTGGACACACAAGGAATTTGTCTTGGTGCATATGCTCTCAGTGTACATAAAAGAAAAGATACCTTCATCAAGGTACAACATTTACAACACAATTGATGATCAATATATCAATATAAATCATAAGGATTGCCAGCAACAAGTTATAGTCATACAGTCATAAGTGGAAAGAGATTGGTGATGGGAACTATGAAACGATTAATAGTAGTGCAGATTCAGTAAATAGTCTGACAGTGTTGAGGGAATTATTTGTTTAGCAGAGTGATGGCCTTCGGGAAAAAACTGTTCTTGTGTCTAGTTGTTCTGGTGTGCAGTGCTCTATAGCGTCGTTTTGAGGGTAGGAGTTGAAACAGTTTATGTCCAGGATGCGAGGGATCTGTAAATATTTTCACGGCCCTCTTCTTGATTCGTGCAGTATACAGGTCCTCAATGGAAGGCTGGTTGGTAGCAATTATTTTTTCTGCAGTTCTAATTATCCTCTGAAGTCTGTGTCTTTCTTGTTGGGTTGCAGAACCGAACCAGACAGTTATAGAGGTGCAAATGACAGACTCAATAATTCCTCTATAGAACTGAATCAGCAGCTCCTTGGGCAGTTTGAGCTTTCTGAGTTGGCGCAGAAAGAACATTCTTTGTTGTCCTTTTTTGATGATGTTTTTGATGTTAGCTGTCCATTTTAGATCTTGCGATATGATAGAACCTAGAAATTCTATCATATAGGATAGGAATAGGAATAGGAGAGTAGAGTAGAGTAGAGAAGAGTGGAATAGAAATAGGAATAGGAATAGGAATAGGAATAGGAATAGGAATAGGAATAGGAATAGGAATAGGAATAGGAATAGGAGTAGAGTAGAGTAAAATAGAACAGAATAGAATATAGACTAGACTAGACTAGAAGAGAAACTAGACTAGACTAGACCTTGAAGGTCTTCTAGTCCAACCCTCTGCTCAGGTAAGAGACTCTATACCATTTCAGACATGTCTAATCTGTTTTTAAAAACTTTGAGTGTTGGGGCATTCACAACTTCTGGTGGCAAGCTATTCCACTGGTTAATTGTTCTCACTGTCAGAAAATTTCTCCTTAGTTCTAAGTTGCTTCTCTCCTTGATTAGTTTCCACCCATTGCTTCTTGTCCTGCCTTCAGGTTCTTTGGAGAATAGCTTGACTCCCTCTTCTTTCTGGCAGCCCCTGAGATATCGGAAGACTGCGAGCAGTTCCTTCCAAAGAGAAGGAAAAAATTGAATCAGGGAAGTTGATGAGAATTCTGCATTTTTTTGGAGGAGAAACTGACCATCTGGTTGGTTTTTCTAAACTTCTCCATGCTTCCTAAGCAAACATTTAGCTACTGGTCTTATTGCTATGCGTTAATATTTTACGTGGTTTGGGGTATTGCTTAACCACTGAAGGATGGTGGTGAAGGCTTATTTTATCTGAAAATGAGCAGGAAGCCTGGCTGGATTCAGATAATCTTGGAGTCATTGTGGGAGTTGAAGTTGTCGAGATTCCTGGTTAGCAGAAGAACACATTGAGCTTCTCTGACCCTTGCGTTTTTTGTACTTGTTGGAAAGATATCTTTGACCTGTCATTCAGACCGACCTCCTGGCTCACTTTTTCTCTGGGGAACCAAAGTCTGAGCAGAAAGTGATACCTGCCCTCTGGTAGATCTGACATCTGCAGATATCTTGAGCTCCTAATTAAAACCCAGAAATGTGCAACGTTGATGTTCTGGGCTTAGCAATTGTGACATTCCCCTACGTCAACTCCTTCCTCTCCTTGTTAGTGGGCGAACATAAAGACTGTTTTTCAACGTGAAGTTGCTTTCATAAAAGTGTAAATTTCTCTCCTGACAACATCATTGCTTCCCGAAGCAGAAAACTGGATGAAAACAGACAACCCATGCCCGTACGCAAAATTATTCCACTTGCTAATTAGAGGTTAACTTAGAAGTCTACAGAGATGGCCGTGTTTCTGGGGCTCGGCAAATGGGTAGGAAGGAAAAAATGGCAAGGAAAGAGACTCTAGGGCAGTGATGGCTAACCTGTTTGCCATTGCATGCCAAAAGTGGAGGGGGCGCGGGGGGGGTGTTACGTGCGCATGTGCCCACACCCATAATTCTATGCACCCACCCTCCCACGCATGCGTGTGTGACAACCCCCCCTTTTTGCATGCGATGGGACGGTGGGCCCGTTGTTTGCCCTTGCCAGGCTCCAGAGCCTTTCTAGGAGCCTGGGGAGGGCAAAAACGGCCTTCCCCACCCCCCTGGAGGCCCTCCGGAGGCTGGAAACGGCCCGTTTGCTGACTTCTGGTGGGATCGGAAGGCCCGTTTTTTGCTCTCCCCAGGCTCCAGAGCCTTTCTAGGAGCCTGTGGAGGGTGAAAACAGCCTTCCCCACCCTCTCGAGACCAACTGGAAGCCAGAAACAGCCTGTTTCCCTACTTCTGGTGGGCCCAGAAGGCCCGAAAATGGAGTTGAGCTCACGTGCCCACCAATATGCCTCCGCGTGCCATCTGTAGCACGTGTGCCATAGGTTCGCCATCATGGCTCTAGGGATTTCTAGGAGGATATGGGTCAGGAGGACCTTTGGCCATAAATGTGGGTTGCATCGTAATCTATTTAATATTGAAATTGCTACCAAAAGCTTGTTTTTTCCGGCTGTCAGGATTTCAAGGGTGAAGTCTACTTCTAACAAAATTGGTCTTCGGTTTTAATTCTCTACAGGTTGGCTTCAAGTCATGTAGGAGTCTAATGTTAGCCTTTCCCTATTATTTAAAGTAAGGCAGGGGACTTAACAAAATAACAGAGTTGGAAAGGACCTTAGAGGTCTTCTAGTCCAACCCCCTGCTCAAGCAGGAGACCCTATTCCATTTCAGACAAATGCTTGTAGTGGAGCACCCACAACTTCTGGAGACCACCTGTTCCACTGGTTGATTGCTCTCACTGTCAGGAAATTTCTCCTTCGTTCTAGGTTGCTTCTCTCCTTGATGAGTTTCCATCCATTGCTTCTTGTCCTGCTTTCTGGTGCTTTGGGGAATAGCTTGGCTCCCTCTTCTTTGGGGCAGCCCCTCGAATATTAGAAGACTGCCATCATGTCAACCTTAGTCCTTCTTTTCACTAGACTAGACCTACCCAATTCCTGCAACCGTTCTTCATATGTTTTAGCCTCCAGTCCCCTAATCATTTTCATTGCTCTTCTCTGCACTCAGATAACAGATTAACAGAGTTGGAAGGGACCTTTTAGGTCATCCAGTCCAACCCCCTGGCCAAGCAGGAGACCCTACCCCATTCCTGACAGATGGCAGTCCAGTCTCTTCTTGAAAGCTTCCAGTGATGAAGGACCCACAACTTCTCAAGGCAACTTCTGTTCCATGAGTTGATGGTTCTCACTGTTCCTGCAGCCCTTCTTCATATGTTTTAGCCTCCAGTCCCCTAATCATCTTCCTTGCTTCCTTCTCTGCACTTTTTCTAGAGTCTCAACATCTTTTTTAATATCGTGGTGACTTGTACCCTCCTAATGGAAGAAACGGTGGAAATGGTTTTTGAGTCTTGGGAGAGATATTTTCACCCCTGGGACCCCTTTGGCTGTTCCCATCTCACTCATTTGAAAGCAATGGCTCCTTTAAACAATTCGGTAGAATGTACACTAATTAGGAGAAGTAATCGCTACTTCTAGTAATGAGCTAGAATGTATATCTGATAGAAGAATGTTGTCTAATATAAATAGCACAGGAATAGCTTAGAGATAGGATTAAATCAGTCTCTGAAGGAATGCCAGAGTTATGAAATGTCCCTTAGTCTACTCCAGAGGGCCATAATTGTGGCAAGATAAATAAATGCTCCTATAGTTAAAAAAGGACGCGGTGGCTCAGGGGCTAGGACGTTGAGCTTGTTGATCGAAAGGTCGGCAGCTCAGCGGTTCGAATCCCTAGTGCTGCTGTGTAACAGGGTGAGCTCCCCTCACTTGTCCCAGCTTCTGCCAACCTAGCAGTTTCGAAAGCACATAAAAATGCAAGTAGAAAAAATAGGGACCCCCTTTGGTGGGAAGGTAGCAGTGTTCCGTGCGACTTTGGCGTTGAGTCATGCCGGCCACATGACCATGGAGACATCTTTGGACAGCGCTGGCTCTTCAGCTTTGAAACGGAGATGAGCACCGCCCCCTAGAGTCGGCAACAACTAGCATGTATGTGCGAGGGGAACCTTTACTTTTACCTTTATAGTTAGAAAACTCACAAAGTTGGAGTAACGTGGGAAAGGAGCAAAGCTTTCCTGCTGCCTTACGACTTTGGTAGAAGGTCTGCTTTGGAGAGGAAGAGGAAAAGAGGAAGGGCTGCTCATGTCATCCTATCTAGTCCTTGACCTTCAACGGTTCATTTAGTGACCGTTTGAAGTTAGAACAACACTGAAAAAAGTGACTTATGATATTTGTTCACACTTACGACCGCTGCAGCATCTCCATGGGTCACGTGATCAGAATAGAGACACTTGGCCACTGACTCGTATATAAGACGTTTGCATTGTTCCCGGGGTCACGCGATCCCCTTTTATTATTATTATTATTTTATTATTTATTGAATTTCTAGACCGCCCTTCTCCCGAAGGACTCAGGGCGGTGTACAGCCAGGCTAAAAACATACACAATATACAATATTAAAAGCTAAATTAAGACACTTATTACACAATTTGGCCGAAAAATTAAAATAATTAAAATCTAAAAAACCCCAATTTAAAATATAAATAGAATTTAAAATTTAAAACTAAACGGTTTAAAAACGTTTAAGCTAGCCCCGCGCGAATAAACAAATATGTTTTCAATTCGCGGCGAAAGGTCCGAAGTTTTGCAACCTTCTGGACAAGCAAAGTCAAAGGGGAACCCGGATTGACTTAACAACCATGTTACTAACTTAACAACTGTGGCAAGAAAGGTCATAACTTGGAGCCTGAGTGACTTAATAAAGGTCTCACTCAGCAACAGAACTTTGGGGCTCAATTGTAGCCGTAAGTCAAAGACTACCTGTAATTGGGGTGCTTGGTTGGCTAGTGAATGTGCCTATCTGTCTGTCCGTCCATCTGTCTGTCTGTCTCTCTGTTGCTATCTATCTATCTATCTATCTATCTATCTATCTATCTATCTATCTATCTATCTATCTATCTATCTATCTATCTATCTATCTATCTATCTATCTATCTATCTATCTTCTCTGTCCCTCTCTCTGTCTGTCTATGTATCTGTCTGTCTGTCTATTATCTCTCTCTTCTTTGTCTCTGTCTCTGTTTGTCTGTCTGTCTGTCTCTCTCCCTATGTTCTCTCTGTTCCCCCCTCTCTCTTTCTATCTGTCTTTCTGTCTATTACCTCTCTCTCTCTCTCTCATCTCACTTCTCCCTCCCTCCCCCCCCTCCTCCCTCCCTCCCCCTCTCTCTTTCTCTCCCTCCCTCCTCCCTCCCTCCCTCCCTCCATCTCGCTCTCTCTTTCTCTCCCCCTCCCTCCCTCCCTCCCTCTCCCTTATTTATTTATTTATTTATTTATTTAATCAAATTTGTATACCGCCCTATCTCCCGAAGGACTCAGGGCGGTTCACAGGCCAATAAAAACATATAAATACAGATTAAGATCACAATTAAAAAACTTATTCTAAAGCCAAATTAATTAAAATGATATAAATACTAAAACCAATTAAAATCAATACAAATTTAAAACCTAGCCCAGTCCTGCGCAAATGAATAAATATGTTTTAAGCTCGCGGCGGAAGGTTCGGAGGTCCGGAAGTTGACGAAGTCCTGGGGGGAGTTCGTTCCAGAGGGTGGGAGCCCCCACAGAGAAGGCCCTTCCCCTGGGCGTCGCCAGACGACACTGCCTAGCTGATGGCACCCTGAGGAGTCCCTCTCTGTGAGAGCGCACGGGTCGGTGAGAGGTATTCGGTAGCAGTAGGCGGTCCCATAAGTAACCCAGCCCTATGCCATGGAGCGCTTTAAAGATGGTTACCAAAACCTTGAAGCGCACCCAGAAGGCCACAGGTAGCCAGTGCAGTCTGCGCAGGATAGGTGTCACGCGGGAGCCACGGGGGGCTCCCTCTATCACCCGCGCAGCCACATTCTGAACTAACTGCAGTCTCCGGATGCCCTTCAAGGGGAGCCCCATGTAGAGAGCATTGCAGTAATCCAGGCAAGACGTCACGAGGGCGTGAGTGACCGTGCATAGGGCATCCCGGTCTAGAAAGGGGCGCAACTGGCGCACCAGGCGAACTTGGTAAAAAGCTCTCCTGGAGACGGCCGTCAAATGATCTTCAAAAGACAGCCGTTCATCCAGGAGGACGCCCAAGTTGCGCACCCTCTCCATCGGGGCCAATGACTCGCCTCCGACAGTCAGCCGTGGACTCAGCTGACTGTACCGGGATGCCGGCATCCACAGCCACTCTGTCTTGGAGGGATTGAGCTTGAGCCTGTTTCTCCCCATCCAGACCCGTACGGCTTCCAGACACCGGGACAGCACTTCGATAGCTTCGTTGGGGTGGCCCGGTGTGGAAAAGTACAGCTGGGTGTCATCCGTGTACAGCTGGTACCTCACACCAAAGCTACTCATGATCTCACCCAGCGGCTTCATATAGATGTTGAACAGAAGGGGCGAGAGAATCGACCCCTGCGGCACCCCACAAGTGAGGCGCCTCGGAGCCGACCTCTGCCCCCCTGTCAACACCGTCTGCGACCGATCGGAGAGATAGGAGGAGAACCACCGGTAAACGGTGCCTCCCACTCCCAACCCCTCCAACCGGCGCAGCAGGATACCATGGTCGATGGTATCAAAAGCCGCTGAGAGGTCTAATAGGACCAGGGCAGAGGAACAACCCCTATCCCTGGCCCTCCAGAGATCATCCACCAACGCGACCAAAGCCGTCTCAGTGCTGTAACCGGGCCGGAAACCAGACTGGAACGGCTCTCTCTCTCTCATTCTCTCTCTCTGTTATCCCTTACTTTTATTAAGATTGGATCACTGCTGGAGAATCAATTATCTGCCTAGGAGGTTGTACTGTATTTGCTAGAATTTTGGAAAGATTCAAGAGCTTGTTATGCATCTATGCATGTTCAGGAAAAAAAAAACACCCTCATCTGAATTGAAAGACAATTGAACAGTAATTATAAGGTTGAACCTGAGTGATTTACATGCCTTTGTGCTGGGATTGGGGACCCCTTAGGAAGATCAAGATTGCAGCTCAAACTTTGCTTTGAATGAGTAGTTGGCAAATGGATTTTATTAACTACTCGGTGGGATTGCTGTTCCTCTGTTATGAAAAGCAGCAACAAAAGTTTATTTTAGGCCTGAGCTGCGCTACGGATTCAATCTGTTAAATATGTTTCGCGGCATGTGGGCTGCACAAACAGCACCTGCCTGCGCACATTTGAGGACAACCTGACTTCTTTGTGAGATCACACAGCTGACCTCTACAGCTGTCAGAAAAAGATGCCGCCTGTTGAAGAAAAACGCAGCGTGGGAGAGAGTAGGGCTATGTATTTGGACTGCAAGGCTATGGATTCCCACTAGATGGTGATAGAGAGAAGTATAAGCATCCATATCTTTGCTCCCGCCTAGTGGACAAATGGTGTTTGTGGCCTACTGGCCACCTAATGAGAAGGAAGGACTCACTGGAGAAGAGCCTAATGCTGGGAAAGATTGAGGGCAAAAGAAGAAGGGGACAACAGAGAACGAGGTGGCTGGATGGAGTCACTGAAGCAGTAGGCATGAGTTAGAATGGACTCCGGGGGATAGTAGAGGACAGGAAGGCCTGGAGGAACATTGTCCATGGGGTCGCGATGGGTCGGACATGACTTCGCAACTAACAACAACAGTGGACAAATAGATTTTTGCAGCCCATTTATATAAAACCTAACTGTAAACAGAGCAAGCAAAGGTCATGTGAGAAATTGGAGAATGGTCATTGGGAGATGGAGAGGAAAGAAAAGATCAACTCCGGGGGATCCTTGGTGCTCTCTGAGCTGGGTTGTTGTCTTGCAGACAGTTCATGACCCAACTAGATAACTTCATCAGTGTTAGGAGGGAGGGAGGGAGGGAGGGAGGGAGGGAGGGAGGGAGGAGGAGGACTGTGTGGTCCTTGGTGCTCTCTGAGCTGGGTTGTTGTCTTGCAGACAGTTCATTACCCAACTAGGTAACTTCATCAGTGCTACCGTAGAAGAGAGTGTGGCTTGCTCTCTGCTATATATGTCAATATTGGTGGGAGTGTTATCTACAAGGACAAGCCATTTGTATATAACAGAGAGCGAACCCCATTTCCTTCAAACACTGATGATGTTACCTAGTTGGGTAATGAAATGTCTTCAAGAAAGCAACCAAGCTCGGAGACCACCAAGGACCCCCCCATTCAACCCTGAGCTACAAATGCTTCTTTCGGTTGGTAAGATCTACTCTGTTGTGCATTTCCTTTCAAGAGTTTGTTGTGGGTAGGTTTGACCCAGAAATAATTTTCCGCACAGTATTAATATTTATTAATATCATAAAAAGTTTGATATTAATTCCAAGAAACATTTGGAGAAATTCTGCAGAGCTACTTTATTACCGAGTCGTCTTTCTAAACACTAACTTTCAAACTTATTGTTAGTCTTGTATTTTTGGTGTGAGATTTGCGACATCGACGTTGAGATGAACTCAAATCTAAAATAACTCTTTAAATTTAAAACTTAGTATGTCCTGTATTTTACTCTTGGAAAGCTGGTTTGGAAGAGAAGATTGTCAGGGCTGTAATAATTAATTAAATCTACTATTATTTTTTTGAATATTCAATGTATGAATGTGTTTGTAGCTGTATGCATATACATAAATTCCTATGTATTAACTTGACCAATCACCTTTAGACAAGCAGGATGCAAATTGAATAAATACAAATAAACATTTTGGTCCATGTATGGTAATTATATTTTTAATAAAAAGCAAGGAAAGTATTATTTGAAATGATAGTATTTTTTTTAAAGTTTTAAGTTTTCAAAAAACTATCCAGAGCATTAAATGACAACAGACAAAATGAAACATTGGATGAGGAAGATGATGGAATTTGATGAGGTGGCTAAATTGAATTCTTTGTTTAAGGAAAAGACAATATCTATGTTTATTGCTGACTGGAAAACTCTTATGGACTTTTTACATAAAGCAGGAGAAAATAAATTTATGATTTATGGTTTTGATGATTAGATAGGATAGATGACAGAAACAACAGAGTTTGGTTGTAACTATAGAGTAAGAGTTGAATTTACAATTGTATTTATAACTGCCATAGAGAAGATCAAAAACTATTTTGTATTCAATTGTTTTTGTTCTCTTTTTTTCTTACATTATATTAGTTTATATCTTCTTCTTTTTTTAAAAAAAAATCTTTAATAAAATTATATATATATATATTTTAAAAAAGAATGACTCATTAGGCTAATAAGGCTAAGTGAAGCAGCCGATAATACTGCCTGCGTAATAAAATATTAAGCTATTTTAATGAAATACCATGCCAAGAATCCTCTACTAGCTAAACAACAGCAGCCTCCATAAAATCACAATATTGCTTTGCATTTTGCAATTTTTTTCTTACCTCCCAAAGCTGTGATTATAATTTAATAAGTTAATATTATACAAATATTTGGACAATATTTCCGACATTAATGCGTGTAAAAAAACACTTTACATATATTAACAGTCTGCATTTATTTGCTTATTTGCAGGGAGGTTTAGATAAAAACTCTTGGTCTACAGTGCAGCACAAATAAAAATGGAGATAACCAGGGTTGTATTACCAGAAACTACAAAGGTAACTTAGCTCCATAATCCTCACCAAAAGCTGAGTAGAACAAGGTAGGGTTCCCTGCCTTGGGAAAAAGAAGGACATTGTTCCCCAATGTTGGCAAGACCATGAGAAAGAAAGAAAGGAAGGAAAACAGGAATAAAGGAAGGAAAGAAGGAAGGAAAGGAAGGAAGGAGAATGGCTGGATGCATAGATGGATAGAAGGGAGGAAGGGTGATGATGGATGGATGGATGGATGGATGCATGAAAGGATAGAAGGATGGAAGGAAGGATGGAGAAGGATGGGTGGATGGATATAAGGAAGGGAGGAAGGGTGATGATGGATGGATGAATGGATGGAAGGAAGGAAGGAAAGAAGGAAGGAAGGAAAGAAGGAAGGAGAAGGATGGCTGGATGGAAGGAAGGGAAGAAGGGTGATGATGGATGGATGGATGGATGAAAGGATAGAAGGATGGAAGGAAGGAAGGAGAAGGATGGGTTGATGGATGGAAGGAAGGGAGGAAGGGTGATGATGGATGGATGGGAGGGTGGGAGATGATGGATGGATGAATGGAAGGAAGGAAAGAAGGAAGGAAAGAAGGAAGGAGAAGGAGGGCTGGATGGAAGGAAGGGAGGAAGGATGATGATGGATGGATGGATGGATGGGAGATGATGGATGGATGGATGAAAGGATGGAAGGAAGGAAGATGGGTGAATCAGAGGGAGGGAGAGCAGGAAGAAAGAGATCAAGAAAGGACATCTACATAGAACGTAGAATAATAGGGATGGAAGAGACCTCGGTGGGTTGTACTTCAACCCTTTGACTGGCTGTCCATTTGGGAGTGATCTCTTATATATGAGTTGGAGAGATGGTTCTTAGCTTGGTAGCCTTCCCTTACAATGGGATGCTGTGAGTTAAATCAGTATTATTAACACTGGGCTCTAGATGGGTGGGTTGTGGGTCAGAAACCTGCCTCAGAGAGGAGGGGGTGAAGCTATTCTCCAAAGCACCTGAAGGCCAGACAAGGAATCATGGATGGAAACTGAACAAGGAGAGATTCAACCTGGAAATAAGGAGAAATTTTGTGACAGTGGGAACCATCAACCGATGGAACAGAAGTTGCCTTCAGAAGTTGTGGGAGCTTCATCACTGGAGGCTTTCAAGAAGAGACTGGACTGCCATCTGTCAGAAATGGTATAGAGTCTCCTGCTTGGGTGGGGGGTTGGACTAGATAACCTACAAGGTCCCTTCCAACTCTGTTAATCTGAACCTGTTAAAAGTACTTAGCCTGCTCCGACCTTATGACAAGCCAAGTCAGTGGGAAAGCCGGATTCAATTAACAACTGAGGCAGGAAAGGTCGTAAAACAGGACAAAACTCACTTAACAAATGTCTCATTAAATAACAGAAATTTTGGGCTCAATGGTGGCCGTATGTCAAGGACTACCCATATAGATTTAATGTACTGATTGATACGCATAGTGCCAAACAAACACTCTAAGGCAGGGGTCTGCAAACTTGGCTCTTTTAAGACTTGTGCACTTCAACTCCCAGAGTTCCTCAGCCAGCAAAGCTCTGAGAGTTGAAGTCCACAAGTATTAAAAGAGCCAAGTTTGCATACCCTGCTCTAAGGTATAATTAACCTGGTTTAA
This sequence comes from Ahaetulla prasina, assembly GCF_028640845.1. NCBI lineage: Eukaryota > Metazoa > Chordata > Lepidosauria > Squamata > Colubridae > Ahaetulla > Ahaetulla prasina. The sequence goes on along the minus strand of NC_080543.1, from coordinate 137,173,734 downwards.
ATTAAAAGTATGGTTTAAATTAAAAGTATGGGAAATACGCATCTATAAAAATTTGAAATGAGTGATATTTATATTGGAGAAAGAAAAAAAATGTTCCCTGTTTTCTCACCATCAGATCTTTTTTAATTTTCTTTTTACAATTTTGTTAGTTTATAATATAAAATACAAAAATACGAAAGCGAATAGTAGCAAAAACAAGGGAGGGAAAGGGGAAAGGAGAAGTGTAGTAAAGAAGGGAGAAAAAGAAAGAAAAGGCATTGGCTCCCAACTCCTTTTGTGCAGTAGAATAAGATAATAACATCAGGCCTCAACTTTTTACCTTTACATAATAGTATAAAGGAGACACGGTGGCTCAGTGGCTAAGACGCTGAGCTTGTCAATCGAAAGGTCGGCCATTAGCGGTTCAAATCCCTAGTGCTGCGTAACGGGGTGAGCTCACGTTACTTGTCCCAGCTTCTGCCAACCTAGCAGTTCAAAAGCACGTAAAAAATGCAAGTAGAAAAATAGGGACCACCTTTGGTGGGAAGGTAACAGCGTTCCATGCGCCTTTAGTCATGCCGGCCACATGACCAGGGAGACATTTTCAGACAGTGCTGGCTTTGAAATGGAGATGAGCACCGCCCCCTAGAGTCGGGAACGACTAGCACATATGTGCGAGGGGAGCCTTTACCTCATAGTATTTCTATAACAACGAACCTATCTAATCGATAAAACCCAAAATCAAAGTTTCATTTTTCCCCCCACCTCGAGCACAAAGTCCAGAAACGGTTTCCAAATAGGAATACAAGTATTTGTATATATTTTTCTCCGATTAAAGCAGCCCATTTAGCCATCTCTGCCAACGCCACCAACTTTTGCACCTCTTCTTCCGTTGTGGGAATCGAAGTGTCCTTCCATTTTTGTGTGTAAAATAGTCTTGCTGCCATTAACATATATAACATCGAAGTTCAAATTTTTGTTCCCTCAAGTCTTTCCCCATTAAATCCAAGAGAAAGGTTTCTGGTTTTATCTGTATGTTCACTTTAAGAATTTTATTATACTTTAAGAATGTATTAGAATATGAACCCTGCTCCAATATTTTTTCACATCCACCATAAGTGATTAAAATGTCCCTTCTTTACATTTACAGTTCCAACATTCATTTGAAATACTTTTATATCAGCGGTGAAATCCAGCAGATTCTGATAGGTTCTGGAGAACCGGTAGCGGAAATTTTGAGCAGTTCAGTGAACCAGCAAATACCACCTCTGGTTGGACTCAGAGTGGGGAGGGAATGGAGATTTTGTAATATCCTTCCCCTGGAGTGAGGTGGGAATGGAGATTTTGCAGTATTCTTCCCCTGCCACACCCACCAAGCCACACCATGCCTACCAAGCCACGGCCACAGAACCGGTCGTAAAAAAATGTGGATTTCACCACTGTTTTATACATTCTAGATAACGTGCCTGGAGTTAAATACTATTAGCTCTTCAAAGTTCTTCCTTGGAACCAGCCTCACTCAAAGAAACAGCGGGGAAAATAAGGTTCTTTAAATGGGAATTCCAAGCTTGTTATTTTAAGATTTCACTGAGCTGTTTTATTCAGTTCATTAAAATATTTTAAAACCAATCCTGGCAGCCCCTGGGAAGGTTTGCAAAAGGCACAGCAGCCCCCCCTCCCCCGCCTAAAAAATTCTCATCAAAAATGAATTGCAGCCATTTGGTAAGACACCCACCTCCAAAGAAAACTGAACTGCGTTTTATATTGTCTGAAACACCACCACAAAGAAAATACAAAGCTTTTAGTCCTGCAGTGAAGACGCTGAAACGACCCTCTTGCCTTTTTATGCCCATTCAAACCAGGAGTCTTGGGTTTAATGTGCCCCACAAATCTACTTTAAAATGCTGGTTTATAGCCCGACATTCAGCTTCCGTTTCATGGTTTAAGTGCCCAATCAAGAATTGCTGAGCAGGAAGGGCTGTGAAAATTTTGAAGGGACTGGGTTGTTGTTGTTGGTTTTTTTTTCGCCACGGCTTTGCGGCATAAATGTTGATTTATGCTACGGTTTACATCTCAATAAAATGATGTCATTGAACTTGGAAGGCTGTAGAAACACTTCTGCTGGTGGCACAGAATATATCAAAGTAACGCAGATTAGCCAGGCTGGGAATCTACAAGGTGGACAATTGTATCTCCCTGAGATAGTTCTCCAGCCATAATTTCCAAGATGCTAGGCAAAACTATATGCTTTAGTTTTGCACAAGGGTGAAATCTAAAAATTTTCTCTACCGGTTCTGTGGATGTGGCTTAATCGGTGGTTGTGGCTTGGTGGTCAGGTGACCGGGTGGGCGTGGCCAATAACAATAAATAATAAAAATAATAAACAAAGTACACAAAACGATAAGAGGTACCAAAAACCAATTTCCACATTTTACACACACACACACAACACAACTGGCTCACACACAATGTAAAAGCAGCTGCACCTGACCCAGAATGGCTCCTGCAACAAGCAGGAACCTCACACAGCCACAAAAAGCTCAAAAACCAACTTTCACACTTTACACACACACAACACAACACAACACAACTGACACACACACACACACAAAATGCCACATACAGCTTTGTGAGATTTTATGTGTTTGTGTAGTTAGAGTGAAACACTACAGAAACACACCAAATCTCAGAAAGCTGCATAAATATTTTATTTTATTATTTTATTTTATTTATATTTTTAGATAAAAGCAGCTAAAACTTCCTTAATTTTAAATTGCTATGTCTACAAAAAAAATTCTTAAAAAACCTCCCAATTAACTATTTTTTTAAAGCTCTACCCCCAAGTTACTTATCCAATTGAAGGGACAAGGCAGGCAGATTGAGTTGCTCACCGATGAGACGGATTGCAGGCAGGCAGATTGAGTTGCTAGCTGATGCAATTGATTGCAGCAGCTGAAGCAAAGCAAGGCAGCGAGCGAGACCGAAAGAAGCAGGAAGCTGCCGAGTAGGCAAGTGGGGACCGGGCGATTGGGTGGGCATGGTGAGGGGGGCAGGGATTTTTGCTACTGGTTCTCCGAACTACCTGCCCCAATCGCTACCAGATCGCTAGATCCGGTCCGAATCGGGAGCATTTCACCCATGGTCCAGCAGTATGTTTTCTCTGCCTTCCTTTCTCTTTTTCACAACTGAAGAAGAGTTTCTCCAAGGAGAAAAAAGTGGGCCTTGAAACCGTAGACGTGGTTTCCTTGTGTTTTGATGGTCTCAAGAGTTGCTTCTCTTAGAAGCTGGAGTTACAAGGAAATCAATAAATAAACCATTCCGAATGATTTACGGTTGGGATAGGACACCAGAGAAATTGTCTAGGCGTACATCAAGGCCCTTCAAATCTATGTTGGAAATATGAATGACAAGAAGGAACTTTTTTGCCCTGCTTGACGATCATGTAAAAAAAGCTGGAAAATCCTATGTTGAGATATCTTCATGGATTCAGAGGCTTTTAAAGATTAATAGACAATGGAGGCCAGAAGTCTTCCTCTTGGGATTGATGGAGAAACGGTTGGAAGAAAGTCCTGGAACTTGGTTTTCGTACATGGCAACCTGTAGAGATGCCCAAAGGTGAAAAGGTTTGGCGCTACCCACAATGGAGGAATGGCTGCTGAAGAGGATGGAACACGCTGAGATGGCCAGATGGACGCATTCGTTTAGAGGAGAGGTGGTAGTTATCTTTAGTGAACTTAAGAACTTATGATTTATGGTTTTGATGATTAGACAGGACAGATTATGTAAGTTTGAAGACAGAGGTAAATTTACAATGGTTCTTATAAGTGTTGCAAAGGCTTCCAATCCCTCCCTCCCCTTCACTCCCTCCCTCCCTCCCTCCTTCCTTCCTTCATTTCTCTTTCTTCCCTTTCCCTTCCCTTCTCCCTCCCTCCCTTCATTCTTTTGTTCCTTTATTCCTTTGTTCCTTTTTCCTCCCCTCCCCTCCCCTCCCTTCCCCTTCCCTTCCCTCCCTCCCTTGCTCCTTTTTTCCTTCCTTCCTTCCTTCCTTCCTTCCTTCCTTCCTTCCTTCCTTCCTTCCTTCCTCCTCCTCCCTCCTCCCTCCCTCCCTCCCTCCCTCCCTCCCTCCCTCCTTCCTTCCTTCCTTCCTTCCTTCCTTCCTTCCTTCCTTCCTTCCTTCCTTCCTTCCTCCTTCCTCCTCCCACTTTCCTCCCCTTCCGTGTCTCCCTCCCTCATCAGACTAGAAAACCAAAATCATCAGTATGATGATATGATCTTGTTTTATGTTCTGGAGAACCAGGGGATTCAATGTCAATTCTGAGATGCTTTCTCAAATTTCATTTCTGGTTTCTGAAACCCAGATTTCATTTATCCGACCATTTTCTAGGTTGCAGTTCTTCTTCCTGTCTCTCAAAGTTCTTCTCACAGCCTATTTCACCATCTACATCAAAGTTAAATTGAATGAGGCTGCTAAACCATTGGTAATACAATGGTCATCTGGGCTAGTCAAGAGAGCCATTTAAAGTTAGCGGTTTACATGGTATGCTAGTCAGAGGTGGGTTTCAACAGGTTCTGACCGGTTCTGGAGAACTGGCAGCGGAAATTTTGAGTAGTTCGGAGAACCAGTAGTAACAATTCTGACTGGCCCCATCCCCATCTATTCTCTGCCTCCTGAGTCCCAGCTGACCGGGAGGAATAGAATAGAATAGAATGGAATAGAATAGAATAGAATTCTTTATTGGCCAATAAAGTGCATATGCTCTCAGTGTACATAAAAGAAAAGATACATTCATCAAGGTACAACACTTAATGATAATCATATGGTACAAATTTAACACTTAATGATATAACACTTAATGTGGGGAAATGGGGATTTTGCAGTAACCTTCCCCTGGAGTGGGGTGGGAATGGAGATTTTACAGTATCCTTCCCCTGCCACGGCCAGTAGTAAAAAATTTACCGGTAGTAAAATTTTTTGAAACCCACCACTGATGCTAGCGCTATCTAAAGTGCTAAACCTTCACAGAAGGAAGAGATATCGAGACGAACCTTCCCTTCCTCTGAGTTTTCCTTTTCTCTTTCTTTCTTTCTTTCTTTCTTTCTTTCTTTCTTTCTTTCTTTCTTTCTTTCTTTCTTTCTTTCTTTCTTTCTTTCTTTCTTTCTTTCTCTTCCTTACTCTATCCTGTTAGTTTTTATTTTTTCACTTTTGCTTTTAAAATGTTTAATGCCATGATATATCTGCATGTGTGCATGTAAAAGAAATAAACCACATGCACTTTTGGGTAATAAAACCGGTCTGCCTCTTTCTTATTTCAGCAACAAACTTATATATTTTGGGGGATTATCGTCCATTGTTTTGCACAGAGATCAGTACCTAAAACAGCAACTTGCTCTCTCCTTTCATATCTCCCCACCCCCCCCTTTTCTCCCGGACCAGATTTCCAAAAGCCATACTTCTGGGCTCCCTCCCTGGACCTTGACATGAGGCCAACATGCCTTTAATGGGTCTTCTTGCCTTGAGCATCGCAAAAGACACATTTTGCTCGATTTTGTGTTGAGCTCAGCTGTGCTGAAGTTGCCACTTCTGGACAGCGCTAGTTTGTCATTGTGGGAAGCGAGTGGGAAGAAGGCACCGGACGACAACAACATCATCGCATTTTGTCACCGTCAGCTGTTGTGGGTGGTTGGCTGCAATGCGGTGCACCATGGCTGGATTAATTCCTGGAGGCTTCCTCTACCTTTTTCTCCTGTGAAAGCAATCGGTGGAGGAGCGGAGGAAGAAGTGAACCTTGGAAGAAAAGGTGGCCTTGCAAATGGGTGAGAAACACAGAGCTTTCCTTGGAGCTCTTGGCTTAGAGACCCAAAAGTAGACTTTACATTCATCCATCGCTTTGGATGAGAGTTGTGAGCATGGGAGGGACAAAGAGATAGGAATGGATTTTGTTACAGAAATGGATGAATAGCAGTCTTGATTGGACAAGAAGACCACCAAGACTCCGTTTTCTGAAGATTTATAGCTCACTAAACGGCGGTGTTCTCTGAGCTTGGTGGTTTTCTCCTAGATGTTTCATGACCCAACTAGGGAGCATCATTAGAAGGGGGAGGAAGAAGAGGATCCTTGGTGCTCTCTGAGCTTGGTGGTTTTCTCGTAGATGTTTCATGACCCAACCAGGGAACATCATCAGAAGGTGGAGGAGGAGGAGGAGGAGGAGGAGGAGGTGGTGGAGGAGGAGGATCCTTGGTGCTCTATGAGCTTGGTGGTTTTCTCGTAGATGTTTCATGACCCAACCAGGGAACATCATCAGAAGGGGGAGGAGGAGGAGGAGGAGGAGGAGAAGGGGGAGGAGGAGGAGGATCCTTGGTGCTCTCTGAGCTTGGTGGTTTTCTCGTAGATGTTTCATGACCCAACTAGGTAGTATCATTCGTGGTGCATGATAACTGATGATGTTCCCTAGTTGGGTTATGAAACGTTGGCAAGAGAACCACCAAGCTCAGAGAACACCAAGGACCCCACAGACATGAGAGCCTAAAATTTCTTTTTAGGTAGTTCCCAACTTTGATGGCTAGTTGAGATATTTGTGCCTTTAAACTGATTTTTAAAGGCGGTCTTCCAGAGCTGACTTGGTGGATGAGGGTGAGGGAAAGCTGTCTTCATTTGAAGCCTTCTGGCCCTCCGCCCACAATCATTTCAACCAACCCAAATCAGTGGTGAAATTCATTTTTTTTTTACTACCGGTTCTGTGGGTGTGGCTTTGTGGGCGTGGCAGGGGAAGGATGCTGCAAAATCCCCATTCCCACCCCACTCCGGGGCCAGCCAGAGGTGGCATTTGCTGGTTCTCTGAACTACTTAAAATTTCTGCTACTGGTTCTCCAGAACCTGTCAGAATCTGCTGGATTTCACCCCTGTCCCAAACCCTTATAATCAGTTGTGTTTACAAGCTTGCTGATTGCAGCCGCTGAATCTCCTCTGTTTTTCCCAACACATTAACCCCCTTATTTTTCCTAGTTTTTCTTTTGTTTTCACAACGCCGACAACAACAGCGTCGGCTGTCTATTGTCTTGACCGAACACGAGCGTAGGACTTTTCCGATAAAGCCATGCCAGAATCGTTTTGGTACCATCAGATGGAGATCTTAATTTGCTTTCACTGTTTTCCCTCCTTGTGATTAAGCAGCCTTTGAAACGGGTGAAATGTAAAATTTGTTACTACCGGTTCAGTGGGCGTGGCTTGGTGGGGGGTAATGTGACTGGGTGGGCGTGGCCAACTTTTTTTTTTTTACTTTTAAAAGCATTTTTTCTGCAACCCCTTCGGCTGAAGTGGTTGTAAAAAAATGCTTTGAAAAGGTTCAGACAATCCCAGCTGAATTGCCCGATCGCCAGAACCTTTTAAAAGCACTTTTTTAAAACAGCCTCTTTGGCCGAAGAGCTTGTAGAAAAAATGCTTTTAAAAGGCTCTGACCAACCCCAGCTGAGCCGTGTGATCATCAGAGGCTTTTTTTTTACTTTTAAAAGCATTCTTTTCGGCCGAAGAAAAAATGCTTTTAAAAGTAAAAAAAAACTTCTGATGATCATGCGGCTCAGCTGGGCATGCCGGGGGCGGGGGGGGGGCAGGGATTTTTGCTACTGGTTCTCCAAACCACCCGCCACCATCACTACCGGATAGGGTGATCCGGTCCGAACCGGGAGCATTTCACCCCTGCTTTGAAAGGAGCAGAAAGGGTTAGTGCTCTCCGAAGCCCAGAAAAATTAGATTTCTCTCAAAAATAGGATGCTTACCTACCCCGTTCACAGAAAAATGCCTAGAGAAATCAAACGGCGAACCGATCTGGCTCATCTTGTTTTATGTTTTTTTATAAGCAACACGTTTGTTTAATTTCCTTTCCGTCCCCCTCGAAGGCCGACCAAATTGAGAAAGTTTTATTTATGGAAGGTCGGTTATCGTGGAGAAAATTAAAACCACCGGAATATTGAGCAAAATCACATTACATTGACAGATTGAATAATCTGTTTTAATTTCAAAGGGGGGGGGAAAGAGAGAAATTGTGGTGTCCTGCCAAAGCTTTCTAATCAGATTTATTCTGAATTCTATTTTCCCTAATGGAAAATGAATTAGAGGTTATGATTGCTTGGAGAAATAGTGGTAATATTTTCACCTTCCTTTTCCAAGTCTCAAGATGTCTCATGACGTAGATTAAAGCTTGTTGCTAGACCTGTGTTTGCTCAGACTAAAATGGAGGCAGAAGGAATTTGCAGGGGTAAAAAAAAAATGAATATTGTGGCTCCTGTTTATGTCTTCTTATTTCTCCTATCTTATTCCTCCCCAGCCTTGCTTTCAAAATTAGGAATGAGCAGAAATAAGCATTGGATAAATATTGGAGAAGAAATTGAATCTCTGGAGAAAGAATAAAGAATTATAGAGTTGGAAGGAACCTTCAAGGTCTTCTAGTCCAACCCTCTAAAATTTCAGACAAAGGGCTATCTTATCTCTTCTTAAAAACCTCCAGTGTTGGAGCATTCACAACTTCTGAAGGCAAGCCATTCCACTGGTTAATTGTTCTCACTCTTAGGAAATTTCTCCTTTGTTCTAGGGTGGTTCTCTCCTTCATTAGTTTCCATCCATTGCTTCTTGTCGTGCCCTCAGTTGCTTTGGAGATTAGGTTTTCCCGTTCTTCTTTGTGTCAGCCCCTCAGATAAATTATAATTTATTTATTTATTTATTTTATTAGATTTTTATACCGCCCTACTCCCGAAGGACTCAGGGCGGTGTACAGCCAAATAAAAACCCACAATATACACATTAAAACAAGACTAAAACCGAACATATTACAAAGATGCCCAAAATTTAAAACAATTTAAAACCCTAAAATATAAATAACCCCAATTAAAAATTTAATAAAACTTTTAAGCCAGTCCCGCTTGAATAAATAGGTGCGTTTTCAGCTCACGGCGAAGATCAGACACTTGACGTAAATGAAATAAGTTTCATTTATAACAGAGTAACAGAATAACAGAGTTGGAAGGGACCTTGGAGGTCTTCTAGCCTAACCTACTGCTCAAGCAGGAGACTCTACACCATTCTGGACAAATAGCTGTCGAATCTCTTCTTAATAACCTCCAATGTTGGAGCGCCCATAATTTGTTCCACTGATTGTCCACGCTGTCAGGAAATTTCTCCTTTGTTCTAGGTTGCTTCTCTCTTTGATTAGTTTCTGTCAAGAAATTGTTATTTGCCTAACTAGTTGGCCAGGCAATATATAAACTAACTATGTATGTTTGTAGAAAGGCATGATATTGCTTTAAGGCTGTGCTGCATCATGCAAGCTTCCTGATTGGTTGAGCTCTGTAGCCAATGTATAAAAGGACTACTAAATGATGGCTTGTCGGGAATCTACAGGGACGCTACAGCATTGTAACCTAATGACATGCTGCAACTGTATATTTGAGCTTTATGATCGTTGCTTGATCATGGCTAGTTACTGATTCCTCAAGATACTGACTGTTGTGAATTGAACTGTGTTCAATAGAAGAAGACCTTGTTTGTTGTGCAAGTCTACATTGGTAAGAAGACTTGATATTTGTAACATCCCTGACTGACTTTATATGTGTATGACCTGGAATTGTTTTTGGACTATGACTTTGCCTTTTCCCTAAAAGTAAAGGAATATCAAACCCCAGTTTGTCTGCAAGTGACTGTTATTGTATATAACCAGTCTCAGTCGTTTTCATGTGTAGGGTACTCTGCTCAACAGTCCACAACCGTGATTGTGAACCCAGGTTACCCTTAACAGTTTCCATCTATGGTTTCTTGTTTTGCTCTCAAAAAGAAGCCTGGTTTTTTTTCATTTGACCAATTAATTCCCAGAAAATGTTTCCTTAAACCAGCAATTGCTTTCTCAGATGATTTTGAATCTGGGAGGCCACAATGCTTGTGATCCAAGAATTCCTTCTTTTGATTCCTCACCATCACCACCCTACTCATCTCAAGGTGAAAAATGAACTCCGTTGGGGGAAAAAACATCTTTCTTATTTTAAAACTCTGTTGAGCAGAATTCTGGAGAGACCCAAATTAGTAGTGGAAATTCTTTTAAGATGTGAAGGTCCATCTTCATTTCTAACTTTTACTCTGCAGAATAATGTTTGACTCAGGAAAGAGATTGTGAAAAATCAAGTAAATAAATATTTTAAGAAAGTTTTCACAGTCTAGAAATCTTGTAAGTTGATGCTATGTGGATAACTACTAATTGCAAATAATAATAATAATAATAATAAAATTCTCTGAAGCCTTAATCCTAGAGTAGCATCCCTTGAAGTCCTGACTCAAGTCAGTGGTTTTGAGAATGGGAAATTCAATGAATTCCCCCCCCTTTTTTCTTTGACTCATTTCCTGCCGAATCCTTCCTAACTCTCTCTATTTTGATATAGTTAAAATGTTTGAAAAGAAGCCTTCCATCAAACATCTTCATTTCAGTTTCTTCAAGGATGTTGGTATATTTTATTTATGCTGCTATAGCCTACAGCCTATATTGCCTCCTGTGGGATATCACAGTGGCAAACAGAAAAAAATAATAAGCAACATTAAATATGATCTGAGAAAAAAAAACCACATCGATGAACGACAAGAGCGTAGTAAGGAAAAACAGCTGTTAATAAGCCTAAATATATATTTTTTTAAATCTAAAAATCGGTCGGAAAGAACCTATTCTTAGCAGTGTTTAAATGAATAACTTGCTACTTTTTTCTTTTTACTTCCAAGAGAACTTTGTCATTCTTCATAATCTGGGTCTTGCGAGTAGAAATTAAATCAAAGTTGTGGTGTTTATTGACTACTAGGGTTACTGGAGCTTAGGTGCAGTTTTTCCATTGACACTAGGTGGCAGTAAAGAGCTAGAAGCTTTCCTATTTCTCTGCTCCCATCTAGTGTTCATATAGTTGTTTGCATTTCAGAACTGGTAACTTCAATTGGATGGAAAGTAGTGATAACTGCTTCTATTCTACAAGCTGCATTTGTAGAATAGAATTTTTTATTGGCCGTGATTGGACACACAAGGAATTTGTCTTGGTGCATATGCTCTCAGTGTACATAAAAGAAAAGATACCTTCATCAAGAATCATAAACTGCAACACTTAATGATAGTCACAGGGAACAAATAAGCAATTAAATCATATTAGGAAACAGCTTGTATCTTAAGGATACAAGCAACAAAAAGTTACAGTCATACAGTCATAAGTGGAAAGAGATTGGTGAGGGAAACGATGAGAAGATTAATAATAGTGTAGATTTAGTAAATAGTTTGACATTGTTGAGGGAATTATTTGTTTAGCAGAGTGATGGCCTTCGGGAAAAAACTGTACTTGTGTCTAGTTGTTCTGGTGTGCAGTGCTCTATAGCATCGTTTTGAGGATAGTAGTTGAAACAGTTTATGTCCAGGATGCGAGGGATCTGCAAATATTTTCACGGCCCTCTTTTTGACTCGTGCAGTATACAGGTCCTCAATGGAAGGCAGGTTGGTAGCAGTTATTTTTTCTGCAGTTCTAATTATCCTCTGAACTCCGTGTCTATCTTGTTGGGTTGCAGAACCAAACCAGACAGTTATAGAGGTGCAGATGGCATACTCAATAATTCCTCTGTAGAACTGGATCAGCAGCTCCTTGGGCAGTTTGAGCTTTCTGAGTTGGTGCAGAAAGAACAGTCTTTGTTGTCCTTTTTTGATGATGTTTTTGATGTTAGCTGCCCATTTTAGATCTTGCAATATGGTAGAACCTAGAAATTTAAAGGTTTCTACTGTTGATACTGTGTTGTCTAGTACTGTAAGAGATGGAAGTATGGAAGGGTTTCTCCTAAAGTCTACCACCATTTCTACGGTTTTGAGTGTGTTCAGTTCCAGATTGTTCCAGTCGCACCACGAGGCTAGTCGTTCAACCTCCCGTCTGTATGCGGAGTCATCATTGTAGGGACTTTTTTTTTCATAACTTCCTACACAGCTCTTCCATTCTTGGTGTTTTCCTTTTTAAGCAATGCTTATTCTTCTTTCTGAAGTGCACATGACTCACTATAAAAGATTTCATTTCTTTTTGTCTGTCCTCCTTCTCCTTCGGTCTTGGTGAGTGAGTGACAGGTTTAGAGATGTGCTTGTCGAAGTCAGATGAGTAACTCGGCAGCTTCAAACTGTGAGGGCTTCCAACAGGGAAAGGTTCTTTTTTGGGTGAGGGGAATCTTTGGCTCTTCATTCACCTTAGGGCAAATCATTTTGCATGGCTGAGCTTGTTCCTCAAATTTGGAAAAATGGTCGCTGACCGACTCTTGCCATGATTGTCTCAGACGTTTCGTTGGCTTGAAAAAAAAAAGAAAAGAAAAGAAAGATCACGTCATGTGCTTCATCTCAAAACAGGCCTGGGTGGATGGTTTTGCTTCTCGGCCCGTCTGTTTGTCAAATGTCGCTTTGCTTCCGTCGCTGTGGAGTGATTTTGTGACAGTCCTGTCCCGTTGAAAATCCTGCAAAATTCAACCCCAGTGCCTGGATTACGATTTCAGAATTTCTCTGGGATTTCTTTTTCCCTGGAGATGGAAGAGCTTGGGTCAACTCTGCAAGCTATTTTTTTTGAAGGTCTTTGGTGCGGTGGGCTCAGGAATGGAGAATGCGTGGCGAGAGTTTGTCTACCTTGTTCTGAATAAGTTAAAGCTTATTCTCAAAAACTTATTGACAAAAGCTTTCTCCATTCTGGTCATCTTGCCCTAGTATTTTCTGCTGAGGGAGACGTTGATTTTGGATTTTGGTGCCAGAATGTAGACTCAAGTTTCACTCCATGGAAGAATTTCAAAGAAGTTATTGACCAAGATCTTTGAATGCCATATGCTGCATATTTTCTGCAATTGAGTTTGGAGCGGTTTACCTTGTGTTTGTATCTATTATTTGCTCGTGTATTGTTGTGGTTGAAGCTGAAGTAGTCATTGACAGGTAGGACATTGTGGTAGATAATTTTATGCACTACGCTTAGGTCAGACTGTGTTGTGTCTCGTCCAATCTCACCTCAGCCGGGGTCTTCTTATCTGCTTCCGAACACGGAGGAATGTTCTAGTATGCCTCCCGGCCCCAGCCCTGGCTCCATGCCCAGACAGGCTGAAGAGGAAGAAATACCTCCAGCCCCCAGCTCTGGCTCCATGCCCAGGCAAACGGAGCAACTAGACCCCTCCCCCTCCTCCACAGCATGTGAGCCTGAGGGAGGTCAATTACCAACAGCTGCCGACTGGAGTGACCCTCACGTCAGAAGACTTGATAGGCGGAGGCAACAGAAGGAAGGGAGGGGCAGGCCTGGCTAAGTGCTGAGTCATGGAGCCGCACCCCATGGCCTATATAAAGGACCTGCTTTCTGGCATTCTCTGAGTCAGGCAAAGTCTAAACATATCTTGCTGAAGTCACTTTCTGGTCTCCTGCCTGCACTGAGGACTTTGCTAGGACTTTGGCAGAGCTGCAGAGGCACACCTGATTCGGATTTCCCTGACCCGGCCGTCAGCGGAGGAGTGGGACATGACAGACTGAAGTCGGCATAGTTCTAAGTTGTCTAAGCCCAAAATTTGGAGTCTGGTGGCATAAGGTATTTTATTGCGAGCAGAGGAGTGGAGGACTCTTCTCGTGAAATATCTCTGGACTCTCTCGATTGTATTTATGTCTGATATGCAGTGCGGGTTCCAGACAGATGAGTTGTATTCGAGAATTGGTCTAGCAAATGTTTTATATGCTCTAGTTCAGGGGTCACCAACCTTTTGGACTTCAGGGACCACTAAATTCATAATTTTAAATCCCACAGACCACTAATATGAATTTTTAAAAAAGATAAATAGTATTTAGTGCAATATAAAAAATGCAAATAATTTTTCTGCGGACCACTTGGTGACCACTGCTCTAGTTAGTAGTACAATATTACCAAGAAGCTATGCAAGATTAGGTTAGGGTTTCACAAAGGAGTTTCTGTACTCCGAAGCATTGTAGCTTAGAATAACATGTCAGGCTAGTGAATATTAATTGTGTTTTTTCCTTTCTCTCCGGTTCCACTCTGTGTTTGCTTGTGATGCACAAGAGTTCTCTGTTTCCCACCAAAATATTATTGTACTAATTTTTTTTTCCTGTAGCAAAATTCAAGGGATTTTACATGAGGCTTGCAAGCCGACGCTCGTATGCAATATCGCTTTTGTAACCGGGCCATAAAAATAAGATTACGGTCCCAAGCGATAGATGAGGTGGCATAGCTGCATCAGAATTTATTAGTCTCCAGAAGTAGGAGGGTTTTTGTTGAAATATGTCAGGGTTTTGATAAGTTGGCAACACAGGGCTCCTGGGCATTTCCCACTCTCTCACGGGTGCAGCGGCCGGTGCGGATCTGGAGGACTGGCATTGGGGGCATTTTGCAACCCAGGCCTCAATCTCCTGGTCCATCCCTGGCCACCAGACGTAACTACGCCCCAAGCCCTTCATCCGCACAATGCCGGGGTGGGCATCATGCAGGCAAGTTAGAATGCGGCGCCTAAGCTCGGGGGGAACTACCACTCGATTTCCCCATAAAAGGCAACCCTTGAGCACGGACAACTCATGCTGCCTGCGGACAAATGGCTGGAATCCGGGGGCCACAGGTCCCCGTGGCCACCCCCTGCGCACCCAGTCCAGGACTAAAGAGAGGACTGGATCTTTTGCAGAAAGGGTTGCTATGTCGGTTGCGGAGATGGGCACATCCCAGTCCTCAATAAGGAGGACAGTGGAAGATGGGGCCGGGTCTGATTCAGCGACTGGGAGGGGGCAGCGGCTGAGCGCGTCAGCGTGCCCAATAAACTTCCCTGGTTTGTACAGCAGCTGGTAGGAGTAGGCTGCTAGAAACTCCACCCAGCGGGACATGCGCGGGGATAAGATCTGGGGGGTCTGTCGGTCCCCGGCTAGCAACCCCAATAAGGGCTTATGGTCGGTAATCAGTGTAAAAAACCGACCATAAAGGTAGTCATGGAATCTCTTGATTCCGGCTACCGCAGCTAAGGCTTCCCGATCGAGCTGGCTGTAATTTCGCTCGGCCGCCGACAAGGTGCGAGAATAAAACGCGATAGGGGCTTCTGTCCCATTCGGAAGTAGGTGGCTTAAGACGGCACCCACGCCATAGGGTGATGCGTCGCATGTCAGGGTGAGAGGCAGGCACGGGTCGTACTGCACCAGTACCGCCGCGGATGACAGGGTGTCCTTGACCGCCTGGAAAGAAGCGGCGGCCGCATAGTCCCATTTCCACGGGGTTTTAGACGTCAAAAGCCGGTGGAGGGGCTCAGCTAAGGTAGCCTTATGGGGCAGGAATACTGAATAAAAATTCAGTAGCCCCAGGAACGCTTGTAATTCCGCCTTGTTTCTTGGCGGCGGGGCGTTCCTGATCGCTTCGACTTTGGATGGGGCAGGGTGGATACCCTGAGAATCCACCAAGAAGCCTAAAAATTCTACCCTTGGCACCCCTAAGCGACATTTGTCCTTCTTTAACTTCAATCCGGCAGCCCGGAAACGGGTAAGAACGGCCCGCAATCTTTCGACGAGTTCTGATCGGTCAATGGCCGAGATCAGAACATCGTCGAAATAGGGCACAACTCCCGGGAGCCCCTGGAGCAACCGCTCCATTAGGCCCTGGAACAGCCCAGGGGCTATACTGACCCCGAACTGCAGGCGGTTGCACTTGAAGGCGCCCCGGTGGGTGACAATCGCCTGCACCATGGCAGTCGAGTCCTCCACTGGAAGCTGTTGGTACGCCTGGGCGAGATCTAGTTTAGCAAACACTCTGCCTCTCCCTAACGAGTGAAGCAGATGTTGTACCACCGGAACGGGGTAGGGGTTTGCCTGCAGGGCTTTATTAATAGTGCACTTGTAATCGGCACAGATCCTAATGGATCCGTCCGGTTTCATGGGTATTACAATGGGGGTCTCCCAATTTGAATATTCAATTGGCTCAAGTACTCCCTGGGCAATGAGTTTGTCTATCTCTTTATCCACTTTGGGACGGAGCGCTAGTGGCACCCTCCGCGCAAAAGGCGGTGGGGCTACCTAGGGACCCAAATTGAAATTAATTGGTCGACCTGTATATTTGCCCAAACGGCTGTCAAACACATCAGCAAATTCGGAAAAAATGTGAGCCGGAACATCGTGCTCTGTAGCGTGGACCCCCGATACATCAAGGTGCAGGGCAGCAAACCAGTCCAAACCCAGGAGACTTGGAAGGTTGTCCCTGACAACCACGATAGGCAGGTGACCTTGAAATGAGCCATGTGTGACATGAACGGAGGTGCAACCCACGATTGGAATTGGGTTACCCTGATAATCTCTTAAGTTAATAGGGCAGGGCTGGAGGCGACGCTTGGGAAACCCTGGCATAATGCGTCGCAGGGTAGGCCACGCTAAGAGTGACTTAGACGAGCCGGTGTCCACCTCCATTTTGAGGGGGACTCCTTCGATCTTCACTCTGAGGTAAATTTTGTTGGCGGGAGCTCCGGTGAATGCGTGGCTGACGGTGACAGCTGCGACGCTCTCCTCCTGGTCAACGGCACGGCACTCCTCGCGATAGCGTGGCGGATTTTTAGCCCCCATCTTTTTCTTGACTTGGCCCTGGTTTCCCTGGTAGGCTGGGAGGGATGCCTGGCAGACCCTTGAGAGGTGGCCCTTCCGGCCGCAGCGGCGGCAAATAGCCATTTTAAAACGGCAGTCTGAACGGTGGTGATTTCCCCCGCATCCCAGACAATTCCCCGGGGGGGTGCTCTTAGAGTCCTTGTCCCACCTCTTTTTCTGGGTCGTCTTGAGGCGGCTCACGTTGTCATCTTCATCGGATGGCACATCTTCTTCATCCTCTCCGTAGTGGACTGTTTGCGTCTTGCCTTCGGCAGCGGTTCCTGTGTTGAACCGCTGGATCTCTAACGCTGACTTCTCCGACATTTCGGAGGCTCGCGCTTCATCCATGGCCACTTTCAGCGTCACGTCCGTGCGGGCTAGCAAGCGGCGCTGCAGTCGCAGGTCTCGGACCCCGGTAACCAGCTGATCTAATAGCATTTCGTCTAGGTCGTGAAACTTGACTGCAGCGGGCGACACGCAGGGAGGCCATATATTCGTTGATAGATTCCCCCTCTCTCTGGAACCTTTGTCTAAACGTGTGTCGCCTCGCGATGCGAGAAGGTGCTGGGGAATAGTGCCCCTTTAGCTTCTCCAGTAGCATCTCCCATGGAACAGAAGCTACTGGTTGTGGGGCCGTAAGGGCTCTGGCTGTGGCAAAAACCACCCTACCACAGGAGCTCAAAAAATAGCCCCGTTTCCTGTCGCTTGAAATATTGGAGAGATCATTCGCCTGCAGGAAGCAGTCGAACCGCTCAATGTACTCCTCCCAAGGTTCGTTAGCCGGCTCGAACGGCGAGAACGTGGGCATTGGATTTGTCATGGCAGTTTGTCAGGCAGCGTGAAGGGTTGTCCGGCAATTAAGCTGACCGTTGCCTCAGGCAGTGAATCCCACCTTCGTCGCCAGTGTTCTATACTTAGAACAATTAAGGAGGGTCTGAGGTGTGGTCATTAACAACCCTTTTATTTAATACGGAAAGGAAACAGCGAACAAGTAGAACGAACCAAATAGGCAACTGAACTACGGCTGCCTGACAGCAGCTTAAATTCTGACAGGCGAGCCTGGCGGGCCAATCAGGGCGAAGGCAGGTTCCCGCTTCTTAGCCAGCCGCTTATCCAATCGCTGGCGGCTAGCAACAGGCACGCTTTTCCCCGGGTCGTATCTCCGAGGACATAACACTCAGATTGAAAAAAAAAGACAAGAAAAGAAAGATCACGTCATGTGCTTCGTCTCAAAACAGGCCTGGGTGGATGGTTTTGCTTCTCGGCCCGTCTGTTTGTCAAATGTCGCTTTGCTTCCGTCGCTGTGGAGTGATTTTGTGACAGTCCTGTCCCGTTGAAAATCCTGCAAAATTCAACCCCAGTGCCTGGATTACGATTTCAGAATTTCTCTGGGATTTCTCTTTCCCTGGAGATGGAAGAGCTTGGGTCAACTCTGCAAGCTATTTTTTTTGAAGGTCTTTGGTGCGGTGGGCTCAGGAATGGAGAATGCGTGGCGAGAGTTTGTCTACCTTGTTCTGAATAAGTTAAAGCTTATTCACAAAAACTTATTGACAAAAGCTTTCTCCATTCTGGTCATCTTGCCCTAGTATTTTCTGCTGAGGGAGACGTTGATTTTGGATTTTGGTGCCAGAATGTAGACTCAAGTTTCACTCCATGGAAGAATTTCAAAGAAGTTGTTGACCAAGATCTTTGAATGCCATATGCTGCATATTTTCTGCAATCGAGTTTGGAGTGGTTTACCTTACGTTTGTATCTATTATTTGCTCGTGTATTGTTGTGGTTGAAGCTGAAGTAGTCATTGACAGGTAGGACATTGTGGTAGATAATTTTATGCACTATGCTTAGGTCAGACTGTGTTGTGTCTCGTCCAATCTCACCTCAGCCGGGGTCTTCTTATCTGCTTCGAACACGGAGGAATGTTCTAGTATGCCTCCGGCCCCAGCCCTGGCTCCATGCCCAGACAGGCTGAAGAGGAAGAAATACCTCCAGCCCCCAGCTCTGGCTCCATGCCCAGGCAAACGGAGCAACTAGACCCCTCCCCCTCCTCCACAGCATGTGAGCCTGAGGGAGGTCAATTACCAACAGCTGCCGACTGGAGTGACCCTCACGTCAGAAGACTTGATAGGCGGAGGCAACAGAAGGAAGGGAGGGGCAGGCCTGGCTAAGTGCTGAGTCATGGAGCCGCACCCCATGGCCTATATAAAGGACCTGCTTTCTGGCATTCTCTGAGTCAGGCAAAGTCTAAACATATCTTGCTGAAGTCACTTTCTGGTCTCCTGCCTGCACTGAGGACTTTGCTAGGACTTTGGCAGAGCTGCAGAGGCACACCTGATTCGGATTTCCCTGACCCGGCCGTCAGCGGAGGAGTGGGACATGACAGACTGAAGTTGGCATAGTTCTAAGTTGTCTAAGCCCAAAATTTGGAGTCTGGTGGCATAAGGTATTTTATTGCAAGCAGAGGAGTGGAGGACTCTTCTCGTGAAATATCTCTGGACTCTCTCGATTGTATTTATGTCTGATATGCAGTGCGGGTTCCAGACAGATGAGTTGTATTCGAGAATTGGTCTAGCAAATGTTTTGTATGCTCTAGTTCAGGGGTCACCAACCTTTCGGACTTCAGGGACCACTAAATTCATAATTTTAAATCCCGCAGACCACTAATATGAATTTTTTAAAAAGACAAATAGTATTTAGTGCAATATAAAAAATGCAAATAATTTTTCTGTGGACCACTTGGTGACCAGTGCTCTAGTTAGTAGTACAATATTACCAGAGAAGAAGCTATGCAAGATTTGGTTAGGGTTTCACAAAGGAGTTTCTGTACTCCGAAGCATTGTAGCTTAGAATAACATGTCAGGCTAGTGAATATTAATTGTGTTTTTTCCTTTCTCTCCGGTTCCACTCTGTGTTTGCTTGTGATGCACAAGAGTTCTCTGTTTCCCACCAAAATATCATTGTACTAATTTTTTTTTCCTGTAGCAAAATTCAAGGGATTTTACATGAGGCTTGCAAGCCATAAAATAAGATTACGGTCCCAAGCGATAGATGAGGTGGCATAGCTGCATCAGAGTTTATTAGTCTCCAGAAGTAGGAGGGTTTTTGTTGAAATATGTCAGGGTTTTGATAAGTTGGCAACACAGGGCTTGCTTGCTGAAGTCTGGCCCAAACCGAAGACAAATTGGCAGCGTAGGGATGCAGTTGGTTAAAAGAAATTGCTTGTGACTCAGCCTCCCATCCTTTCGAGATGGGTAAAATGAGGACCCAAATTGTTGGTGGCAACATAATGACACTGTAAATTGCTTAGAGAAGGCTGTAAAAGCTCTGTGAAGCGGTATATAAGTCTGTGTGCTAATGCTGGAGCTATTGTCCTCCCTCCCTCCCAGTTAGAATGCAGTATTGCAGGCTATTTCTGCCCACTGCCAGTAGTTCGATTCTGACTGGCTCAAGGTTGACTCAGCCTTCCATTCTTCTGAGGTTGGTAAAACGAGGACCCAGACGGTTGGCGGTAACATGCTCTGTAAACCGCTTAGGGCTGTAAAGCATTGTAAAGCGATATATAAGTGCTATTTCTTTGCTACTCAGTGGCCTGTGTTCATTCTCTTGCTTTGCTATACAGTATGTCTGCTCAGATTAGTAGTAAAGTTGTTATTGTGAACTTTTAGTTCTATTTTTCTGTCAGGAAATATCTCTATGGGCTTAACAGGATCAGTGAAGGAAGTCTAATATCTCTTGATAATAGAAGAAAGCAGACAATTGTCCTAGTCAGTTAACCCCAGTTTCATTCCGGCTCCTGTGTTATAGAAATAGCAAAACCTACTTTGCCTTCTTAATATATGCGATCCTAATTGTTACACGTAGTTGTTGACTTAACAACCGTTCGTTTAGTAACCCTTCAAAGTTACGATGATGTTGAAACAACCGTTTTTTCACACTTATGACTGTTGTAGCATCCTCATGGTCACGTGATCGAAACTCAGACACTTGGAAACTGGCATGTACTCATGACGGTTTCAGTGTCCCGGAGTCATGTGATTCCCCTTTTGCGACCTTCTGCCAAACAAAGTCAGTGGGGAAGCCAAATTTGCTTAACAACAGAGTGATTAGCTTAATAACTTCCGCGATTCACTTAACAACAGTGGCAAGAAAGGGGACAAATCTTAGTGGTAACAACTGTCTTGCTTAGCTATGAAAGCTTGGGGCTCAACTTATGGTCGTAAATCAAGGACTACTTGCAGAAAACCTCTGCTTTTTCTGCGTAGTTGGGTAGCGCATAGCAAATATGAAAAGTTTTATTTGTTTCATCTTCGGCATTTTTTTTAATTATTGGAAAAAATATTATGGCGTCTATTAAACTTGTCAGTCCAAAGAAGGAAGAATTAAGGCAGCATTATCTTGCAAGTGGTTTTTTTTTTTAAATTGAGTGCCCAGTAGTAATTAGAAATATCAGCATTTAGTTACCACTTAAGTACTTCAAGCTTAAGCTGTTTTCATTTTATCGTTATCGTAACTTTGGAAACCAGTTATAGAAGGCTTTTTCTTTCTATACCTTCTTGGACTGTAAAATGGAAGGGGACACCAAGCTATTTTTCTGTATAACCTTTGGTTTCCAACCACGAAATTAAATTTGAAAAATTTATAAGAGAATTAAGGCAGGAAATAGCGCATCGATCTTTGCATCCTTTTCTTAAGTTCCTAAGGTAGATATATTTAGCATCAGATTGGGTTTTTTCCCCCTCTCCTGGTTTAAAGGGGTGGAACTGAGGAAGAAAGCCAGTGGAAGTGTTTTTTGGGTATGTTAATAATGCACAGATGGTTGTCTTATTTGCATTCAGGAAAGTCTATCAAATGTCTGTGCCATTCAACAATGGGAAAACCTGCCAAGTTCCTGACGAGGTATGAAATAGAAATGTGAAACTTTTTTTTTAAAAAAAAATTAGAAGTATTTATATGCTGCTTCCAGCCCAAAGACAGTATGTGAATGAACGAAAGAAAGAAAGAAAGAAAGAAAGAAGAAAGAAAGAAAGAAAGAAAGAAAGAAAAAATCTAATTCAGAACAAGGAGCCACGTTGGTCCAATGGTTAAGGCACCAGCTTAGAAAGTGGGAGATTGTGAGTTCTAGTAGATATGAAAGCCAGCCAGGTGAGTTTGAGCCAATCACCAGGAGGCTGTGAGTTCAAATCTAGACTTTGACATGATATCTAGCTGGGTGATAACCAGGGAGACAGTGAGTTCTAGTCCCACCTTTGGCATAGATAGATAGATAGATAGATAGATAGATGAAAGACAGATGATGGATAAGTTGAAAAACAGATATAGATAGATAGATAGATAGATAGATAGATAGATAGATAGATAGATAGATAGATAGATAGATAGATGAAAGACAGATGATGGATAAGTTGAAAAACATGATAGATAGATAGATAGATAGATAGATAGATAGATAGATAGATAGATAGATAGATGAAAGACAGATGATGGATAAGTTGAAAAACAGATGATAGATAGATAGATAGATAGATAGATGATAGATAGATAGATAGATAGGTAGGTAGGTAGATAGGTAGATAGATAAGTAGGTGGATGGATGGATAGGTGGATACATAGATAGATGATAGATAGTTGAAAGAGATGATAGATAATAGATGATTGATAGATGAAAGACAGATGATAGATGATAGTTGAAAGACAGATGATAGATAATAGATGATAAAGGGCCTCTGGTGGCTCAACAGGCTAATGCAGTCTGTTACTAACAGCAGCTGCTTGCAATTACTGCAAGTTCAAGCCCCACCAGGCCCAAGGTTGACTCAGCCTTCCATCCTTTATAAGGTAGGTAAAATGAGGACCCAGATTGTTGGGGGGCAATAAGTTGACTTTGTATATAATATACAAATGGATGAAGACTATTGCTTGACATAGTGTAAGCCGCCCTAAGTCTTCGGAGAAGGGCGGGATATAAATGCAAAAAAAATAATAATAATAGATAGATGAAAGACATGATAGATGATAGATGAAAAACAGATGATAGATAGATAATAGATGATAGATAGTTGAAAGACAGATGATAGATAGATAGATAGATAAATAGATAGATAGATAGATAGATAGATAGATAGATAGATAAGCGAACCTGTTGGTAATGAAACTCCGTGGGAGGAGGGTGAAGGATTCGGAAAAGCTGTGAGGCTGTATGGGGCTTGCTAAAACTTAGCAAAGGCAGGACGCCCTTCCTTAATGTTCCTTCAGAAGAGACTCAGCACATTCAAGGTTGCCATAGAGAAGAAGGTGCTAAGCCAGATGCGGAATCGGTGGCATTTAACGATGGATTTCACCACTGTGCTATTCTGAACTCCTGATTCAGAAGTAATAAACGGTGCCGGGAAAAAGAATAAAAAGCAGTGAAACGAAAGCAAAAAATCCAGGGATATAACTGGTGGGTTTTTTTTTCGTAGGTCCCTAGCTTGCCACCCAGAGTCTGGGCATGCAGTACGGATTTTTCTGAACAGAATGAAAGATAAATTCGGACATCACGACAATAGGGAAAAGATAAAATAAAATCCTGATAAAATAGGAAAAAGATAAAAGGAAAACCTGGCAGGGCAGGGTTCATACGTTCCGGAGAATGGAAATGATTTTATCAGTTCATTCAGCCATGAACCAGGATATGCAAAGAGATGCTAGCTTTAACAGGGGTATTTTTATAGTGACTATATTTACTTGGAAAAAAAAATAAACCTGTAAAAGGAACAAGTCTGAAAAAGGTTTATAAGGAAGAAATAATTTAATTATTTAGGTTTGTTGCTTATTAGAATAGAATAACAGAGTTGGAAGGGACCTTGGAGGTCTTCTAGCCCAACCCCCTGCCCAGGCAGGGAACCCTACACCACTTCAGACAAACAGTTGTCCAATCTCTTCTTAAAAACTTCCAGTGTTGGAGCATCCACAACTCCTGGAGGCAAGCTGTTCCACTTATTAATTATTCTCACTGTCAGGAAATTTCTTCTTAGTTCTAAGTTGCTTCTCTCCTTGCTTAGTTTCCATCCATTGCTTCTTGTCCTGCGCTAGGAATTCCTGGAGATGAATTCCTGCTCATAAGTTTTTATAACCTCATATTTCTTTTTGGTTATCTTTTTATTTTTTTTTAAAAAAACATTTTCACAAAATGAACATCTAAAGATCGGGGAACTGTTGATTACAGAAAACTCGCCCAAGAGCCAAAGATGGGTTTTTTTTTCCCCCAGTATAAACTCAATGAAACTGCCAATATAATTTCTGTTCTTGCCAGTTACGTGTCAAGTAATGCAGAAATGGGAAAAGAAATTTATCTTGGCGTAGCTGCTCTTACTTTCCTCTTAACCTCTTACCTTTCCGTGGAGCTTTCTGATTAAGCAATAATCAGATATGCCAGGGTTAGGAAAATGATGGTGGTTGGATGAGTTCCTTCAAAATCATCGTTTATCAATTTCTTCCCTTTTTAATTATTTTTGTAGAATTCTATGAAAGGGTTTTCATTCCTTGATGAAGGGCTTGAGTTATTTGAAATGACTTATATTAAAACCTCTGTTTTGAGGTCTCTAGGTTGGTACAGGCAGTCAGTGACTTACAACAGGAAGTTACAACAGCACTGAAAAAAACGACTTATGACCGTTTTTCACACTTACGACCCGTGCAGCATCCCCATGGTCATGTGATCCAAATTCAGACTCATATTTATGATGGTTGTAGCAGGGGTGAAATCTATTTTTTTTTTGCTACCAGTTCTGTGGGCGTGGCTTGATGGGCATGGCTTGGTGGTCATGTGACCGGGTGGGCGTGGCCAACTTGTAAAATGTGGTGAAACTCACTTAACAATGGTCTTAACATAACATAACATAACATCAGAGTTGGAAGGGACCTTGGAAGCCTTCTAGTCCAACCCCCTGCCCAGGCAGGAAACCCTACACCATCTCAGTCAGATGGTTATCCAACATTTTCTTAAAAATTTCCAGTGTTGGAGCATTCACAACTTCTGAAGGCAAGTCGTTCCACTGATTAATTGTTCTCACTGTCAGGAAATTTCTCCTTAGTTCTAAGTTGCTTCTTTCCTTGATCAGTTTCCACCCATTGCTTCTTGTTCTACCCTCAGGTGCTTTGGTGAACAGCCCGACTCCCTCTTCTTTGTGGCAGCCCCTAAGATATTGGAACACAGCTATCATGTCTCCCCTAGTCCTTCTTTTTGTTAAACTAGACATACCCAGTTCCTGCAACCGTTCTTCATATGTTTTATCCTCCAGTCCCCTAATCATCTTTGTTGCTCTTCTCTGCACTCTTTCTAGAGTCTCAACATCTTTTTTACATCGTGGTGACCAAAACTGGATGCAATATTCCAAGTGTGGCCTTACCAAGGCATTATAAAGTGGCACTAACACTTCACGTGATCTTGATTCTATCCCTCTGTTTATGCAGCCCAGTCTTGCTTAGCATCCAAAATTTGGGGCAAAATTGTGGTCATAAACTTCCTTCCTTCCTTCCTTCCTTCCTTCCTTCCTTCCTTCCTTCCTTCCTTCCTTCCTTCCTTCCTTCCTTCCTCTTTCTTTCTTTCTTTCTTTCTTTCTTTCTTTCTTTCTTTCTTTCTTTCTTTCTTTCTTTCTTTCTTTCTTTCTTTCTTTCTCTCTCTCTCTCTCTCTCTCTCTCTCTCTCTCTCTCTCTCTCTTTCTCTCTCTCTCTCCCTCTGTCTCTCTTTCTTTCTTAAGAAGCTGTGTTACCGACTTAACAACTGCAGTGATTCACTTAACAGCTGTGGCAAGAAAGTTCGTAAAGCGAGGCAAAGCTCAATTCACCACTGACTCACTTAGCAATGGAAATGTTGGACTCTGCGGTCATAAGTCGAGAACTACCTGTACAGAGCTTGACTTCGTTAAACAAAAAATCTGGAAGAACAGACCTAGAAAGCAATGCGTTTCCTAGGAAATATACTTTTTATTTTCTTTCACTCATCCCTTCCTTGGGTTCCCATTGAACGGGGCCAACGAGTGGAAAAGACGGATCTGGCTGTCATTTCTAGTTCGGCCCTCGCTGTAAAACGACCTAAAGACATTATTCTGGGCAGCCCAAGCTTGTTTGTACTTTTCCTGACAGTCATTGGCGTTTGAGAACGATGAAGCTTAAACCAATTATGAATAGCTGGCGCGGCAAAAATCTTGATCAATACATTTACAACACAAGGTCAATTTTTCTTGTAAGAGTATTTCACGCGGGGCCATAACCACAGGAGAACATTTTCCTATCCTGCCGTTCTATTTGTGGCTTTCAGACAGTGGCTTCCTATACAATCCGTTCAGATTAGAGCTGGAAGGGACCTTGGAGGTCTTCTAGTCCAACCCCCTGAACAATTTCAGACAAGTGACTGTCCACAGACTCTTCTTAAAAGCCTCCAGTGGTGGGATTCTAACGGTTCTACCCGGTTCGGGCAAGCCTGTAGCAGCGGTGGTGGGAGGCTCTACTCAGCCACCAGGACGTCATCACCGACACTCTGCGCATGCGCAGAGGTGGCATGCGTGCTCACATTTTGGAACCGGTAGCGAAGGTAAGTGAATGCCTGTCGTGTCCCACTCCTCCGCTGACGGCCGGGTCAGGGAAATCCGAATCAGGCGTGCCTCTGCAGCTCTGCCAAAGTCCTAGCAAAGTCCTCAAGGCAGGCAGGAGACCAGAAAGTGACTTCAGCAAGATATGTTTAGACTTTGCCTGACTCAGAGAATGCCAGAAAGCAGATCCTTTATATAGGCCATGGGGTGTGGCTCCATGACTCAGCACTTATCCAGGCCTGCCCCTCCCTTCCTTCTGACGCCGCCGCCTATCAATTCTCCTGAAGTGAGGGTCACTCCAGTCGGCAGCTGTTGGTAATTGACCTCCCTCAGGCTCACATGCTGTGGGGGAGGGGGAGGGGTCTAGTTGCTCCGTTTGCCTGGGCATGGAGCCAGGGCTGGGGCCAGGAGGTGTTTCCTCCTGTCTGGGCATGGAGCCAGGGCTGGGGCCGGGAGGCATACTAGGACATTCCTCAGCGTTCAGAAGCAGATAAGAAGGCCCTGGCTGCGGTGAGAGCGGGCAAGACACAACACTGCCACTATTCCTACAACATCTGGAGAGAAGTCATTCACTAGTTGATTGTTCTCACTGTCAGGAAATTCATCCTTAGTTCTAGTTTGATTCTTTCCTTCGTTAATTTCCACCCATTGCTTTTTGTCCTGACTTCTGGTGCCCCACCCAGTCCTTTTTTTCTCTAGAGTAGCCAAACACAACCATTATTCATATTGTTGGAAGAAAATTCCATCTGGTTTAGCGCCAAGCTAGGAATAAAATGGCAGCTGATTGGAAAGAAAGATTCTGTTTATTGGTGAATAGAACCAACACACACACACACACACACACACACACACACACACACACACACACACACACAGAGCCTGCAGTTCTGGGACAGCTGACAAAATGGAGTTGAGCTTCCTGTTCCCGTGCAAGAACGTGTCCTTTAACATTCTATTGGCTGTTGTCAGATTCCTATGGGGCCATGGCAGTGGTGAAATCCAATTTTTTTTTACTACCGGTTCTGTGGGCGTGGCTTGGTGGGCGTGATGTGGCTTGATGGGCGTGGCAGAGGAAGGATACTGCAAAATCCCCATTCCATCCCCATTCCTGGGGAAAGGATATTGCAAAATCCTCATTCCCACCCCACCCCAGGGGAAAGATACTGCAAAATCCCCATTCCCACCCCACTCCAGGGGAAGGATACTGCAAAATCCCTATTCTTACCTCACTCCAGGGGAAGGATACTGCAAAATCCCCATTCCCACCCCGCTCCAGATGAAGGATACTGCAAAATCCCCATTCCATCCCCATTCCTGGGGAAAGGATATTGCAAAATCCTCATTCCCACCCCACCCCAGGGGAAAGATACTGCAAAATCCCCATTCCCACCCCACTCCAGGGGAAGGATACTGCAAAATCCCTATTCTTACCTCACTCCAGGGGAAGGATACTGCAAAATCCCCATTCCCACCCCGCTCCAGATGAAGGATACTGCAAAATCCCCATTTCCACCCTACTCCATGGGAAGGATACTGCAAAATCCCCATCTCCACCCTACTTCCATGGGAAGGATACTGCAAAATCCCCATTCCCACCCCACTCCAGGGGAAGGATACTGCAAAATCCCCATTCCCACCCCACTCCAGGGGAAGGATACTGCAAAATCCCCATTCCCACCCCACTCCTGGGGCCAGCCAGAGGTGGTATTTGCCAGTTCTCTGACCCAGGGGTGAAATTCAACAGGTTCTGTCAGGTACCGGTAGTGGAAACGTTACAGGAGGAACGGTGAGGTTATATTCCCTCCCTCTCTCTCTCTTTCTCTCTCCTTTCTTCCTTCTCCCCCCTTTACATTCCAGAGAACTAGGGAGTGTCGATTCTGAGATGCTTTCTCAAATTTCATTATTCCCTAATTGTTTTCTAAAGTCTTCCTTAAATATAACCTCACCGTTCCTCCTGTAACGTTTCCACTACCGGTACCTGACAGAACCTGTTGAATTTCACCCCTGGGTCATGGCTGGCTCTATAGGCAGAAGGGGAAATGCAAATCCTAGGTGTTTGTCTGAGCTAATCTTGTCAACCTTTCACTTGTCTAATTGTCTTGCTTATCTGGGGTCTCTGCCTGACCCAGTCTTAAAAAAAAAATTCCAGTGTTGGAGCATCCACAACTTCTGCAGCCAAGTTGTTCCACTTATTAATTGTTCTCACTGTCAGGAAATTCCTCCTTAGTTCTAAGCTTCTCTCCTGGATTAGTTTCCACCCATTGCTTCTTGTTCTACCCTCAGGTGCTTTGGAGAATAGTTTGACTCCCTCTTCTTTGTGGCAGCCCCTGAGATATTGGAAGACTGCTATCGTGTCTCCCCTAGTCCTTCTTTTCATTAGAATAGAATTTTTTTTTTATTGAATAGAATAGAATTTTATTGGCCAAGTGTGATTGGACACACAAGGAATTGTCTTGGTGCATATGCTCTCAGTGTACATAAAAGAAACTAGGCATACCCAGTTCCTGCAACGGTTCTTCGTATGCTTTAGCCTCCAGTCCCCTAATCATCTTTGTTGCTCTTCTCTGCACTCTTTCTAGAGTCTTTCTGAATGGATTACCAAATCTGCATTTCTAATACAGCTGGCCTCCTCCATTACTGCTTGGGGCAGGGAGACTGGGCCTGATTTGCCTCCCTTAAGATTCCCCCACCCCCATTTCTCCTTTAGGGGAAATATTCCATCCTGCCTTTTTAATATCCCCCCAAATATTTCATTCCTCTGGGGGTGGAAGGGGAGCTTCCCATAATACGTTTTTGTCTCCAGGCCTTTAATCATCTTACTCTTCTCTTCTGCTCTTTTTCCAAAGTCTCTTTTTTTTTTGTACTGCAGTGACCAAAAAAAGAGACTTTTTTGTCGTAGGCTTTTGTTTACCTACGCCTGGAAAGGGTGCATAGCTGTGCTCTCCCACTTTGCACTTAAAAAGAGCTGTATTCACTATCGGGCCTCTTCTGTCTATCCTCTTCTTTTCTTGAGAAAATCAGAGCGCAGATTTGAAAAGGAAATGTCGTTGCAGCCGCCAAGCCCGCATCCGTACTTTTGCGAGACGGAAATAAATTGCACAGATACCCAGCAATTAACATTATTTTCTTTTGTGTGACTGTGGCAGCTGCCAAATTATAATCGGAGAATATATGACATTAACGGAAAGCGAGAGCCGCACCGCACAGGGCTGGAGGAGGGGGGGGGGAGAAGGGGATTTGAAACCTAACACCTCTGCAGGGCAGCAAGTTAGAAAAATGTGCTTTAAGATAATGCAAACGCAAGAATTGCTTCATTAGACAAATGCCAAGTTTAATGTTCCCTCTGCAATGGTAAATATTCTATATGGGGAGTTTACAAGCCAGGCGCAAGATTGGTGACTCAGACGTAAAAAAATAATTGCTTCCAGTTTGTGGTGATTAAGAATTATACACTCTCCACCTTTCCTTGTGTACATATACTGTATGTATGGAGAGAGAGAGAGAGAGATTAGGTTCCACCAACTAGAAAGATAGATTTTCCCCCTGACAATTGGTCCCTCATCTGGTCTTTCAGATCTTCTAATGGTTCACCATCAACCACAACTGAACCCATCCATCCTTGCGGCTGGTGGGCCTCCTCTTCTCTTCCCTTCTGCCTTTTCCAACGCCAAGAAAGCGACAATTTTGCATCATGGGTATGAAACAGAAGAATTTGAGCCTGGTTATCTTCTCTTCCAAAACTGAAAATCTGTATCTCCTGGGAGATCTCAATGGACTTTCTGTTCCTTTCCTCTCTTCCTCCCTCTCTTCCTCCCTTCTTTATTTTTCCTTCCTTCCTTCCTTCCTTCCTTCCTTCCTTCCTTCCTTCCTTCCTTCCTTCCTTCCTTCCTTCCTTCCTTCCTTCCTTCCTTCCATCCTCCCTCCCTCCTTCCCTTCTTTATTTTTCCTCCCTCCCTCCCTGCCTTCTATTCTCCCTCCCTCCCTCCCTTCTCTCCCTCCCTCCCTTCTTTATTTTTCCTTCCTTCCTTCCCTCCCTCCCTCCTTCCTCTATTTTCCTTCCTTCCTCCCTCCTTCCCTTCTTTCCCTCTCTCCCTCCCTCCTTTATTTTTCCTTCCTTCCTTCCCTCCCTCCTTTATTTTTCCTTCCTTTCTTCCCTCCATTTTTCCTCCCTCCCTCCCTCCTTCCTCTATTTTCCTCCCTCCCTCCCTCTCCCTCTCTCTCTTTCTCTCTCCTTTCTTCCTTCTCCCCCTTTACATTCCAGAGAACTAGGGAGTGTCAATTCTGAGATGCTTTCTCAAATTTCATTATTCCCTAATTGTTTTCTAAAGTCTTCCTTAAATATAACCTCACCGTTCCTCCTGTTTCTGCATATCTGCACTGCGAAAGGAACAGAGGAAGGGAAAAGGAATCGAGATATAGAAGGAAAAAATAATAATCTCTGGCCGCAATCTTATTCCACAAATATTCCTCTTACTTTGGCTGCGTGTGTCATGACATCAAATACAGAGAGCTCAGTTACTTTGTAATATAAGAGAAATACTCCTTTGGCATCGGAGGTAGTCCTTGACTTACGACCACAATTTAGCCCAACATTTCCATTGCTAGGCGAGATGGTGGTTAAGCAAGTTCCCTCCCCCCCATTTTACGACCTTTCTTGCCACCGTTGTTGAGTGAATCTTCTGAAGTTGTTAAATTAGTCACACCGTTGTTGAGTGAATCCGGCTTCCCCATTGACTTTGCTTGTCAAGATGGTCACAAAAGGGGATCACGTGACCCCGGGACACTGCAACCGTCATAAATATGAGTCAGTTGCCAAGCATCTGAATTTTGATCACGCGGTCATGAGATCCTACACCGGTCGTAAGTGTGAAAAATGACCCTCAGTTACTTTTTTACATTGCCGTTGAACTTTGCACAGTTTCAAATGAACAGCCATCAGTCAACTGTACTTGCTAAATACCTTTTGCTAGGAAACTTCAATTCTACCTGATGAAAACTTACAAATCCCTATTAAAATAGATTTTTTTTTAAAAAAAAACCCCAAATTCTTTAACATAATCGTACCTCCACTGCGAACAGCCTTACAGTTATTTTTATTATTTATTCCGGCCATCTGGTTTTAAACTGCATCCTTTCTAGTCCACCCCAAATTTATGTCCCTGGGCTGCTGCTAGCTGGCATATTCCCTGTCATATTTCAATTCTCCCCCACCAGCTGCGCAGTTTGATCTACAAGGCAACTGAGCATTTGATTTAAGCTGATTCCTGTCTCTCAGACCCCAGCGGAGTTGGCCAGTCTTATGATTGAAGTGGCATAACATTCCTGGTAATAAAAGCAGGAAAATAAATTTGCATGAATGCAAATTTTTCCCTCTTCTAATGTGCGCGAGGCTAAGGACGGATCAGTCAGGATATATCCCTGGCGATTAGAGACTTAAGACTCACTCCTTTGCCCTGATTATCATAAATGTTAATTTTAAAACTTCTGTGCTGCATGCTTAGGGAAGAGCCATGGCTATCTGAATGCAATGGATGTCCAGAGATTCATCTGTGCAAATAGGAGATAAGAGAAACTTCCTGAGAACAATTCACCAGTGGAACAACTTGCCACCAGAAGTTGTGAGTGCTCCATCACTGGAGGTTTGTAAGAAGAGACTGGACAGCCACTTGTCTGAAATGCTGTTTGAGCAGGGGGTTGGACTAGAAGACCTCCAAGGTCCCTTCCAACTTGGTTATTCTGCTATCAATGAAACTTATAACTTATTTGAGGGGCTGCCACAAAGAAGAAGAGGTGGGTCAACCTATTTTCCAAATCACCTGAAGGCAAGACAAGAGTCAATGGATGGAGAGTAACCAAGGAGAGGATCAACCTAGAACTAAGGAGAAATTTCCTAACAGTGAGGACAATTAACCAGTGGAACAACTTGCTTCCAGAATTGTTGGGCGCTCCATCACTGGAAGTTTTTAAGAGGAAATTGGATAACCACTTGTCTGGAATGGCATAGGGTCTCCTGCTTGAGTAGAGGGTTGGACTAGAAGACCTCCGAGGTCTATTTCAACTCTGTTCTGATTGGCATATACATATGGAGTCTTCAAATTTGAACACCTACATCTACTCAACTCAACTAACTAAACTCAACTAGAAGAAACTGTAGGAGATGACCAGGCTGAGCCTGAGGGAGTGGTCAAACGTGTCAAAGTCATGAGTCCCTGCACGCCCGCAAGAGATCTCAGTCCAGCCCATCTTGTATACCTTTCTTATCTCCCGCTCATTTCCCTTGACTGTTAGTTGGCCAGATTCTTGTAGACAGCTTAAGTTTGCCATAAATTTTTATACCCTGTTGTGTCCCACTCCTCCGCTGACGGCCGGGTCAGGGAAATCCGAATCAGGCGTGTCTCTGCAGCTCTGCCAAAGTCCTAGCAAAGTTCTCAAGGCAGGCAGGAGACCAGAAAGTGACTTCAGCAAGATATGTTTAGACTTTGCCTGACTCAGAGAATGCCAGAAAGCAGATCCTTTATATAGGCCATGGGGTGTGGCTCCATGACTCAGCACTTATCCAGGCCTGCCCCTCCCTTCCTTCTGTTGCCTCCGCCTATCAAGTCTTCTGACGCGAGGGTCACTCCAGTCGGCAGCTGTTGGTAATAAACCTTCCTCAGGCTCACATGCTGTGGAGGAGGGGGAGGGGTCTAGTTGCTCCGTTTGCCTGGGCATGGAGCCAGAGCTGGGGGCTGGAGGTACTTCTTCCTCCTCAGCCTGTCTGGGCATGGAGCCAGGGCTGGGGCCGGGAGGCATTCTAGGACATTCCTCCGTGTTCGGAAGCAGATAAGAAGGCCCCGGCTGTGGTGAGATCGGACGAGACACAACATACCTATTTGAACTGCCTGGATCTCCTGATTTCCCTGGCGCTTGACAAATTTGGTTGTGACTCTTTTACACACACACACTGGTTTGCATCCCACCCAACAAGAATGCCCTATAAATGTCACCATTGTCCTGATCATTGTGAACCGGTTTGAGTAGAAAGCCACTTCTTACAAAAGCTTAGCTTTTCGAACATGAAATAATACTTTTTTTTCATTGAATTACACTGCTATGTCTGTTTAAAACATTTGGGCAAGCCTGTACAGATCATTATAAATACAGGCAATCCTCGACTTGCGTCCACAATGGAGCCCACAATTACTGCCGTTGAGCGAGACGTTTGTTAAGTGAGTTTCGCCCCATTTTTACGGCCTTTCTTGCCACAGTTCTTAAGTGAATCGCGGCAGTTGTTAAGTTAGCAACACGATTGTTCGGGGAATGTGTCTCCCCCGTTGACTTTGCTTGTCTCAGAAGGTCACAAAAGGGGATCACATGAATCGTCATAAATATGAGTCGGTGGCCAAGTATCTGAATGCGCACGCCGGAAACCAGGAGCTCAGCGTCCCGGCGCGTGAATGTGTGCCAGAGAGCTGCTCTTCCAATTTCCGGCGCTCTCGCGTGTGCGCGCTGGGGAGCTGCTCCTTCGGTTTCTGGTGCCCTCCTCTTCGCGCATGCGTGCCGAAAAGGTTCTCCAACACTGGATTATAGAGTTTAAATTGTGTATTCCCCACCACTGTTCATTGGTAACCTCTCTTCATGTTGAAATGATTTTCCTCCCTAGCAGCATACATTTCTTGCTTTATTTGATATCCTTTCCTCTAAGTCAGGGGTCTCCAACCTTGGCAACTTTAAGCCTGGTGGACTTCAGCTCCCAGAATCCCCCAGCCAGCAAAGCTGGCTGGGGGATTCTGGGAGTTGAAGTCCACCAGGCTTAAAGTTGCCAAGGTTGGAGACCCCTGCTCTAAGTTATTTAACTTCTGGAGTGCGTTTTCTGCTTAGGCACATTAGTCCAATTTTCCACGGCAGAATTTCAGTCCTTCGTTGTTCCAGACAGGCTCTGGTTTCATACCATGGCATGGCTGATTGAAGTTGTGATTAGGCCAATTTTCTTTAGCAGCTAAAAGCTTTATTCCAGGGATATTATACTTGACTTGGAAGTGCCACCGGGCTTTAAAACTGCTGTAAAAATGATGTCTGTTAAAGCAGAATTTCGGTTCTATCCAAACGGGAGTTTACACACGTATATTTGGTAGCCGTGCACATGCATAAAATGGAAACTGGGATTTTAGGCAGGTGCAAAGGCATGGATGGTTTTTTTATTGGTTGGATCAGAAACCGGCTAAACCATGGTTTGTTGAACTAAGGTGTAAAGTATCATGTACGTACAGATAGTCCTCAACTTCCGACCAAAGTTTCTGTTTCGAGACAGTTGCTAAGTGAGCTTTGCCCCATTGCACAACCTCTTTTGCCACCGTTGTTAAGTTGAGATCACTGCAGTTGTTAAGTCCGTAGCACGGCTGTTAAGTAAATCTGGCTTCCCCATTGATTTTGCTTCTCAGAAGGTCGCAAAATAGGATCACGTGACCCCGGGATAGTACAACGGTCGTAAATACGAATCAAGCATCTGAAGTTTGATCACATGACCTGCAATGCTGCAATGGCCGTAAGTGTGAAAAATGGTCATAAGTCACTTTTCTCTGTGCCGTTTTAACGGTCACTAAATGAACTGCCGTAAACCGAGGACAACCTGCGTTTCATTAACAGTCAACAAATTGAAATTGTTATTGTAGTTGGTAGAAATCCCAGCTTTTTTGGAGGGCTAAAATCTTGGGAAAATGGAAATTGCCACTGACTGCCCATCGTACACGGCGCGTAGTATGAACGGATTTCCAGGGAAAAAAATCAGACTACAGACCACATTTGTACTTCAGTTTGACATGGAGACAACACAGATTCATGACGAATGAAGATGAATCTTACATGTCCCAGGATAATATTGCAGGATCCAGTCTGAGTTGCTCACTGGGACCAGAGGTTTAATCTTCCGAGCTTTGGGACTCATGCTGGAACCCCATCCCCAGGGAACATCTCTCTAGCAGAGTGTGTGCTTTGGGCTATTCTGAGTGTAGTATTTATATGGTGCCGGTTGTGTGTGGCTTTCTGGATATTGTTTGGAGGTGTTGATGGCTGGCCATTAAGTCGTTGGCTTTTGTTTCCTCCTGCTGCCAAGCTCTTGCATACGAAGTACTTGATGGGCTGGTGTTAAATCAGCATCCCTGTTGACTGACGTGGGAGTCATTTATTTTTTTATTTTATTTATTAAATTTATTTATTAAATTTTTATACCGCCCTTCTCCCGAAGGACTCAGGGCGGTGTACAGCCAAAGATAAAACACAATACATATACAATTAAAACCAACAATTAAAACCTAGCAAATTACAAAAGGCTGATAATTAAAAGTTTAAATTTAAAATTATAAAAAAAATTAAAAAACCCAATAAAAACCCCAGTTTAAGATTAAAACTATTAAAACCATTATGGTTTCTCAGGTTTCAATCACTTCCCTGGCTGTTTTTGTCCCTGCTCGTCCAACAAACTTAGTAGCAATAGCACTTAGACTTATATACCGCTTCAGAGTGCTTTTACAGCCCTCTCTAAGCAGTTTACAGAGTCAGCCTCTTGCCCCTAACAATCTGGGTCCTCATTTTACCCACATTGGAAAGATGGAAGGCTTAGTCAACCTTGAGCCGGTGAGATTTGAACTGCCAAACTGCGGCTAGCAGTCAGCTGAAGTACCCTGCAGTACTGCACTCTAACCACTGCGCCACCTCGGCTCTTAAGTCATTGGCTTTTGTTTCCTTGTGCTGCCAAGCTCTTGCATACGAAGTACTTGATGGGCTGGTGTTAAATCAGCACCCCTGTTGACTGACGAGGGAGTCGTTTCTCAGGTTTCAATCACTTCCCTGGCTGTTTTTGTCCCTGCTCGTCTAACAATCTTAATAGCAATAGTACTTAGACTTATATACCGCTTCACAGTAATAAACAGTAAGCTTTTCAGAATTGAAACGATGCCAGACTTTTCTTTGGATACTCAAACTGGATATTGATAGGTGGTTATCTTCCTCCCCATCGGTCCTACGTACTCAATGGGGCAATTCGTGCAGGGATCCAGCAGATTACATTGGTAGTCTCTCCCACCTCCAAGCCATCTTTACAATGTGTAATTTGTCCTTGTATGGTGCCTTAGTTGCTCTTCTGTGTGATTCTCGTTCTTTAATTTTCTTCTTCTGTGTTCATTGATGGGACCCTTCACCTTTCCCCACTGCGCAATTAAAATAAGGCCATTTGCTTGATGATATCTTTTAAAGTAGTTTGTAGCCCTTTCCCTTTCATTAAACCACTATTATTGAGAAACAGATTTAGTCAACCTTCGCGTATTTTCATTAAAGTCAATGGACCTTAAGCTTGTCATAAGGCAAGGACCAACAAAATGGAGCTTAAGTAATTGAACTGGATCAGGAAATAGAATTCTCAAATTCTTAAAATGTTGGCCGGCATTAGCGATGCATTAGCGGCACATTTCATCACTTTAACTGTCAAAATTGCGTTCTGCGTGATGGCTGTGCTTCTTTTATACCGGAGTCCTGTGCGTGCGCTCTACTTGGCCAACCGTTCAACTTTCTGCGTTTATTACGAATCTGGGTGGTTTAATAAGTGCCGTATGTATATTAGATATGCTAATTATGCAGATTGGTTGTCGTGGATTTGATTGTATCCCACTGCATTTCTGCCGGTTGCCTTATCTTTATGGGCACCGCATTTCAGAAAAAGCAGTAAAAATGAAAAATCTTCGCACTCTACATGTTAGAAATATTTGTTTCGGTAGCTGGCCTCAGTTCTTGGCCGATTGGATTCGGGATTGGCCAACGAGTCATTGAAAATTCAGATGACTCTTTTTAAAAACCTTTTTATGAGCATATGACCTTCAGAGCTTTTGATTCTAATCTGTTGATTATCCTGATTCTCTGAACCTGTTCCAGTTTCTTTTTTTAAAAAAACAACAACACGGGAACAGAGAAATGGATTCCACAATTGTCCCACTTACCAGCAGAAATTTTGGGCTCAAGTCAACAAACACCTGTAGCGTTTGCTTGCAAAATGGGACCTGTTCCATTCCCCTGGGGTTGTGTGTGCTTGCTTCTTCTGGAAGGGCACAAACATATACGACTTTCCTTCAGTGTTAGAAAGCCCGTAGAGTTTCTTCTCTGGATTGTGATGGAGAAGAAATTTAGTTGTTGATTCTTCTTCTTCTTCTTCTTCTTCTTCTTCTTCTTCTTCTTCTTCTTCTTCTTCTTCTTCTTCTTCTTCTTCTTCTTCTTCTTCTTCTTCTTCTTCTTCCTCTTCCTCTTCTTCTTCTTCTTCTTCTTCTTCCTCCTCCTCCTCCTCCTCCTCTTCCTTTCCTCCTCCTCCTCCTCCTCCTCCTCCTCCTCCTCCTCCTCCTCCTCCTCCTCCTCCTCCTCCTCCTCCTCCTTTTCCTTCTCCTCCCTCCTCCTCTTCTTCCTTTTGGTCTTTCTCTTCCTCCTTCACTTCCTCCTCCTCCTCCTTCCACTTCTTCTTCCTAATAATAATAATAATAATAATAATAATAATAATAATAATAATAATAATAATAATAATAATAATAATGATAATATCAGAGTTGGAAGGGACCTTGGAGGTCTTGTAGTCCAACCCCCTGCCCAGGCAGGAAACCCTACACCACTTCAGACAAATCCTCCTCCTCTTCTTGTTCTCCTTCCTCCTCCTCTTCATCCTTTTGCTCTTCCTCCTCCTCCTTCCTCTTCTCCTTCCTCCTCCTTTTCTTCTCCTCTTCCTCCTCCTCCTCCTCCTTCCCCTCCTCTTCCTGTTGAGTTCTTCTCCCAGCACAACAAAAATAGAGATCTTCAAAGAAAATGAAAACACAGCCACTATTTCCTGCCCAGCTGTCAATACCCCATTTTTTGATTTTTAATGCTTCAGAGCTTGTGATAACACAGGGATGGTAATACCGTTTGTGAAGAAGTTGTGTCATATGAATAATTAAAAGGGCGTCCGTTTCTTTATATTAGTATCTCACATTCTCTCCAGGGCTGAGAAAGATTAGCATAAATAAACACGGCCCCTCCAGTATTCAGTCTGCTTAAAACAAAGAGATATTATAAAAATTCCAGTGTCTTTTTTCATAAACAGGGCTTGCATAATTCTAGGTATACCTGAGACAAATGGAGAAGTCTAAAAGTTTAATTGAGAATAATCCTAATTGGAGTTTTATAAGTGATTTGGAACTTTTGGAAACTGAATCTTAGGCAAGCAACAGTAAAATTGTAAAGTGCCTAACAGGAATAGCTAAAGAACGCTAAAATTGTCTATAAATCTGTAATCCCTCCAGGAAAAAAAAATGAAAAGGGAGGTGTTAATGACAATAAAGGTAAAGGTAAAGGATCTCCTTGCACATATGTGCTAGTCATTCCTGACTCTAGGAGGCGGTGCTCATCTCTGTTTCAAAGCCAGCGCTGTCCGGAGACGTCTCCATGGTCATGTGGCCGGCGTGACTCAACACCAAAGGTGCACGGAACACTGTTACCTTCCCACCGAAGGTGGTCCCTATTTTTTCTACTTGCATTTTTTACGTGCTTTCGAACTGCTAGGTTGGCAGAAGCTGGGACAAGTAACAGGAGCTCACCCTGTTATGTGGCACAAAGGATTCGAACCGCTGAACACCATGACCCTGTTAATGACAATACAATGCAGCTAATCGACTCCCGGGAATTTTGTAAGTAAGCAAGGTTGAGTATCATGCTGTTTCTTGGAAACTTTTAGGAAGTGGTTTGCCATTGCTTTTTTCTTAGGGCTGAGAGTGAACGACTGGCTCAAAGTCACCCAGTTGGATTTGGGGCTGAAAGCACAACTAAAACTTGTGTTCTTTGGGGCTTCTAATCCAGCACCTTTAATTGCTATAGATCAAGCTAATCTATAGGTGGGGAGGTGACTTGATGACTTAGTAGGGATTTGACACTGACAATGAAATCGAATGTGTGTTCATTTAGAAATAAGTTCCATTAATTTAATGATAATTACGGCCAGATAAAAGTCTTGAGAGGACACAAACTTCCTGCTTCTATTTTTATACTCCAAATATTATGCCATGCTGGGCAATGAATATCATGGGTGAATTGATAAATACATTGCAATCCCTAGTGGTTTTGAGTATTTATTTTCTTTCTTTCTTTCTTTCTTTCTTTCTTTCTTTCTTTCTTTCTTTCTTTCTTTCTTTCTTTCTTCCTTCCTTCCTTCCTTCCTTCCTTCCTTCCTTCCTTCCTTCCTTCCTTCCTTTCTTCCTTTCTTTCTTTTTCTTTCGTCCTTTTTTCTTCCTCTTTCTTTCTTTCTTTCTTTCTTTCTTTCTTTCTTTCTTTCTTTCTTTCTTTCTCTCTCTCTCTCTCTCTCTTTTCTCTCTCTCGCTGTCTCCTTTCTTCATTCCTTTCTTCACCCTCTCTTTCCCTTCCCCCCTCCTCCTCCCTCCTTCCCCCCTCTCTCTTTCTCTCTGTCTCTCTCTTTCTCCCTGTTTCTCTCTTTCTTTTTGTCTCTCACTCTCCCCCCCACACCCAAACACAAACGCAGATGGCAGTCCCTTAAACTTTATTAAAGCAAGAGAATGTCAAAATATTAACATTCTTCCCATGCAGAATACAAGTAAAGAAGAAAAAGAAAGGAAGGGGGGGAAAAAAACCTGGACGCTGAAAGAGCATCCAAGTTCATTGCTATCCATTCCTGTCGGCTGGAAGCGTTGTTTGAGATGAAAAGGATGTGTTGAAAATGAAAACCCGTTATTTCAAGGCTAAATTATTAATTGAAGGACATGAAAGAAGAAAGGGCGGCAGGCAGCTTTTCTGATCCACCTCACCTATTCTCTGAATCCAATCACCACTCTAGTTTTCACAAGTATCTTTCCTTTAATCAGATTAGCTTTAATCAGATATTCTTTGTCCGCCTGCCTCTGATGTTCCATTGCTTACGAGGCGCCGTTTCCTTCTAATGCTCCCCTAGATGGTTTCTGAAGGTTTGAGGCACTTCTCTCTCAATGTGACATTCTTCTGTGGATGTGACTCACAGGCACACATGCTTTTGCACAGCTGAAGAACTATCTCAGGTGTGACTGTAGCAGCTAATAAAAATAAAACGGGAGAACATGTCACTGAGTCACTGCAACCATAACAGAAGCATATTATTCAAAGGACAAATGTTAAATCTTTCAAATATGGTGGCACTGTGGGAGAGTAAGAGAAAGAAAGTTTAGATCAGGGGACTCCAACCTTGGTCCCTTTAAGACTTCGCAGAGCTGGCTGAGGAACTCTGGGAGTTGAAGTCCACAAGTCTTAAAGGGACCAAGGTTGGAGACCCCTGGTCTAGAACATCTTTATCCTCCAGATGAGATCTGCTCCCACCCTCTTGGCCTTCCATATGAGCCTGAAGTACTGGCTCTGCCAGGTGGCTGGAGGACCTGAAGGTGGTTGATCCCACCTCCCACTTCCTGCATAGCCTGTTCCTACCCTCCCCATCTTAATTAAAATTTCTATTTTTACTGTTATTAGTAATATATAGCTCTCATGGTTTTACTGTTTTTAATGTTGTAAGTCTCCCAGTCTGTCTCTTTCTCTCTCTCTCTCCTCTTCTCTCTCTCTCTCTCTGTCTTTTTCTTCTCTCTATCCATCTCTCTGGCCATCCATCCACCTATCCACCTACCTGCCTGCCCACTTACCTGCCTACCTACCTGTCTAACTACCCATATCTGCCTGCCTATCTATCTATCTATCTATCTATCTATCTATCTATCTATCTATCTATCTATCTATCTATTATCTATCTATCTATCTATCTATCTATCTATCTATCTATCTATCTATCATCTGTCTTCTATCATCTATCATCCATCTCTCTCTCTCTCTCTTTTTCCTTCTTCTCTCTATCCATCTATCTTTTCTTTTATGTACACTGAGAGCATATGCACCAAGACAAATTCCTTGTGTGTCCAATCACACTTGGCCAATAAAAAATTCTATTCTATTCTATTCTATTCTATTCTATTCTATTCTATTCTATTCTATTCTATTCTATTCTATTCTATTCTATTCTATCCACCTAGTTGCCTACCTACCTACTCACATCTGCCTGCCTGCCTGCCTGCCTACCTACCTACCTACCTACCTACCTACCTACCTTCTATCTATATCTATCCATCTATCATTTATCATCCAATTCTCTCTCTCTCTTTTTCCTTCTTCTCTCTATCCATCTGGCCATCTGGCCATCCATTCATCCATCCACCTATCCACCTACCTGCCTGCCTACCTACCTACATCTGCCTGCCTGTCCACCCATGCATCCATGCATCCATCCATCCACCCACCCTAACCATCTGTCTGTCTCTCTGTCCGTCTATCTATCTCTAGCCATCTGTCTACCTGTCTACCTATGTAACTCTAGATTCCCAGTTGGATGGCATCAGGTGGTGGATTTGAGATTTGTGGTCCAAGGACAGGGAGCATTTTCACTGCTATAGATTTTTGTATCCAATTCCGTGATGGAGAGGCTGGGTAACAGAAGGGGAATTAAGTAAGTGCAAAGCACCATATGATGTCAGATGGATTCAGATTGGTTTATTAACCTTATTCCCGCAATAAGCCTTTTCTCCAGCACAAAAGTTATCTGAATGCCTTTTCCATTTGATACACGGCAGGATTTTTGCCGCAAAAAAAATAACACACACTGACGAGGGATGATCGTATCTTTTTAATTCCAAAAGGATTTCTCTGTAGCTTTTCTCTCAATTAGATGTAAATGGAACTGGTGGATTTGACCGCATTTGATCTCTTAAAGACTTGAAAGGAAGGAAGAATTGGGAACAATTGATTATTAAATGGGGATCAAAATCTCAACAGACAAAATTGGAGATTAGACTAGTAATTAAATGATATTTTTTCTCTCTCTACATATATATAGATCTATATTTTGCAGTGCTGGAGAAGGACTGTATCTTCTTTATCAGTGAGAAAACAAACAGATTTCAGATTATCTTGGGACTGGGACTTAATTCGGCTTCCGTTACAGTTAGATTCAGCTGTTTGCTTCTGCTTTCTATTTAATTAGTTTTGAGCCCTATTTTGAAATATTATTATTTGGGGATGGCGCCGGTTTATTCATTATATCTAATGGGTTTTTAAACTATCTTTCATGCTAAATTATCTTTTCTGAGGCATTTCTGAAATAGCACAAGAAGATTGTGCGAGACAACCTTTTAAAAATATGATTAATTATTATGTATACTACTTTCAAATTATTTTTTCATCTCATTCGCCGTAAGATTTGAGACAAATATTTCCTTACGAATTACCTTTGTCTAACAGTCTTTGGGTTATTATATCTTATTTCTGTTTTGTTGTAGCAGTAGAAATGCAGATAAGTCCTTGATTTACGATGATAGTTGAGCCAACATTTCTGCGCCTCATTTTTGGCCACACTTGTTAGCGGAACATACAAGAAATGCAGTAAAATAATTTAGAGTATCATGATAATCATCTTCACAAATTAGAGTAACCTCATGTTAGACTGTTAGCTACCTTTAGTTTTTTCAAGGTATTTTTTTATACCTTTCCCTAGATTTATTTTATGTAAAACCATGCATATATTGATATTTATATATTTGTACAAAAAGCAACGAAAAAGTGAATGAGAAAGCATATCGCACTACAAAGGGAAAAAAATATCAAGCAATCTGACATTTAGGTAAATCATTAAACCATGATTACCTAAATTAATGTCAATTAGTCTTACCGTTGAACTGGTTGAATGCCACTTTATAAACAAGGATTGAGTGCGTTCATCTATAATCTAAGATGGTGACTTGGGAATAACTCACTCCTGCACCGAACAATTACTGCATATAAAGTTCCTAATTTAATAGAATAAAATTTGGGCTACCCAATTCAGCAGCAAATTCAATTCTTTAGACTTTATGTTTACTGC
This sequence comes from Ahaetulla prasina, assembly GCF_028640845.1. Classification (NCBI taxonomy): domain Eukaryota; kingdom Metazoa; phylum Chordata; class Lepidosauria; order Squamata; family Colubridae; genus Ahaetulla; species Ahaetulla prasina. The sequence continues at coordinate 137,130,655 of NC_080543.1, read as the reverse complement.
ACGTTACTTACAGTTTTGAAAATATATAAAAAAAATATTGTTGTGGTCCGCTGGCGGCCTGCGCAGCTGGCAGCAGAGTCGGACAGTGAGGAGGTTGGGGAGGAACATGGGCCAGTCCTGGAGTCTGGGGAAGGCTCGGATGACGGCTCTGCGTTGGAGGCAGGGAGGGGGCCAGGGCCATCTGGGAGTTATGTGCTGCCTTCAGAGCCTCCAGAGTTGGACATCAGCGAGGCAGAGGAACAGGGGGAGCCTGTTCCCAGTGCGCGCATGCACAGAGCTGCCAGAAAGCAAGAACAGTTCAAACAAAAGGGACGACTCAGGAGTAAGGCTTGGAGATGATTGGCCCCTCCCATAAGACATAAAGGAGGAGCAAAGGCACGTGAGCCTTCTCAGGAAGCAACTTTGTTCGTTCTGGTTGGTTTAAATTCCGAAGCTCCGTTTTGACTCTGTGCTCCATGTGGCCTTGCAAAGCTAATGGCCAAATAGGTCTTTGGCAGCGTGTCAAGGGAGATAAAGGTGGGTGCTTATCAGCCTTATCCTGAAGGACTCTGGCAGACTTCTGTCAGACTCTTTAGCAACTATTTGTGACTCATTACGGGCTGTGAATGAACAGAATTCACAGCCGTTGAAATAAAAAGAGGGTTTTTGGGATTCACTGTGTGCTTTTTACTGTCTCAGGAAGCCTAGGTCAGAACAAATATAACATTAATCAGCCTAGATCATATTGTTGGAGGCGAGTTATTGGCCCCAAAGGATAGGGTGCGCAACTTGGGTGTTCTCCTAGATGAACGGCTGTCGTTTGAAGATCATTTGACGGCCGTCTCCAGGAGGGCCTTTCACCAGGTTCGCCTGGTTCGGCAGTTGCGCCCCTTCCTTGATCACTCATGCGCTCGTTACCTCCCGCTTGGATTATTGTAATGCTCTCTACATGGGGCTCCCCTTGAGGTGCACCTGGAGGCTTCAGTTAGTCCAGAATGCAGCTGCGCGGGTGATAGAGGGAGCTTCACGTAGCTCCCACGTAACACCACTCCTGCGCAGACTGCACTGGCTACCTGTGGTTTTTCGGGTGCACTTCAAGGTTCTGGTTACAACCTTTAAAGTGCTCCATGGCTTAGGGCCTGGGTACTTACGGGACCGCCTGCTGTTACCTCATGCCTCCCACCGACCCGTACGCTCACACAGAGAGGGCCTTCTCAGGGTGCCGTTCGCCAAGCCATGTCGGCTGGCGGCCCCCAGGGGAAGATCCTTCTCTGTGGGGGCTCCTACCCTCTGGAACGAGCTTCCCCTGGGCTTACGCCAAATATCTGACCTTTGGACCTTCCCCCGCGAATTGAAAACACATTTATTTATTCGCGCGGGGCTGGCTTAAATTTTATTGGTTTTAAATTTTTTCAATTTTTATTATTAATTTTTAATGGGTTTTAGTTTTTTATGTTCCAAAGTTTTAGGCCAATTATGTAATTAGTTTTTTAATTCGTATTTTAAATTGTATATTACATTGTTTGTTTTACCTTGGCTGTACACCGCCCTGAGTCCTTCGGGAGATGGGCGGTATAAAAATTGAATTAATAATAATAATAATAATAATAATAATAATAATAATAATAATAATAATAATAATAATAATAATAATAATATGAGCAAGTCTCAACTCTCACTCAAATCATTTTTCTTCAGTTCTGTTCAATTCTTGGAAACTGCCTGGACAAGTCCTGAAAAAGCACCTTTGGGACAACCATGACCTGGATGGCTGAGAATCTCTATAGACGAGTAGATGACATATTTTGCGCAAATATATTCCTTGATATTGTTGTAGTCTTGTCATTCAGAGGCAGCAACAAGGGACACCTGTTATTTTGGTTATTTCAGACAGTGTAATTCTATCCAGAACAGGCTGAATGAACTCCAGTGTCCTGGCCTTGCCAACGAAAAGAAGGTTTTAAGGTTGAAGGAAATAGGTTAGATTTCTCTTGAATTCATAAATTCAGATCGGGTTTCATACAAGTATAAATAGATTCACCGGCCAGATTCTGGTAGGTCCAGCAAAGATGCTAGGCAGATTTTTTTTCCCCAAGAAAGGCTGAGTCAATTGGTCTCTAGATCAGGGGTCTCCAACCTTGGTCCCTTTAAGACTTGTGGACTTCAACTCCCAGAGTTCCTCAGCCAGCTTTGCTGAGTTGAAGTCCACAAGTTGAAGTTGAAGTCCACAAGTCTTAAAGGGACCAAGGTTGGAGACCCCTGATCTAGATACCTCTACTTGTGACCTTAACCTAGTGTAGCTGGCCCTGATCAGGCCATTCAACAAGGTTATGGGATATTTGTTTTCCCTGTCATTTATCCAGTCAGAAGTCTATTCAAAGTGGTTCAGATGACCCCTATGCATTAGAGAATAACAAAATAACCGACAGTGGGGGACATGATAGCAGTATTCTAGTATTTGAGGGGCTGCCATAAAGAAGAGGGGGTCGAATTATTTTCCAAAGCACCAGAAGGCAAGACAAGAAACAATGGGTGGAAACTCGTCAAGGAGAGAAGCAACCTGGAATTAAGGAGAAACTTCCTATCAGTGAGGACAATTAACCAGTGGAACAGCTTGCCACAAGCTTGCCATCACTGGAGGTTTTTAAGAAAATACTGAACTGTCACTTGTCTGAATGGTATAGGGTCTCCTGCTTGAGCAGGAGGCTAGATTAGAAGACCTCCAAGGTCCCTTCCAGCTCTATTCTGATTCTGAGTTGGGAGGGACCATGGAGGTCTTCTAGTCCAACCCTCTGCTGAAACAGGAGATCTATACGATTCCGGACAAATTACTACCCAGTCTTTTCTTGAAAACCTCCCTTGTTGGAAAATCCACAATTTCTGGAGGAAAGTTGTTCCACTGAATAATTGTTCTAACTGTCAGGAAATTTCTCCTTAGTTCCAGGTTGCTTCTCTCCTTGATGAGTTTCCACCCATTGCTTCTTGTCCTGCCCTCAGGTGCTTTGGAGAATAGCTTGACTACCTCTTCTTTGTGGCAGCCCCTCAGATATTGGAAGACTGCTATCATGTCTCCCCTTGTCCTTCTTTTCATCAAACTGGACCTACCCAATTCCTACAACCGTTCTTCATATGTTTCAGCCTCCAGTCTCCAAAACAGCTGGGAACCAGGGTTGAAATCCAGCAGGTTCTGACAGGTTCTGAAGAACCGGTAGTGGAAATTTTGAGCAGTTCAGAGAACCGGCAAATATCACCACTGGCTGGCCCCAGGAGTGGGGAGGGAAACCCACCAAGCTATACCCACAGAACCAGTAGTAAAAAAAAAATTGGATTTCACCGCTGCTGTCAACCCTAACTTCTCGATCTCCTTTGCCAGTAACTTTACATTTTTTGGTCAATGTGAGGTTGACCAAATGGTTCAAAATGGACCAGAACATGAATAACTTAAATATCTCTTGAATAAGTCCCATATAGAATAGAATAGAGTAGAGTAGAGTAGAGTAGAGTAGAGTAGAATAGAATAAAGTAGAGTAGAGTAGAGTAGAGTAGAGTAGAGTAGAGTAGAGTAGAGTAGAGTAGAGTAGAATAGAATAAAGTAGAGTAGAGTAGAGTAGAGTAGAATAGAATAGAATAGAACAGAATAGAATAGAAGGAATGAAGAAAGAATAGAATAGAATAGAATAAAGTAGAGTAGAGTAGAGGAGTAGAATAGAATAGAATAGAATAGAATAGAAGGAATGAAGAAAGAATAGAATAGAATAGAATAGAATAGAATAGAGTAGAGTAGAGTAGAATAGAATAGAATAAAGTAGAGTAGAGTAGAGTAGAATAGAATAGAATAGAATAGAATAGAAGGAATGAAGGAAGAATAGAATAGAATAGAATAGAATAGAATAGAGTAGAGTAGAGTAGAATAGAATAGAATAAAGTAGAGTAGAGTAGAGTAGAATAGAATAGAATAGAATAGAATAGAAGGAATGAAGAAAGAATAGAATAGAATAGAATAGAATAGAATAGAATAGAGTAGAGTAGAGTAGAATAGAATAGAATAAAGTAGAGTAGAGTAGAGTAGAATAGAATAGAATAGAATAGAATAGAAGGAATGAAGGAAGAATAGAATAGAATAGAAGGAATGAAGAAAGAATAGAATAGAATAGAATAGAATAGAATAGAATAGAATAGAATAGAATAGAATAGAATAACAGAGTTAGAAGGGACCTTGGAGGTCTTCTAGTCCAACCTACTGCTCAGGCAGGAAACCCTATACCATTTCAGACAAATGGTTGTCTTCTCTCTTCTTCTTGGACATGTTGGATATCCTATTCATAGGCGGAATAGTTTTAGCTTGGCTTCAGGCGCCCATTAGCCGCATGAGATAATAATGTTCTACCATCTGTATGATTGTAGGGAAGAGATTTCTGGAGCAAGTTTTTAAAAATTCACAGAATGTAAATGTTCTGTCTTTGGGGAAAAAAGCTTATCAAATATTCAAAAGTAGGTAGGGAAATAATGAAGAACCGTATATTGTAACCGAGACAGTGGGCTGGTGGTGACGCTAACGGAGATAAACAGAAGAGGCTGGGATGGAAGTGTGAATGTGTCTACATAACCCGCCATCTCTCCATGCTGGGCTGGGTTTGTGCAACTTCAGCTCTTGACAATACAGTTTCCCTGGGAGACTCCTCTCTAAAAGGCAGTTTCCAGATAAGAGTATCATTGCTTGCGTTCACCTTAAACTGTGCTCTTAGTTTACATTCCTAGTCGACTTCTCCGCTCTTTTCTGTAATTTGTCTCCAGCGGGTTGCCTCAAAACACGTGGCAGCATTTAATTGTGCTATTATTAATCTCCTGCTTCTTAATAATACTGGCGCCGAAAACTGTATTATTTCGTAGGAGAGGAAGATGGGCTACGGAGCCCATCTTACAGTAACATAAATTGCTGAGAGGCAGCTATTTTAGAAGACATACAGCAGAAAGACACCGAGTTTCTCCATGTTATACTTGCATTAAATGTCATTCAGCAATTTGTGCTTGCGGTATCTGTTCTTCTCTACTTGGGGCGTATGAATTATTGCTTCAGATAATAAATTCTGCATTTCCCCTTTTTTTCTAGGTTGCTGGTTGGGTCTGATTACTCAGCTCTGCTTTAGCCCGTCTTCCATCTGATTCTATTCATTGAGAGCAATTTTGAGTTTCTGATTCTAATCCCTGACTAATTAGAGTCGCTATTTTAGGAGGTTGGGGAATACCTTGATATATTTCGTGTTCTTTGAGAAGGCGTAAATAGCGTGGATTAGAATTGCTATTACCTGGCTTAATCTGTTCTTCTACTCATTTTATCTGGCTTTTCTTAAAAAAAAAAATTGAAGACTTAAGCAGTGTGGTGCAGGGATCTTAGTGTCGGGCTAGAAGCAGAGAAAGAGAGAGAGAGAAAGAGAGAGAGAGAGAGAGAGAGAGACCAGTTCTAGTCTCACCTACAAAACAGGACACCTTAAATCAGGAGTGAAATGCTCCAGGTTTGGACCGGATCGGCTGATCCGGTAGCGATGGCGGTGGGTGGTTCGGAGAACCGGTAGCAAAAATCCATGCCCACCCGCCCATGCCCTCCAGCTTGCTTCTTTTAAAAAATGATTTTAAAAGGTAAACGCTCTGATGATCACAGCTGAGCTGCACGATCGTCAGAACCTTTTTTTGTAAACTTTTAAAAGCATTTTTTTTACAACCTATTCGGCCAACATGTTGCAAAAAAATGCTTTTAAAAGTAAAAAAAAAAAAAGATCGCGCGCCACAGCCGATAACCCACCCATGCGCTGTTCTACTTACCTATGCCTCCTTTTGGTGTGTACTGCGCGCGCGCACCTCGCATTTGGTGCGTGGTGTGTACTGCGCAAGCGCGCACACAGCGCACATGCACAGTCAGCGAACCGGTAGTAAACCAGTTCAGATTTCACCCCTGCCTTAAATGAAAGAATAGTGGCAGAGAATGTAATAGAATTAATCCTTGATTTACTACAGTTCATTTAGTGAGCATTCAAAAGCAGTGGTGCAATGGCCTAGAGGTGGAGCTCTTGCCTCACAATCAGGAGGCTGTGAGTTCAATCCTAGGTAGGGGCAGATATTTCTCTCTCTGGGCACTATGAGAATATATCTGCTGAACAAAACTCGGCATTAGAGACAGGAAGGGTATCCGGCCAGTAAAGCACTCAGCTCCATTCAGTTGCCCAGACTCCATCCCGCAAGGGATTATGGGATCGTTAAAAGATGATGATGATTTAGTGACCATTCAAAGTTATAACAGCACTGAAAAATGTGACAATTTCTCATACTTATGACCGTTCCAGCATCCCAATATCATAAGATCAAAATTCAGTCGCTTGGCAACTGACTAGTATTTATAGTCAGTTACGTGACCCAGGGACACTACACTATTTTTTTTTTTTTTTTATAAAAAGTTTTATTTTTACAATCATATCAAATAATTCATCCAATGTACAGTTATATACAATTAGTCGGGCTTGCCCAGTCACCACCCCCCTTTTTAACTCTCTTCCCTCTTCTACCTTCTTCTACTTTCCAGACCTTCCTCTCCTTCTCTTATCTACATCCTCTCCTCCCTCCACCCTCCACCTTCCTTCTCCCTCTTCTACCCCTCTTCCTTCCTCTTCTCCTCTTTCCTACCTCCTACTCTCTCTTTTCTCCCTCCCCACCGTTCTAAAATGGTAACTGGGCAGACCCGACCCTGCATTAATTATATTTATACATCTTCAATAATCCCTGTACATTAACCATCACTCCATCTCTACCAACCCCCAATTCCCTCCCCTTACCCCCCACCTCCCACCCCGACTTCCCAGAACAAAATGCAGGGTATCAAAACTAACAATCATAATCTAAAATAATTCCTAAATTATAATCTCTAGTCACACCACACTTAATCACACTCTCAATTCCCCTCTCCTTCAAAAATATATCTAATACAAAATATTTCCTAAATTTACTCATATGCTATTCGATATTTTTTTATCTGATACTTATTTTGAATATAATCAATCCACATTTTCCATTCTAAAATATATTTTTCTAGTGTATAGTCTTTCAAGTAAGCGGAGATTTTTGCCATCTCTAGGGACACTACACTATTTGTAGTGTCCCTGGGTCACGTAACCCCCTTTTGTGGCCTTCTGACCAGCAAAGTCCATGGGAAAGGCAAATTCACTTAACAACCGTGTTTCTAACTTTACAACTGCAGTGATTCACTTAACAACCGTGGCAAGAAAGGCGGTAAAATGGGACAAAATTCAGGTTAACACCTGTCTCGCTTAGCACAAATGTTGGCCTCAATTTCAGTCGTAGGTCAAGGGCAAACCTGTAGTTACTTACTCACGAACGACATTGTATTCATGTTCTCCTTTGCCTAACAAATGGTTAGAAAGACCAAAAAAAATGGTACGACCTTGCTTGAAGAGGAAGCAGATTCTGTTCGGGTGACTGGTAGAGCTTACCCCATGAAGCTGGTGGAGATCCTGACTCCAAACATTTGACAAACTTTGGAAAACTTGCTGTTTATTTTGAGAACACTATTCCCTAGCACCTTCTTTTTACGTCATTGAAGAGAGAGTCAGCCTAGAACGTAGGAGAAATTCCCTGACAGTGACAAGTGACAACAATCAGCCTGTTGTGCCTCGTCCTCCCTCCTTTCCTCAGCCGGGCCCCTCCCATCTCCTCCCGGGCCTGCTATCAGATTCAGAGTCTGATAATGAAGATGAATGGCCTGTCATGCCTCCAGCCCCCAGCCCTGGCCCCATGCCCGGACAGGATGTCAGGAATGAACAAACAAATCTCACTCCTACAGCATGTGAGCAGAGAGCCAGCCACGTGCTGGAATTACCGACAGCAGATCCAGCTGAAGAGAATTCATAGTGGGAGGATCCTTGTTTCCGGAGATCTGAGAGGCGACGCCAGCAGAAGGAAGGGAGGGGCAGGCCTGGATAAATGCTGAGTCATGGAGCCACACCCCACAGCCTATATAAAGGACCTGCTTTTGGCATTCCTTGAGTCAAGCAAAGTCTCATCTGGTTTGCTGAAGTCACAACTTGGACTCCTGCCTGCCCTGAGAAATCTGAAAGGAATTGGGCAAAGCTGCAGAGGCTTTGTGGCCACGCTTGATACGGACTTCCTAGACCCGGTCGTCGAAGGGGGAAGGGGACATGACACAGCCAGTGGAGCAATGGTTTGCCTCAAGAAGTTGTAGGTGTGCAATCTCTGGAGGTTTTCAGAAGTAGATTGGACAAGCATTTCTCTGAAATGGTATAGAGCTGTGATGGCGAACCTATGGCACATGTGCCAGAGGTGGCACGCAAACCCTTCTCTGTGTGCATGTGTGCTGTCACGAGCTGCTCTTCTGGTTCCCGGTGCCCTAGCTGGTCTTCATGTGTGCTGGAAACCCAAAGACCAGCTGGCCAGTATGGGTGCGCGTGCTGGCCACTTGGCCTTCGGGTTTCCGGTGCTCCGGCACGCACAAAGACCAGGTGGCCGGCATGCATGCGCGCGCCAGAAACCCAAAGACCAGGTGGCCAGCACATGCATGCCCCCCCAGCCACCTGGTCTTCAGGTTTCCGGCACTGCGGGGCTCCGGCGCATGTGCGTGCACATGTGCTTGTGCGTTCCGGTTCGGGCACTCGGTGCCAAAAAGGTTCGCCATCACTACTATAAGGTCTCCTGCCTGAGCATGTTGTGACCTAGGCCCAAGTAGTTATTACCAGACACAATCAGCCCTAAACAAACATATTTTATTAGAACAGCTGAGAATGAAGTAATTCTTAGTCCAAATTAGTTCCAAAACAAAGTCCTTCAGAAAAAGTCCTTTGGCCTTATCACAAACCTATGTCTTCTTGGCAAGAACCCCACAAAGTTCAGAAACAGGAGATGCTGACAAGAAACAATTGTAGCAACGTTACTTTCCTATAAACAGCCCAAGAGCTGTTGCTGTTCTTTTAAGCCTTATGAGAGGGGCCAATCATCTCCTGGCCTTACTCCTGAGTTGTCCTTTTTGCTTTAGCTGCTCTTGCCTTCTGGCAGCTCTTCACATGCGTGGACTAGGAACAGGCTCCTCCTGTTCCTCTGCCTCTCTCCTGTCTGCCTCTGGAGGTTCCAGAGTACACGCATCACTCCCAGATGGCCCTAGCCCCATCTCTGCCTCCGACGCTGAGCCCTCATTAAGGCCTTCCCCTGACTTCAGGACTAACCCATTGTCCTCCCCAGCCTCCTCACTGCCCGATTCCGCTGCCAGCTCTGCAAGCTGATGGCGGACCACAACAGAGCAGTGGGTTGGAGTAGAAGACTTCCAAGGTCCCTTCCACCTCTGTTATTCTGTATTCTCAATCCATGTGAACTCCTGGGAACTGCCTGGAGTAGTCCTTATATTTTTCTTGGCAAGATTTTGGAAGTAGCTTGCTGGTTTCCAAAGACATTTATCAAAGTGATGTCCACAAGCTCATAAACCCCCCCCAAATCCCTTTAGAGCATTGGAAAGGGGGATCAATACACATTCAGGGACCAGGAAGGCAATCTATTTCCCCTGTGTTCAACAGTATACCTCTAACAGATTTCTAAAGATTTAAAAAAAAGCACCCAGGCTTCCAATGAACAACGCTGTTTTTTTTTTTAATTTGCATTTATATCCCGCCCTTCTCCGAAGACTCAGGGCGGCTTACACTATGTCAAGCAATAGTCTTCCTCCATTTGTATATTATATACAAAGTCAACTTTTATTGCCCCCAACAATCTAGGTCCTCATTTTACCTACCTTATAAAGGATGGAAGGCTGAGTCAACCTTGGGCCTGGTGGGACTTGAACCTGCAGTAATTGCAAGCAATTGCTGTTAATAACAGACTGTCTTACCAGTCTGAGCCACAGAGGCCCGCTAACTATAACCCGACTAACTATTGTTAAGTAAAGTTTATACATGTTAGCCCAGAGTAGCAAAAGGAAAGTTTTTCTTTTTTTTAAGTTCCCTTTTCTTTTCTTTTCTGAATATTGGGAGTTTAAATTAGCCCAATTGTTCATTAGTCATACACCTGCTAATAAAACCTGACAAACTTAATTGGGCATCCATCACAAATTCAGACAGCGACTAACTATTTATACTAAATTCTGCGTGGATGTAGTTCTGTGTTCTGGGTGAATGTAAAGCAAATACTTTTTTGATTTCCTTAAAATACTTTCCATTCCAGCCTGCCATTAATTTAATTACATTTAATTAGTATGGCAATAAAAGAGCCACTGCCTTAATTCCCTAGCCTGTTTCCTGAAATTTTATTCCTAAGAGAAATAGGACAAGTTACTGATTAACCGCTGAATGGGTCTGGAGGACAAGAAAGGCTAGAGTAATGGATGTTGTGCCACACACAAACTGTGTACAGATCGTAAAATTAGCACCGCTATTAATTATTGCCAACTCTTTGTCCTTTGACTTATGAAACCTAAAGCAAATGCTTTTACATTCTTGTTTTTTTTTCGGTCAGCAAACACTTCGGAATAGTCACTAAATGAATGTTTGGTTCTCAACTTGCAACCGTTCATTTAGTGACGGTCTGAAGTTACAACGGGAATGAAACAAGTTGACTTACAGTTGGTCCCCACATTTATAACTGTTGCAGCTTTCCTATGCTGTCATGTGATCGCAATTCAGGCGCTTGTTTCCTGGTATTTGTTTAGCATGGTTGTAGAGTCCTAGGATCATGTGAAGCCAGTTTGGTCTAATGGTTAAGGCTACAAGCCACGCGATTGTGAGTTCTAGTCCCGATTTAGGCATGAAAGCTTGCTGGGTGTCTTTGGGCCGATAACCTGGAGACTGGGAGTTCTAGTCCCACGCTAAGCATGAAAGCCAGTTGGGTGACTTTAGGCCAGGAGACAGTGAATTCTAGTCCCGTCTTAGACATGATAGTTGCCTAGGTGACTTTGGGCCAATCACCAGGAGACTGAGAATTCTAGTCCCACTTTAGGCATGAAAGCCAGTTGGGTGACTTTAGGCCAGACACCAGGAGACAGTGAATTCTAGTCCTGTCTTAGGCATGACAGTCAAATGGGTGACTTTGGGCCAATCACCAGGAGACTGGGAGTTCTAGTCCCACCTTAGGCATGGAAGCCAGTTGGATGACTTTGGGCCAATTGCAAGTAGTTAGTGAATTCTAGTCCCACCTTAAGGATGAAAGTCAGTTGGGTGACTTTGGATCATACACCAGGAGACTGGGAGTTCTAGTCCCGCCTTAGGCATGAAAGCCAGTTGGGTAACTTCAGGCCAGGAGACAGTGAATCCTAGACCTGTCTTAGGCATGAAAGTCAAATGGATCATACACCAGGAGACTGAGAGTTCTAGTTCCGCCTTAGGCATGAAAATTGAATGGGTGACTTTGGGCCAATTACCAGGAGACAGTGAATTCTAGTCCCACCTTAGGCATGCAAGCCAGTTGGGTGACTTTGGGCCAGTCACTCCCTCTTTGGTCAACTAACCTCACAGGGTTGTTGTTGTGGGGAAAATAGAAGAAGGAAGGAGTATTAAATATGTTCACTGCTTTGAGCTATTTGACATCCGTTGACCAATGCAGAGTGCCCATGGTCACATGATCAAAATTCAAGCGCTTGGGAATTGTAGCATCCTGGGATCATGTGATCTTCATTTGCAACCTTCCCAGCTGGCTTCCAACAAGCCAAATCAATGGGGAAAGCCAGATTCACTTAATGACCGTATTATTCATTCCACGCCTACAGTGATTCGTTTAACATTGGTAGCAAAAAGTTACCATAAAATCGGGGATAACTTACTTAAGAGCTGCCTTGGTTAGCAATGGTAATTCTGGTCCTCAGTTGTTGGTCATAAATTGTATTAAAATCTGGTTGCTGCTAACGTTGAATATATCTTTTTTGTATAATCTGCATGCAGTCACCCAGAGATGGTATTCAACCGGTTCGTACTGGTTGTGTTGTGTCTGCGCCCCGTGAGCCGGGCCCCCTGCCAGAAAGTGACTTGGAAAGTGAGGGGGAAGGGCCATCAGGACTTACCTCGGGAGCACCGGCTCCTCTGGCTCAGCTCCAGGAGCCAGAGGCAGGCCAGGTGGAGGACATAATGAGGCCTCCGTCTCCTGATTCTTCCCCCCCCCAGACCACGCCTCCAGACCCAGCTGATGGCAATCAGGCCTGGCTGTACCCTAGGTTTCATAGGCAGGAGAGGTGGGAACAACAGAAGCAGGGATGGGGCAGGCCTAGGAAGTGCTGAGTCATGGAGCCACACTCCACAGGATATAAAAGCAGCAAGGGCTGCTATACCCCTTCGTGGCAAGCAAATCAACTGCTTAGAGGGCGAGAATTAGAGCTGAAGTACTGTTTGTTCCTGGTTTCCTGGCTGACTCATCAGCATCAAGAGAGATAACAGAGACACTTGGCAGGCGCTCGCTAGTTTGCTGCCAGAGCTGATAGTTGCCGGCTAATTAAGTCATCGCTCATGTCTCCCGGACTGCGGAGGGGGACAGAACAGGTTGAGGCGAACTGGTAGCGGAGATCGTGGATGGGCCTGCCCACGTGCCCAGGCGCTATGCCGTCCTATTTAGCCACATTTTTGAGGCTGGTTGCATGCGCAGAAGGCACGTACATGAGCAAAGCACATGCGCGGAAGGCTGGCCACATGCACGGAAGGTGCGCGTGTGCCCAAAGCCAGCGTGCGCGCGCGGGCGGGGCAAACCGGTGGTAATAATATCTGAAATCCACCTCTGTAGTCACCGATATATTTTGCTATAAACGCCACTCCTTTGGGGAAGGCACATAGCTAATGCTCTCCGATTGGTATAATTGTCAATTTATTTATGAAATATTAATGGAGTAATTTTAATTGAGAAAAGAATGAATAGTGCTGTAAAGTTGAATTACAGCACTATTTTTAACAAGTAGCTTGGCTCATGTATGTTCATTTTGTAGGGAGGGGCGGCGCTGAAATGATTTTTCCATCCCTCTGAAGGGCACCAGACTTAAGTCCTCGACTTGCGACCACAATGGAGCCCAACATTTCTGTGGTTAAGTGAGACATTTAAGTGAGTCTTGCCCCGTTTTATGCCTTTTCTTGCCACTGTTTGTTAAGTATATAAGAGCACCAGCGTGCCTACCGTTCCTGTCCTAATGTTCCCTTAGATTGTATCCAATTCGTATGGTTATTTCATGCTTATACTTATATATATTGTTGTGTTTGACAAATAAAAATAAAATAAAAAATAAAGTGAATCATTGCAGTTAATCAGTTAGTAACCTGGTTGTTAAGTGAATCAGGCTTCCCCATTGACTTGGCTTGTCAAAAGGTCGCAAAACGTGACCTCAGGGGACACAGCAGCCGTCATAAGTATATGCCAGTTGCCAAGCTACTGAATTTAAGGGGATGCTGCCACCATTGTAAGTGTGAAAAACGGTTTTCAGTCCCATTTTCCATGCCGTTGTAACTTTCAATGGTCCCTAAATAGGGCCTCTGTGGCTCAGACTGGTAAGACAGTCTGTTATTAACACAGCTGCTTGCAATTACTGCAGGTTCTAGTCCCACCAGGCCCAAGGTTGACTCAGCCTTCCATCCTTTATAAGGTAGGTAAAATGAGGACCCAGATTGTTGGGGGCAATAAGTTGACTGTGTATATAAATATACAAATGGATGAAGACTATTGCTTGACACAGTGTAAGCCGCCCTGAGTCTTCGGAGAAGGGCAGGGTATAAATGCAAATAAAATAAAATAAATAAAATAAATGATCTGTTGTAAGTCGAAGGTTACCTGAATTAGAATTTAATCAATAAAATCTGTGATATCCGTTTCCCCCAGTAATAAATCTTGGTCATCTACAAATACATTTCAGTGGAATTTTTTCAACGGAAAGGCCCACTTTGGTATATGAAACTTGTTGGGGCTTAAGGAATTTATCATAAATGAACGATTGCCAAGATTAGTGTTAAGAAAAGTGAAAAAAAGCCTGGGGCATTAGCATGTAATATTGTTGTATGCGGACTCTGGAGCCTCCGGAGACTGATAATTGTAAGGCAGAGGAATAGGAGGAGCCTGTTCCTAATGCACGCATGAGAAGAGCTGCCAGAAGGCAAGAGCAGCTCAAGCAAAGAGGACGACTCAGGAGTAGGGCCAAGAGATGATTGGCCCCTCCCATAAGGCTTAAAAGACCAGCAACGGCTCTTGGGCTCTTTGTCGGAAAACAACATTGATAGACTTGTTTCTTGTCTTGCTGCATTTCTTTCTTGTCGGCGTCTTCTGCTTTTGAACTTTTGCCAAGAAAAGCCTTTGGCAGCTTGCCTAATTAGGACCAAGGTTGGTGATAAGACTGAAGAATTGTGTTAGGAAGAATTTGTTTTGATTTAGTTTGGACTACGCTGAGAATGAATTAATTCTCAGCTGTTCTAATAAAGTCTGTTTGTTTTTGAACTGATTGCGTCTAATAATACCTACTTGGGCCTGGGTCACAACAAATATTGCCTTCCGCCATCCCACCCCAGAGTTTAATTATATTCTCTTTTCTGCTGGCAGACATTGTCACGATACCTGAAAGGTGATCAAGCAATCACCTAATGTGTTTATCCAAAAAAAAAAAAGTCCTTATATAATTTGCATCTCCATTTACCCGACTTTGAATCATGGTAGATCGGAGGTAATTTCCCTCCCCCCAAAAATCTATTTATGGCTGCAGGGTTTATGTGGGATAGTCACAGTGCAGGAAATGCAATTACTGAGCTTGGGAACACAAAGAGAAGGGGGAAAAAATAAAATTAAAACCAGGGAACTGGGAAGTTAATTTTATTCTCATTGTGAGAATGCTGAAAGGGAGTTGTGTGTTCGCTTTGATTCTGGTGGTGTTTTTTTATTTCCTCCTACTAATAAATACGGAATTCATGTGTCATCGTGCCTGCAACCTGTTTTGGGAACCTCGTGGGAAATATCACACACTTACGTGATGAGTTTGAAATTAATCCAGGTTTCCGTTATGCTTGATCATTCTCCATTCGGCTGAAAATGGACGGTAGACACCTTAGCAAAGGCATTTTAACATAAAATCCTTGCATTTTATTGACTCAGAGGGGCATTTATTCATATGATAGAAAATAGCCACAAAAAAAAAACCCCTCCTGAGACCCACTTTATAAAAATCACAAGAAATAAACAAGGCTTTTTAAAAAAAATTCTTTTTTTAATACAGCCTTATGACCGCATTTGTTAGTTTTTATGTAATGCCCGAAATTTCTGTTGCTAAGGGAAATATTTCTTAAGTGAGTTTTGCTTCGTTTTATGATGCCACAGTTGTTAAGTCAATGGTTGCGGTTGTTAAGTTAGTAACACAAGTTTGCTAAGTGAATCTGGCTTCGCCATCAACATCGCTGGTCAGACAGTTGCATTTATATCCCGCCCTTCTCCGAAGACTCAGGGCGGCTTACACTATGTCAAGCAATAGTCTTCATCCATTTGTATATTATATACGAAGTCAAGTTATTGCCCCCAACAATCTGGGTCCTCATTTTACCTACCTTATAAAGGATGGAAGGCTGAGTCAACCTTGGGCCTGGTGGGGCTTGAACCTGCAGTAATTGCAAGCAGCTGCTGTTAATAACAGACTGTCTTACCAGTCTGAGCCACAGAGGCCCGTCACTAAATGAACAAGTATCACCTGTATTCCAAAGATATGTATTTTTCGTTCTTGTAAATGCATCAGGCTTTTGATGATAAACTCACGCCAAAGATACTTGTATAAATGGGGGATGTAGTTATCTATCACTGGATATTTATAGCTGGCTTTTCTTTCTCTTTTCTTTAAAAAATAATTGCATTATTTTTATTTCAGAAATCTTGAATGGATGCTTTGGTTGAATTCCAAACCTCGATTTGCTGAAAGAAATATTCACCTGAGGAACGTCCTTGAAAAGTAAGTTAGCAATTATTTTCTCTCTCTCTCCCTGGGAAATGTATAGAACGGTGATGTGTTTAAACAAATAATTTATGGGGATCAAAACAATGGCTGCCAGCATAAATGAACAGACGTTCTGAAGCGCAATCGTCTGAATTTGCAGTGAGCTCTCTCTGTGTGTGTATTTACTTCTTCATTTTTATTGCTCAGCAGATGGCATCTGGAAATGCGTAGTACTCCAAGGGATTTGTAAAAAAAGAAGTCGTTGGGAGGTTCTAAGAAGTTATCCTAGCTTTTAAGTTAGGCACATACAGGTAGTCTACAATAACAACTATTTATTTAATGACCCTCTGAATTATACCTTGCTTAAACTTTACGTGTCCTTCGTCCCTACTTGCAGTTACTGCTGCTTGTCGTTAGGAAATCTCGTAACTTCCTACCTACCCCGTGTTTCCCCGAAAATAAGTCCTGGTCTTATTTTCTTTTGGGCTCCAAAATAAGCATTAGGGCTTATTTTTGGGGAAACACAATTTCAGGGTGACCAGCCCATCTGGGCACCCCACCCTATGGTGTACACACAAGACCCAGCAAGCGCGTGGAGACCGATGGTTTCCGGCTGCAGCCACAGCCTGCCAGTCCCTTCGTCAGCGTACTCTGGGGCTGTGTAGAGTAGAAGATACACAGCAGAAAGGTAGGCAATCCAGACGCGCCAAGTGGGCTGCAGGCAAGATGAGAGACATGAAGATGAGCCTCCCATGGCCGACCGCCTCTCTGTCCCACCACCATTCGGTTTTCCCGCAGCCTGCGCGTCGTGTCTGGATTGCCTCTGCCTCTGTCTGCTGCTGTTGTCGCCGCATGAAGACGAGCCTCTCGCGGCCGCCAATGCTCAACTTTTCCATGGCCCGTGCAGAATGTCCAGATCGCCTGCCTCCCCCGCAACCTCTGCTTCTGCCTCCTGCTTGCATAGTGTTGTGGTCCGTCAGAGGCTACGGTGCTGGTGGCGGAATCGGACAGTGATGAGGCAGAGGCGAGGCCAGGGCCATCGAGAAATGGGGTGTGGACTCCAGGGCCTGAGAATAGTGAGAGTGAGGTGTGGACTCCAGAGCCTCCAGAGGCCGAGAGTAGCGAGGAGGAGAAGGAACTGGGAGAGCCTGTCCCTAATGCCCGAATGAGAAGAGCTGCCAAGAGGCAGGAGCAGCTCAAGCAGAGAGGTCACCTCGGGGGTAGGGCCAAGAGATAATTGGCCCCTCCCAGAAGGTTTAAAAGGAGACCGGCATCGGTGTCTCAGTTTGCCGGAAAACAACATTGGAGCTGCGCTCGTCCCATTCTCTGCTCTGGATGTTTCTCCGAGAAGACCTTGGCAGCTCTCCATTCTCTGCTCGAGACGCTTATCTGCAAAGGACTTTGGCAATTATCTAAATTGGACCAGGTTGGAAATAATGACAGACTGTTTTGTGTGAGAAGCCTTTGCTTTCTTTGGAGTTTCACGACGCTGGGAATGGGTCAATTCCCAGCTGCTTGAATAAAGTTTATTTTCATTAAGGACTGCGTTTGTTGCTACCTGCTCGAGTCTGGGTCACAACACACAGGTACTCAACTCACCTGTGCTGCATGGGCTGTGGCTACTGCCAGACACCATCGGCCCACACACGCTCGCCGCCTCCTATGCTGGTCATTCCCAACCCCTTCACTAGGGCTTATTTTTGGGATAGGATTTATATTAGGCACAAATGTAAAAACCAGGCTGGGGTTTATTTTCAGGGTAGGTTGTATTTTTGGGGAAACACGGTATTTCTAAGTACCTATTGTTATATTTCTTTTATCTCTGATACGTTGCACAGTTGCATTCTTCTGAATTTTTATTTCCTCCTACGATAGGAGGGTATTGCTTCTTCACGGGGGGGAGGGGGATCCATCCCCATTCCTAAGAGGACTATAAGGGGCGTGCATAAGAGCACAAAAGTGCCTACCGTTCCTGTCCTATTGTTCCCTTCATTATATCAAATTATATTGCATACTTTTACTTATATATATATATATATATATATATATATATATATATATATATATATATATATATATATATATATATATATATATTTCATTCATGATGTGTTGTTTTTATCTATGACAATGTTTGTGTATACTGTTGTGACAAAATAAATAAATATAGGGGCCTTTCAAAAGTACCGCAGTGATATTTGTGCATTCATTACATCTCCTTGTAGTAGGTACTAATCCCTGCTGTGCAGGATTGGCACCCAAACCATGTTTTTAAGGCAACCACAGCCTTAAAAGGCGTGTTCCTCACCCCTGTCTCTCTGGTTGTAAGAAAATGGTGCTTTTTATCAAGTCTGCGTGCAGAATCACAGAATTGAAGGGAACTCGGTGACCACCATCATTTATTCCAATCAGGTAAATGTTGCCTGGAGGTTTTGTTTCGTCTTTTTTTCCCCCCATTTATTTTTTAGCGGTGTGCTTTGGAGCTCGCCAGGCTTAATTTTCTTCCACCCAGCTTCACCTTTGTTAGAAAAGGAGGAGAGAGAGAGAGGGACGTTTTAGGTCGCGTTGATGGATGCGTCTTCCGCAGCTTGCTCTAATTGGGGCCCGTTGAGTTTGATCGGCTGTGTGTGTGGTTGTGTGTGTGTCCCTCCCCCAACACACACACTTTGGCAGACTTGCAAGGCAGACAAAGTGCATTCACGGGAGGGAGGGCAGGGAGAGAGAAGGGAAAGGTCAGAATTAATGATCTGCTTGGAAAAGCCATGGATATTTTTAGTTGTTCACAGCCTTCAAAGGCCTTTAGGCTGTTCTTAGCAAGAGGAAATGTGCCAAGAAGTCATAGGTCCAATCAGATTCAGGGATGCAGAATTTATTTATCTATCTATCATCTATCTATCTATCTATCTATCTATCTATCTATCTATCTATCTATCTATCTATCTATCTATCTATCTATCTATCTACCTATCTCTATCTCTGTCCATCCATCCATCCATCCATCCATCCATCCATCCATCCATCCATCCATCCATCCATCCATCCATCCATCCATCCAATGAGGTATGTATGTATGTATGTAATATATGTAGCAGGGGTGAAATCCAGCAGTTTCTGACAGGTTCTGGAGAACCGGTAGCGGAAATTTTGAGTAGTTTGGAGAACTGGCAAATAACACCTCTGGCTGGCCTGGGACTGTGGATTTTGCAATATCCTTCCCCCAGGAGTGTGGAGGGAATGGGGATTTTGCAGTATCCTTCCCCTGCCAAACCCACCAAGCCATGCCCACCAAGCCACACCACGCCCACCAAGCCACGCCCACAGAACCGGTAGTAAAAAAAACCCACTGGTATGTATGTATGTATGTATCTCTCTCTCTCCCCCCATCCATCCACCCAACGAGGGGGTATCTCTCTCCCCCCCATCTATCTCTATTTCTATCTCTATCTCTATCTCTATCTCTATCTCCATCTCCATCTCCATCTCCATCTCCATCTCCATCTCCATCTCCATCCATCCATCCATCATCCATCCACCCAATGAGGTATCTATCTATCTATCTATCTATCTATCTATCTATCTATCTATCTATCTATCTATCTATCTATCTATCTATCTATCTATCTATCTATCTATCTATCTATCTGCCTACCTGCCTACATACATATATACATACATACATACATACATACATACATACATACATACATACACAGGCATTTATACAAATATGCAAAAAACTTGAACAGTTTAATGGATGCAACAGTCATGATTATTAGGTCCCCAAATTACCTTTGTTCTTTTGCTCTTATCTGGTATCTGTTCATTTGCTCTTATCTGGTATCTTGTATAGTGCCAACCATTGTCATTTACTTGAAAATTAAGGATTTGGTTTATTTTCTGCCAGACCATTTGTCTCTATTTAATTGCAATAGTAATTCGCCTGTAGCCTGTAGACTTAGCTACCACTTCACAGGGCTTTACAGCCTACTCTAAACAGTTTACAAAGTCAGCATCTTGCCCAGTGGTAGGATTCCAATAATTTAACAACCAGTTCTCTCCCCTAATGATTTCTTCCAACAACCAGTTTGCCAAACTGCTCAGAAAGTTAACAACCGGTTCTCCCGAAGTGGTGCAAACTGGCTGAATCCCATCACTGATCTTGCCCCCCCCCCGCAACAATCTGGGTTCTCATTTTACCAACTTCACAAAGAGGGAAGGCAGAGTTAACCTTGAGTCTGGTGAGAATCGAACTGCTGGCAGTCGGCAGAGTTAGCCTGCAATTGCAATAGTCCTTAGACTTATATACCACTTCACTGTGCCCTCTCTAAGCGCATTATAGAGTCAGCCTCTTGCCCCAAACAATCTGGGCCCTCATTTTCCTGACCTCGGAAGGATGGAAGAAGGCTGAGTCAACCTTGAGCCGGTTAGGATCGAACTGCTGGCAGTCGGCAGAACTAGCTTGCAAAACTGCATTCAAACCACTGCGCCACCACAGCTCTTAACATGAACTGCACTTCCTCGCTTTCCTTGTGATTATTAATTTATTTATCGTGGAAGTCTTCCACCTTTATTTTCTCTTTCACGAGCAAATGAATCCTTTCAGAAAAGGAAGAAGGTCCCTGGGTGGGCGGAGGAGGTGGATCCTTTGTCTATTTTAGAATATTTAGCGCCGTAAGATTTTTTTAAAATTTTATTTTAAAAGGCAGGTCATTTAAATCAGTCCTGGGAGTTGAAGTCCACAAGTCTTAAAGGGACCAAGGTTGGAGACCCCTGACTTAAATGCTTTCTAAAAATGGAAATGGAAAAAAAAGATGTTTTCTTTTTTAAAAAAAAAATGATTACCGTTCGCTCAGTGATGATGCAGAACTTTGAAAAGGAGTTAAATTAAGGTTCTTGAGGTCGGTTTTGTCTCCCGGCCTCCCATCCGTGCGTGGAGAGAAGTCAGCGCATCGCAAGTCATAAACTATGTACAGCCGGACTGGGACTTAGATCACGTGGGCCAGTTTTTCTCTGCAATCGGAACATCCTTCTTCTTCTTTTCTCCAGCAATGACCCCACTGAGAACAGTTTCCTACTCAGAAAGGAATGTGAAACATCTCTCAAAAATGGCTTCAGGGAGTAGGAAAATCTAAGTGAGATACATGGATGTCCCTGTTTCACCCTGATACCGAACCTTTCTTGGCTTGCTGCAGAATTTTGCAAAAGTAGCAGTCCCCCTTCCCCTTCCCTTCCCTTCCCTTTCCTTCCCTTCCCTTCCCTTCCCTTTCCTTCCCCTTTCCTTCTTCATCCATTTACTTCCTTTCCTTTCCTTTCTTTCCTTTCCTTTCTTTTGCTTCCCTTTCCTTCCCCTTCCCCTTCCCTTCCCTCCCCTCCCCTCTCCTCTCCTCCCCTCCCCTCCCCTCCCCTTCCTTCCCCTTTCCTTCTTCATCCATTTACTTCCTTTCCTTCCTTCCTTCCTTCCTTCCTTCCTTCCTTCCTTCCTTCCTTCCTTCCTTCCTTCCTTCCCTTTCCTTTCCTTTCCTTTCTTTTGCTTCCTTCCTTCCTTCCTTCCTCCTCCCTCTCCTCTCCTCCCTCCCTCCCTTCCTTCCCTTTCCTTCTTCATCCATTTACTTCCTTTCCTTCCTTCCTTCCTTCCTTCCTTCCCTTTCCTTCCTTCCTTCCTTCCTTCCTTCCTTCCTTCCCTTTCCTTTCCTTTCCTTTCTTTTGCTTCCTTCCTTCCTTCCTTCCTCCCTCCCTCTCCTCCTCCCTCCCTCCCTCCCTTCCTTCCTTCCCTTTCCTTCTTCATCCATTTACTTCCTTTCCTTCCTTCCTTCCTTCCTTCCTTCCTTCCTTCCTTCCTTCCTTCCTTCCTTCCTTTCCTTTCCTTTCCTTTCCTTTCCTTTCCTTCGCTTCCCTTTGCTTCCCCTTCTCTTCCCTTCTCCTTCCCTTCCCTTCCCTTCCCTTCCCTTCCCTTTCCTCCCCTCCCCTCCCCTCCCCTTCCTTCTCTTCCCTTTCTCCTTCCCTTCCCTCTCCCTTTCTCCTGCCCTCCCTACAGAAAAAAGAAGGAAAGGAAAATCTGGGGATGCCATTTTTGTTATGCTCGTTGAATGTTGAGAATGAATCCGTTCATGGGCCTCCGTTGACTTGGCAAAGACCTAATTGCAACCTCATTACCGTGAAGTCACTGGGGAAAGGAAAGGAAATCTGTCTTCGGATTATTTTCCTGCGTCTCAGTGAGGTATAAAAGCTGGAGGGAGAAACAGGATCCCCCCCTCAAAGCATGTGGGGGTTGCAATGGCTTCTCCTTCTCCTTTGGTTTTGGGTGCCTTTAAGAAAACTTCTCAAAGAACTGAACATTTGCTTCTTTGGCAGCCTCTTCGTTATGTGATTTCCCAGGGAGCCGAGAGTATTACATCACTTTTGAATGTATGTTTTATTGAAAAAATTGAATTTCCCAGAATGAGGATTGATTTGTTTGTAAATTCCAAACCCTACCACAATGCTAGGAATTGGCAATTTTTACCACCTGTATTTTTTATATATATCTCATGTATACATCTCTGAAAGGGCAGAGACAAATCTGGTGATTTTTAAAAATACTCCCCTCTCTCTTTCTCCCGCTCCCTCCCTCCCTCTCCTTATGCTGTCAAGCAACAAGACAGCTTTGGTCGCATTGGTGGATGATCTCTGGAGGGTCAGGGACAAGGGATATTCCTCTGCCCTGGTCCTATTAGACCTCTCAGCGGCGTTCGATACCATCGATCATGGTATCCTGCTGCGCCGGTTGGAGGGATTGGGAGTGGGAGGCACCGTATATCGGTGGTTCTCCTCCTATCTCTCCGACCGGTCGCAGACGGTGTTGACAGGGGGGCAGAGGTCGACCGCGAGGGGCCTCACTTGTGGGGTCCCTCAGGGGTCGATTCTCTCGCCCCTGCTGTTCAACATCTACATGAAGCCGCTGGGTGAGATCATCAGTGGTTTCGGGGTGAGATACCAGCAGTACGCTGACGACACCCAGCTGTACTTTTCCACCCCGGACCACCCCAATGAAGTTGTTGAAGTGCTGTCCCGGTGTTTGGAGGCTGTACGGGTCTGGATGGGGAGAAACAGGCCCAAGCTTAACCCCTCCAAGACGGAGTGGCTGTGGATGCCGGCACCCCGATTCAGTCAGCTGCAGCCGCGGCTGGCTGTTGGTGGCGAGTTACTGGCCCCAAAGGATAGGGTGCGCAACTTGGGTGTCCTTCTGGATGATCGGCTGTCGTTTGAAGACCATTTGACGGCCGTCTCCAGGAGGGCCTTCCACCAGGTTCGCCTGGTTCGGCAGTTGCGCCCCTTGATCGGGATGCCTTATGCACAGTCACTCATGCACTGCTACCTCTCGCTTGGATTACTGTAATGCTCTCTACATGGGGCTCCCCTGAAGTGCGCTCGGAGGCTTCAGTTAGTCAGAATGCAGCTGCGCGGGTGATAGAGGAGCTACGTAGCTCCCATGTAACACCGCTCCTGCGCAGACTGCACTGGCTGCCTGTGGCCTCCGGGTGCACTTTAAGGTGTTGGTTATGACCTTTAAAGCGCCCATGGCTTAGGACCTGGGTACTTACGGGACCGCCTGCTGTTACCATCGCCTCCCACCGACCCGTGCGCTCCCACAGAGAGGACTTCTCAGGGTGCCGTCCGCCAAACAATGTTGGCTGGCGGCCCCCAGGGGAAGGGCCTTCTCTGTGGGGGCTCCCACACTCTGGAACGAGCTTCCCCCGGGTTTACGCCAAATACCTGACCTTCGGACATTTCGTCGCGAACTCAAGACTCACCTTTTTATCCGCGCGGGGCTGGCTTAAATTGGGATTTTAATCTTAAATTTATTAATTTTAAATGGGGTTTTAGTAGGGTAAATTTTAATCATTGGGCTAATTTAAATAAGTTTTTTAAATCGTATTTTAAATTTGTATATTGTATTGCCGGTTTTTTATTATGCCTGTACACCGCCCTGAGTCCTTCGGGAGAAGGGCGGTATAAAAATCAAATAAAATAAATAAAATAAAATAAACAAGTTTGTTCAGCAGCTTATAACACAACTTTAAGCCAAAATTAAGAGGAGCAACCGTTGAAAATATCACTTAAAAGGAAAACTACAATAAGCACTACGGACTGTCGATTAAAGACCTCCTTGACTTTTTGAAATAGAGTCCTTTTTGAAAGATCCATTCTTTGATATTTTGAGGCACATTAAGCTGAAAATATAATATTATTTTAATCCGCGGTGGCCTTTGACAAGGCGGGAAGAGTTCAAATGAATAAAAAAAACTTGCAATCTGGGAGTTGTTTCATTATAAGAGCCAATATTCCAGAACAGAGCTCAGCTCCAGAAACTTCTTGTGATTCCATTCCTTTCCATGTTGTGGAAGAGACCAGGAGTCTCCAACTTTGGTCCCTTTAAGACTTGTGGACTTCAACTCCCAGAGTTCCTCAGCCAGCTTTGCTGGCTGAGGGACTCTGGGAGTTGAAGTCCACAAGTCTTAAAGGGACCAAGGTTGGAGACTCCT
The DNA here is from genome assembly GCF_028640845.1 of Ahaetulla prasina. Lineage (NCBI taxonomy): Eukaryota > Metazoa > Chordata > Lepidosauria > Squamata > Colubridae > Ahaetulla > Ahaetulla prasina. The sequence goes on along the minus strand of NC_080543.1, from coordinate 137,106,223 downwards.
GGAATAGACTGCTGTAATAGGAAGATTTAATGGAGGGATTTAGAGAAAGAAATTTCTGTAGAAGGCGGAGTAAAAAAAGGATTCAGCCTAGAATTTTTTAGATTTTATTTTTTTTTAGAAATTCTTGAATACAGCTCATCCGTCTGGAACACGCACTGCATATCGGACATTAATGCAATCGAGAGAGTCCAGAGATATTTCACAAGAAGAGTCCTCTACTCCTCTGCTCGCAGTAAAATTCCTTATGCCACCAGACTCCAAATTTTGGGGTTAGAACTACGCCGACTTCAGTCTGACCTAAGCGTAGTACATAAAATTATCTACCACAATGTCCTACCTGTCAAGGACTACTTCAGCTTCAACCACAACAATACACCAGCAAATAATAGATAGAAACTCAAGGTAAACCGCTCCAAACTTTATTGCAGAAAATACGACTTCAGCAACAGAGTGGTCAATGTCTGGAATGCACTACCTGACTCTGTGGTCTCTTCCCAAAATCCCCAAAACTTTAACCTAGGACTGTCTACTGTTGACCTCACCCTAAGAGGTCTATAAGGAGGATGCATAAGTGCACCTGCATGCCTACCATCCCTGTCCTAATATTCTTTTTTACTTACTCTTTTCATGTATCCAAATCGTTTATACTTTTACCTGTTATCTTATATATGATTGACAAATAAATAAATAAATAAATAAATAAATAAATAAATAAATAAATTAATTAATTTCTACATAGACTCGGCAAATTAAGTCCAAATTCTCCTTGAATTCGACTGACTCTTATTTAAATCCATGCAGGTGCTAACCTAGTTAGTTGAGTAGATTCCTGGGCCTAGGCTTTTAGCAATAAAATGGACCTTTTTGTGTGGACCTGTTTTTTTTTTGGTCTGGCAGTTTTTTGGTCCTGAGCTACCCATTGGTAGTATTTGGCCAGAGTCCTGGGGAAGGGACAATGTGCATCTTGACTTAGATGGTATCCTCAGAGTCTGCTTAAAATAACGGCAACAAACATATCCAATACACCTTCTTCCTCCTACTTTCCCTGCAACAACAACCCTGTGAGGTGAGTTGGGTGTACAGAGACTCAAGCTTACTCAGTTGGCTCTCATGGCTAAGAGGGCGGGGGGACTAGAACTCACGGTCTGCCAGTTTCTAGCCTGGTGCCTTAACCATCACTAGACCAAAGGTTGACTCAGCCTTCCACCCTTTATAAGGTAGGTAAAATGAGGACCCAGATTGTTGGGGGGGCAATAAGTTGACTTTGTAAAAAAATATACAAATAGAATGAGACTATTGCCTTATACATTGTAAGCCGCCCTGAGTCTTCGGAGAAGGGCGGGGTATAAATGTAAAAAAAAATGCATTTATTTCATTAAACAACAATAGTATTATTTTGTGTGATCAGCACTTGAAAAGTCCTACAATGTCCCTTTCTGGTCTTCAAATCTCAAAGCCAGTTGTTGTGGGGAAAATACGAGGAGGAAGGTGAGCTGGATATCTTTGCGTCTCCAGTTATTTGTAAAAACAATAAATAGAATAAAGAATGGAATGGAATGGAATGGAATAGAATAGAATAGAATAGAATAGAATAGAATAGAATGCAGAATGAAGAATGGAATGGAATAGAATAGAATAGAATGGAATAGAATAGAATGCAGAATGCAAAATGCAGAATGGAATAGAATAGAATAGAATGCAGAATGCAGAATGCAGAATGCAGAATGGAATAGAATAGAATAGAATAGAATAGAATAGAATAGAATAGAATAGAATAGAATGCGGAATGCGGAATGCGGAATACGGAATGGAATGGAATGGAATGGAATAGAATAGAATAGAATAGAATAGAATAGAATAGAATAGAATAGACTGCATATATAACAATCTTGATGCTAAAGGAACATTCAGAATTAGAAAGAATGAAAAAAAAAACCCCACCCGATAAATAGCCCGCCGGGTGGGGAGCCAGTCCTTGCGCGCGCTCGTGGCGGTTCAGTAATGGGTTCGGAGGTTATAGGGGGGGATTACGTTCCTTTTGGTGAGGGTGGTTCCATTTGCACGGTAAGTGGGAGGGGCAGATATGGCGGAAGGGGGGGACCGCATCGTTCTGGGGGCGCGCGCGCTCGATGTCTGCAGGCGATCGCGCGCCCCGATCCCCCTCCCTTCTCCCGTTCCCCGGATGGTCAAGACCCTCAGAGCCTGGGCCTTCGTCTGATGTTATGCAACGCACGGTCCGTGGCCAATAAGGCCCCCCTAATACATGATCAGATTCAGGGGGGTGCCGCGGATATTATAGGCGTTACGGAGACCTGGTTGGGCACTGAAGGCGTGCCCTGGTCGAGATGTGCCCACCGGGTTTCCGTGCATTCCATCAGCCGAGGCCCAGGGTAGGGGTGGCGGGTGGCGGTTGTTATTAAAGAGAGTCTAGAGCCGAGGGAGACCACTGTACCTCAGATTGCCGGGTGTGAATCCTCTTTGTGAGGTGGGGTCATAGGTGTCAGATGGGCTTGCTGGTCACGTACCTGGCTCCTTGCTGCGTGACAGCCGCCCTGCCCGAGCTCCTGGAGGTGCTGGCTGGGGTGGCAGTTGAGACCCCCAGACTTTTAGTCATGGGGGACTTTAACTTGCCATCTTCCGGCTCGTCATCGACGGCAGCTCGGGAGTTCATGGCTTCCATGACGGCCTTGGACCTGACCCAAGTAGTTGATGGCCCTACTCACATTGGGGGTGGCACTCTGGACCTGATTTTTGTCTCTGGTCAGTGGTTGAGAGATCTGGACTTAAAGGAAATAGTCATTGAACCTTTGTCATGGTCAGATCACTCTCTTCGCCTGGACTTTCTGACCGCCATTCACCACCGCAGGGAGACGGAGCCGATCGTTGGTTCCGTCCCAGGCGCCTGATGGACCCGGATGGGTTCCGGACGGAGCTTGGGCCATTTCCTGAGGGTCTGGCTCACGGCTCGGTTGAGGAACTTGTTGCGGCCTGGGAACGGGCGGCGGGGCCTTAGACCGTGTCGTGCCTTTGCGGCCTCTGACCCGGCGCGGGTCCCAACCGGCTCCTTGGTTCTCCGAGGAGCTGAGGGGATGAAGCGCGGAGAAGACGCCTAGAGAGTTCCTGGAGGTCTAGCCGTTCGAAGCTGATCGGACACTAGTGAAGTCCTATACTAGGACTTACCTAGTGGCATTGAGAAGCGAGGCATAGCTACGCCTCCTCCCTCATTGCATCGGCAGATAACCGCCCAGCCGCCCTGTTTCGGGTGACTCGCTCCCTCCTACACCAGGGGGAGCGGGATGACCCGTTGCAGGGACGTGCTGAGGAGTTTAACGGTTATCTATACGATAAAATCGTTCAGCTTCGGGATGGTCTGGACCAAGATTGCGGTGACGCGGGTGAGATGTTCGAGGGTGGTCTTGGCGATATTGTCTGGGATGAGTTTGACCCTGTGGCTCCCGAGGACATGGACAGGTTGTTGGGTAGGCTGAATGCCACCACGTGTTTACTGGACCCGTGCCCCTCCTGGCTGGTGCTGGCCACTCGGGAGGTGACACGAGGCTGGCTCCAGGCGATTACGATCGCTTCTTTGGTGGAGGGCGTCTTCCCGGCCGCCTTGAAAGAGGCGGTGGTGAGGCCCCTCCTTAAGAAGCCTTCCCTGGACCCGGCTGTTTTAGGTAATTATCGTCCGGTCTCCAACCTTCGCTTCGCGGCGAAGGTTGTAGAGAGTATGGTGGCATATCAGTTTCCCTTACACCTGGATGAAACTGTCTATCTAGACCCGTTCCAGTCCGGTTTCCGGCCCGGTTACAGCACGGAGACGGCTTTGGTCGCATTGGTGGATGATCTCTGGAGGGCCAGGGATAGGGGTTGTTCCTCTGCCCTGGTCCTATTAGACCTCTCAGCGGCTTTCGATACCATCGACCATGGTATCCTGCTGCGCCGGTTGGAGGGATTGGGAGTGGGAGGCACCGTTTATCGGTGGTTCTCCTCCTATCTCTCCGACCGTCGCAGTCGGTGTTGACAGGGGGCAGAGGTCGGCCCGGACGCGCCTCACTTGTGGGGTGCCACAGGGGTCGATCCTCTCGCCCCTACTGTTTAACATCTACATGAAGCCGCTGGGTGAGATCATCAGTGGTTTCGGTGTGAAGTACCAGCTGTATGCGGATGACACCCAGCTGTACTTCTCTACACCGGACCACCCCAACGAGGCCGTCGAAGTGCTGTCCCGGTGTCTGGAGGCCGTACGGGTCTGGATGGGGAGAAACAGGCTCAAGCTCAATCCCGCCAAGACAGAGTGGCTGTGGATGCCGGCATCCCGGTACAGTCAGCTAAATCCGCAGCTGACCATCGGTGGCGAGTCAGTGGCCCCGATGGAGAGGGTTCGCAACTTAGGCGTCCTCCTGGATGAACGGCTGTCTCTAGAAGATCATTTGACGGCCGTCTCCAGGAGAGCGTTTACCAGGTTCGCCTGGTGCGCCAGTTGCGCCTTTCTGGACCGGGATGCCCTATGCATGGTCACCCACGCTTTTCGTGACGTCTCGCCTGGATTACTGCAATGCTCTCTACATGGGGCTCCCTTGAAGGGCATCCGAGGCTACAGTTAGTCAGAATGCGGCTGCGCGGGTGATAGAGGAGCCCTCGTGGCACCCGCATGACACCCATCCTGCGCAGACTGCACTGGCTACCTGTGGCCTTCCGGGTGCGCTTCAAGGTTCTGGTGACCACCTTTAAAGCGCTCCATGGCATTGGGCCGGGTTATTTACGGGACCGCCTACTGCTACCGAATACCTCTCACCGACCCGTGCGCTCTCATAGAGAGGGTCTCCTCAGGGTGCCGTCAGCGAGGCAATGTCGTCTGGCGACGCCCAGGGGAAGGGCCTTCTCTGTGGGGGCTCCCACCCTCTGGAACGAACTACCCCCCGGACTTCGTCAGCTTTCGGACCTCCAGACCTTCCGCCGCGGGCTTAAAACATACCTATTTAATTGTGCAGGACTGAGCTAGATTTTAAATTTATGGGTTTTAATTGGGTTCTGTTTTTATATTTTAATAACGGGCTTTAGAATAAATTTTTTAACTGTTTTTATATTGTATTTGTGTTATGTATTTTTAAGTGCCTGTAAACCGCCCTGAGTCCTTCGGGAGATAGGGCGGTATATAAATATGATTAATAAATAAATAAATAAAATAAATAAATATTCTCCCCTCTAGGCTGTCTGCAAAATCTTCTAATGCCTTCCTAGCAAACCTTACAGACTTTGGGGGTGGGGGAAGAGCTAAGAGGTTTGATCTCGGGCAAATCTGAACCAGCCGATGACGTCATTGATCCTGCAATAATAGGAAAATAATGTCGCATTGAACATTATGGAGGCCTTCAGATGGAACTCAAGGAGCTCGTGGCAAAACCCGAGAGACAGTTTAAAGGCGCAATGAAATATATTCTCCACTCGGATGGTATTTGGGGTGGGATGGGGGGTGGGATCAGCCTGAATGGGTTAGGGGAACAGACACGGGGAAGGACTGCGATGGAGACGGCTGGTTTTGGAGACATCGGTGTCTTAAATCTGCTGGAGTTACAGATGCTTGGAGTTAATGGCCCTTGAGAGATTGGAGTGTGTTATACTTCTCACGCAAAAGGTCACAGAGCATTTTTCAAGAGCCTGCCTTGCTTCTTATATGAGCTTGACTGGAAAATGAAGAACTGTGGTTCTTACTTAACAGAATAACAGAATTGGAAGAGACCTTGGAGGTCTTCTAGTCCAACCCCCAGCTCAAGCAGGAGGCCCTATACCATTCCAGACATAGACAGGGGGTGAAATCCAGCAGGTTCTGACAGGTTCTGGTGAACCGGTAGCAGAAATTTTGAACATTTCGGAGAACTGGCAAATACCACTTCTGGCTGGTCCCAGAGTAGGGTGGGAATGGGGATTTTGCAGTATCCTTTCCCCTGCCACGCCCATCAAGCCACGCTCACCAAGCCACGCCCACAGAACCGGTAGTAAAAAAGAAATTGGATTTCACTACTGGACATATGGCTGTCAAATCTCCTCTTAAAAACCTTGAGTGACGGAGCACCCACAACTTCTGGAGGCAACTTCTGTTCCACTGGTTAATTGTCCTCCCTGTTAGGAAGTTTCTCCTTAATTCCAGGTTGCTTCTCTCCTGGATTAGTTTCCACCGATTGCTTCTTGTCCTGCCTTCTGGTGCTTTGGAAAACAGATGGACCCTCTCTTGTTTGTGGCAGCCCCTCAAATAAGCTCAAACTGCCCAAGGAGCTGCTGATCCAGTTCTACAGAGGAATTATTGAGTCTGTCATTTGCACCTCTATAACTGTCTGGTTAAGTTCTGCAACCCAACAAGAAAGACACAGACTTCAGAGGATCATTAGAACTGCAGAAAAAATAACTGCCTTCCATTGAGGGCCTGTATACTGCACAAATCAAGAAGAGGGCCGTGAAAATATTTACAGATCCCTCACATCCAGGACATAAACTGTTTCAACTCCTACCCTCAAAACGATGCTATAGAGCACTGCACACCAGAACAACTAGACACAAGAACAGTTTTTTTTCCGAAGGCCATCACTGCTAAACAAATAATTCCCTCAACACTGTCAAACTATTTACTAAATCTGCACTACTATTAATCTTCTCATCGTTCCCATCACCCATCTCATTCCATTTATGACTGTATGACTATAACTTGTTGCTGGCAATCCTTATGATTTATATTGATATATTGACCATCAATTGTGTTGTAAATGTTGTACCTTGATGAACGTATCTTTTCTTTTATGTACACTGAGAGCATTTGCACCAAGACAAATTCCTTGTGTGTCCAATCACACTTGGCCAATAAAAATTCTATTCTATTCTATTCTATTCTATTCTATTCTATTCTATTCTATTCTATTCTATTCTATTCTATTCTATTCTGGAAGACTGCTATCATGTCTACCCTAGTTCTTTTCTCTAGACTAGCCATACTCAAATCCTGCAACGGTTCTTCATGTGTTTTAGCCTTCAGTCCCCTAAACATCTTTGTTGCTCTTCTCTGCACTCTTTCTGGAGTCTCCACATCCTTTTTAATTCAGTTTACTTAATTCAGTTTATTTAATTCAGTTTTGATGTGCAGACACTTTCGCTTCGTACTGCTCTACTTCAGTCACACTCCCCTCCCCTCCCTCCCCTGATGTGTGTGGAGAATTTGAGGAGGACAGCTGTTCCAATGACATAGCCAGGCAAGATTTTAACGTGGGTGTGACACAGCAGGGAAAAGTCTCAAAGTTAATGTACTTTGGGCTGTTTGTCTTGGCAGGGAAGGAAAGGCCCACAGTAGCCATCAGGAGACCTTGACAGATGCTGTAAAAAAACAACAACGCACACACAATATAATAATTATCAAGACTTTGGATCCAGTTACACGAAGCAATTGCCAGACTTTTTGTCCTGCCACCTTTTAACATAACATGATAACAGAGTTGGAAGGGACCTTGGAGGTCTTCTAGTTTGGTGAAGTCTTTGTTGGTCTCACTGAGAAAAGGTTTCATTATGATCCTTAGCTGTTTGAATCGCTCTCGGCTGTCTCTAAAGATAATCAGATGAGAAAGTCAGTGGTACTGGTAGGTGCAGCAAAAATGGTCTCTGTTTTCTGGATATTTGATCATGCCCTGGGCAAAAATGCAGACATCCCTGGACAGCGTCTGCTAGGGCAATGGTTCATATTTATGCCTTCTCCTGCCTTATGAACCATGGCTGAAGTGTTTCCCCAGTACCTCGGCTTTAAAGTAACTTGCTTGTTTTGATCTTTGGAAAAAGGGCTTTCTAAAAATTCTATTCTATTTTTTTTTTATTTGCATTTATATCCCGCCCTTCTCCAAAGACTCAGGGCGGCTTACACTATGTCAAGCAATAGTCTTCATCCATTTGTATATTATATACAAAGTCAACTTATTGCCCCCCAACAATCTGGGTCCTCATTTTACCTACCTTATAAAGGATGGAAGGCTGAGTCAACCTTGGGCCTGGTGGGGCTTGAACCTGCAGTAATTGCAAGCAGTTGCTGTTAATAACAGGCTGCATTAGCCTGTTGAGCCACCAGAGGCCCTATTCTATTCTATTCTATTCTATTCTATTCTATTCTATTCTATTCTATTCTATATTATTTTATTTTTTATTTTATTAATTTGATTTGATTTCATTTGATTTAATTTAATTGTGGCCCTCGACTTACGACCACAGTTGAGTCCAAAATGTCTGTTGTTAAGTGAGACATTTGCTAAGTGAGTTTTGCCCCATTCTACGACCTTTCGCACCTCGGTTGTTAAGTGAATCTCTGCGGTTGTTAAGCGAGTGACACAGTCATTGGGTGAATTGGGCTTCCTCCATCGACTTTGCTTATCAGACGGTCGCAAAAGGGGATCGTGTGGCTGGGGGGACACTGCAACCGTCATAAGTACACGCCAGTTTCCCAGCTTCTGAATTTTGATCATGTGACCTCAGGAATGCTACAACAATCATAAAAGTAAACAACGGGTCCCAGGTCACTTTTTTCCAATGCCGTTGTAAGAGTCACTAAATGGACTGTTGTAAGGTTTATCTGTAATTGTGTCTTACCTCGGAGTGTGGAGGTACAACAAGCATTTTGTGATGGTCAAACAAACAATACTTGTCGTTTTGTAGTTAGGTTCTGAATTAGGCTACTAACTGGGGAGGCCTCTCCAGTGTGTCACAAAGAACCTTATTTTTGGGGGGGCAATATCTTTGAAGTGATATAAAATCTGGTAGCTTTTAAAAACCGTTTCGTTCTGATTTTAATTGGGATATATTAAGCCAGTAACAAGATGGCTTTTCAGAAACCATCTGGAAGGGAACACCCAGTTCTTCCTCTGACATCTGTTTAGTGGCAAGGAAGGAGGAGACGCCGGTGCAGAGATGGCTCTGCAAATTTTAGGAAGACGTTTCGGCTGCATGGCGATGGGATTGAGTTGAAAAGGGAAAATAAGGATTTGGAGAAGAAAGAAAAATGCCAGAATGGCTTCCTTATTCTCCTCCTCCTCCTCCTCCTCCTCCTCCTCCTCCTCCTCTTCCTCTTCCTCTTCCTCTTCCTCTTCCTCTTCCTCTTCCTCTTCCTCTTCCTCTTCCTCTTCCTCCTCTTCTTCTTCTTCTTCTTCTTCTTCTTCTTCCTCCTCCTCCTCCTTCTCCTTTTCCTCCTCCTTCTCCTTTTCCTCCTCCTTCTCCTTTTCCTCCTCCTCCTTATACTCTGCCTTCTCTTCCTCCCCCTCCTCTTCCTCCTGCTGAGTTCAAACTGGAAAATAATTGAGAAGAGTTTGAAGAGAAGAAAAACGCTAGAATGGGATATGTAAATCTTCCACTTCTTCTTCCTCCTCCTCTTCCTCTTCCTCTTTCTCCTCCTCCACCTCTTCCTCCTCCTCCCTTCATTTATACCATCTCTATATCTACAAACACTGTAGGCTGACAAATGCCCACCCAACACTGTTTGTTCCACAAAAGTTTTAACAATTTAACTTCATTTAACTTCAGTTTAACTGAGCAAAGTATTTGTCTGATTGTACAGTTCTGCCCCTGGGAAGAATGGTTTCCTATCGTGAGCTGGTTATATCCTGGGCTCATATGTCTTCCTGTGCTGTAGTACATCATCATGACAGCTTCTTCTGCCCTCCCATGACATCTCTAGAGCTTGCTCGTAAGTCCCCGTCACAGACTTCTGGGCCATGTCTAGAAACACCTCTACATTTCTTTATGCGTATGCCAGGGGTGAAATCTACTTACCTTCCTTACTGGCTTGGGAGTGCGCGTGCCATGCGCACATATTCGCTTCTCTCGTGCATGCGTGCATCACATGCATGTGCAAAAAACACATTACTTCTGTTGTGTCTGTGCCCCCCGAGCCGGGCCTCCTGCCAGAAAGTGACTTGGAAAGTGAGGGGGAAAGGCCATCAGGACTTACCTCAGGAGCACCGGCTCCCCTGGCTCAGCTTCAGGAGCCAGAGGCAGGCCAGGTGGAAGAGATAATGAGGCCTCCGTCCCCTGACTCTTTCCCCCCCCAGGCCACACCTCCAGGCCCAGCTGATGGCAATCAGGCCTGGCTGGACCCTAGGTTTCGTAGGCAGGAGAAGTGGGAACAACAGAAGCAGGGGTGGGGCAGGCCTAGGAAGTGCTGAGTCATGGAGCCACACCCCACAGGATATAAAACCAGCGAGGGCTGCTATGCCTCTTCGTAGCAGGCAAATCAACTGCTTAACTAGAGCTGAAGTACTGTTTGTTCCTGGGTGACTCATCGGCATCAAGGGAGATAACAGAGTCACTTTGCAGATGCTCACTAGTTTGCTGCCAGAGCTGATAGTGCCGGCTAATTAAGCCATCACTCGGACTGAGGCGAGGGGGGACAGAACAACTTCCTGGTTAAAACCAGGAAGTAATGACACCCGGGCGGGTGGGTGGAGCTTTGCTTCGCCATCGCTACTGGATCGCTGAAGTACCGGCCGTGATCACTACCGGATCGCATGATCCTGTCCGGTAGCATTTCATCCCGGCGTATGCCTTAATACTGTTGTGACCAGTGTGGAGAGGCAACCTGTGTTCACCGAAACACAGGAGAGCTGCTACTTAGGCCAAGAGGGCTGAAAGCAGCGGTGGGCTGCTGCCGGTTAAGATTGGTTCGGGCGAACCGGTTGTTACCATTCTGCACAGTTCGGCGAACCTGCAAATGGTTATGGTTGTCTTTTCTGATTTATTTATTTTTTTAAATTATTAAATACCTATGCCACCCAGTTTGCAAAGGTGACTCTAGGCTTCCCTTGGTGATTACAGAAGAGCAGAGAAGAGATTCAAGAGGATACTCGATTAGATAAAAAACAACAACAACATTAAATCACCCCAAGCAAGTGGCTTTATTTATTGCAGCAGGGATAAATATTTTGATTCCGTGTCATGGCCCTGTGAAGATTGTTTGCAGGTTCAGTACTTTTTCTGATACTTCTTGCACACCTAGAGATAATTCACGTAGTTCTCGACTTATGACTGACTCAAAGTTCTGACAGAGACGCCTGGAGACACTTATGACCCAGATTTGAAGTTTCAATGATTGCTCCTCCCTGTGGTTATATAACTGAATTTTTAGGTGCTTGCACTGGGTCATGTCTGTCCATCCATCCATCCATCCACCCATCATCTATCATCTATTTCTCCCTCCATCCCTCTCTCTCTCTCTGTCTTTTCTCTCTCTCTCTGTCTCTATCTATCTCTATCTATCCATCTCTCTCTCTCTCTCTGTCTGTCTATCTATTTTTATATCTCTCTCTTTTATCTCTCTCTCATCTTTTTTTATCTGTATGTATGTATCTTTCCGTCTATTCCGCATCTCTCTCTCTCTCTCTCTCTCTATCATCTCTCCATCCTTCCATACCTATCATCTCTCTCTCTCTCTCTATTTTTTTCTCTCTCTCTTTTATCTCTTTCTCTCATCTATTTTTATCTGTATGTATGTATGTATCTATCTATCCCTCATCTCTCTCTCTCATCTATCCATCCATCCATCCATCCATCCATCCATCTATCCCTATCTATTGTCCGTCTGTCTGTCTGTCTGTCTGTCTGTCTGTCTGTCTGCCTATCTATCTATCTATCTATCTATCTATCTATCTATCTATCTATCTATCTATCTATCTATCTATCTATCTATCATCTCTCTCTCTCTCTCTTCACCTCTCCATCCATCCATCTATCCATCACCCCTTCATCTGTCTATCATCTTCCCCCCCTCTCTCTCATTCATACCCTGTTCCCCCCAAAATAAGACACCCCCTGATGATAAGCCCACTCGGGCTTTTGAGCGCATGGCAATAAGGCCAAGCGCTTATTTCAGGGTTCAAAAAAAATATAAGACAGGGTCTTATTTTTGGGAAAACACGATATTTCTTAAAAAAAAAAAAATCTCCCTCCAAGAGAAGCTGTGGTTGGTGTACAGTGCAATATAACTGATATATAAAACAGCCTATAAAACCTAACATTAGAAACTTTTAATTGCAGTCATGTGTTTTACAGTGTTTTTGCTGGCATTGGTTTCCAATTTTTGGCAAAACCATGCCCTAGCGAACCATTTGTTTTCGCTTAATAACGTGGGATGTGCTTAATGACCCTGGGTTCACTTAACTGCTGCAAAAGAAGTCTTTAAGTCAGGTCAGCCCTGGATCTGCATCACGGCTGTCATAAATGATTCCATCACGGTCGTAGCTCAAGGGTCCTCTTTAGGTAGAATCCAACTTGCAATATCGTATTATTATGATAGCCTATCTCAACAAAGTATAGTTTTAGTCTTCCCGTGGAATTGATTTTTTTTAAGCTGGCAGCCAAATATCTTTCTTAAAACGTGTTATTTCATTGGCAACTCCCCACCGAATGCTTAGAAAGATGGCTGCCAAAACTGAGGTAAAACTGCCTCAAATAAAAAAAAAAAGTCAGTTTCCCAAAAAGAGGGAAAGAAAAGGATGGCTGCTGTGAGCCAGCTAGCAAAAAAAGAAGAGAAAAAGTTTTAGCCCACGATAACCTCTTGACACCGTCACTCAGACTGGCATTCGTAATCTCTCCCACGTAGGGTGGCTATTTATCTCACCGGTGAAAAACCACAATTGGGAAGAGAGTTGACCCTCTAGGCAAATCCTGAGAAAGCTTTTCCTGGAATTAAGCCACAGAAATAATTACGGGCAAAATCGCCCCCGAGAGAAAGCGGCTTATACCCTCAGGTATTAATTTGTACGGCTGCCAGGAATGGTCCACCTGTGACAGCTGATGGTATCTCTGCACACTTGAGAATCGGCCCGGTGAGGCATGCACCGAGTTCGTTCCTATTATAGCCTTCGGTATCTCAGATCTCGCTCCTAATATTTTGGTACATTGAATGCGACTCAAGCCTCTGCAGAGATTTGCATCCTTGATGTTAGCTTCGGTAACTCCGACGGAAGAGAAGGAGAGTTCTTCTGGTTATGGTTCACATTTCCTGACGGAGAGAAGACACAACTTCACTGCAAGGTTGGTGCAAAACAATCTGGAGATAGCTACAACTGCACGGAGGACAAAACAGAGTCATCATTCACAGCTGCCTCCTGAACGAAATGCAGACCGAATTAGCTTGATGTGGGGTTGCAGAGCAGTTCGAGGAGGGTTGAGTCAGAGCATTAGACAATCGTGCTAAGAAAGAGGTCTCCTTAACGTGATAGGAAACCCCTTCCTTAACATGATTGTCTAATAAAATGCCTTAACAGAATAACAGACTTGGAAGGGACCTTGGAGGTCTTCTAGTCCAACCCCTCTGCTCAGGCAGGAAGCCCTATACCATCCCAGTCAAATGGCTGCCCAATCTCTTCTTAAAAACATTCAGAATTGGAGCATCCACAACTTCTGGAGGCAAGTAGTTCCACTGGTTAATTGTTCTAACTGTCGGGAAATTTCTACTTAGTTCTAGGTTGCTTCTCTCCTTGATCAGTTTCCACCCATTGCTTCTTGTTCTACCCTCAGGTGCTTTGGAAAATAGTTTGACTCCCTCTTCTTTGTGGCAACCCCTGAGATATTGGAAGACTGCTATCATTTTAACCCCAGTCTTTCTTTTCATTAAACAAATCAATACTCTAACACTTCCTCCTTGTCTTGGGAAAGTTCTGAGCTGGGAAAATCTTAAGAGAATAACAAAATAATCTGTGATTAATCCAAAGACTGTTTTGGGGTGTTGTTGCTCGTTTAGGAGCCAGTGGTTTGTCTACTTCCAAGATTTGGGGTTCAGAATGTTTCCTTAACTAAAACTAGTTCAACCATCCCTGAGATAGACACAGATTCCTCATAACATAACAGTGCACAAATTGAGTCCTTTAATGTGAATAAATAATAAAAATTCCAGCCAAGATTGATAGACATATATTCTCAATGTAGGGCAACTGTGATTGCTATGAGGATGGTAGTGTTGCTCTCCTCACCGTTTTTTTTTCATAGTGTGTTTGATTCAGCACAATGAAAAGTGCTTTTCTTATCACACCAACTGCACAATAAAAAATAAAACACAAAGAGCTGCTCCACAAGGTTAGTACTTGACCAATACAGAATAACAAGGATAAAGGAATTGGATTTTTTTCAGCAGGTTTAGGGATCCCAGAAATATGGAGATAAATGATCTTTCTTTCTTTCTTTCTTTCTTTCTTTCTTTCTTTCTTTCTTTCTTTCTTTCTTTCTTTCTTTCTTTCTTTCTTTCTTCCTTCCTTCCTTCCTTCCTTCCTTCCTTCCTTCCTTCCTTCCTTCCTCACTCTTTCTTCTTTCTCTCTCTCTCTCTCTCCTCCCTCCATCTGTCCCTACGTCCCACCCTCCTTCCTTCCTTCCTTCCTTTCTTCCTTCCTTTCTTCCTTCCTTCCTTCCTTCCTTCCTTCCTTTTTCTTTCTCTTTCCCTTTCTCTCTCTCTCTCTTCTCCTCCCTCCCTCCCTCCCTCCCTCCTCCTCCCTTCCTTCCTTCCTTCCTTCCTTCCTTCCTTCCTTCCTTCCTTCCTTCCTTCCTTCCTTCCTTCCTTCCTTTTTCTTTCTCTTTCCCTTTCTCTCTCTCTCTTTCTCTTTCTCCTCCCTCCCTCCCTTTCCTTTTTCTCTTTCTCCTCCCTCCCTCCCTCCCTTCCATCCTTCCTTTGTTCCTTATGAAATTTATTTGCCTCCTATCTTGTATCCAATGATTCTGAGTTACAACATAAAGATGCTACATGTAGGATGCTGTTCTGTTCTCCTGTGGTTTTGTTTTTATTTGTACGTCTGTATACTGTAATATCTTTAGGTTTTATTTGTGTAACAGTTGCTAACTGTTGCTGTAATCATTTTTGCTGATCGTTTATTATATGTCCAAAGTCACGTGACTGTAAGCAAGAGAGATGGCTGCATAGATGGATAAATAAATAAATTTTATGGTCCTACCCACAATCTTTTCAGCATCCCTATTGGACAAATTAATCTATTGTAACTGTATATGATGACTTTTTCAAGAAAACTAGATTAGACTAAAATAGATTAGACAAAAACAGGCTGCATTTTGGGCCATCAGAAGACTGCTAGGGGTCCATGGCATTGGTCTTCCAGTGATTTTTGGGGTGAGGGTGGTTGCAATCACATTGAAAAAACGGCTGCTGTTTTCCTTGGCTGCTGGGTACCTTGGCTTCGCAGTTTCCAAGAGACAACGCTTAGGTAACTCTGTGCATAGTGTGTGTGTGTGTGTGACAGGCCCTTGGAGAGTAGCAAGCTAGGGAAACAAGACTCGGATTTTTCTAGAGGTCTTTGTTGCTAGTCGGATCTTGTAACAGAACCTGGGAAGGCTGTCAAAATAATTCTCCAGCCCAACATATACCTGTGTAATTAAGGCGGGGTTCCTTTGAAGTTCACAATCCCACCCCCCTCTCTTGGGCACAGAATATATATTTTTTTCCTTTGCAGTGCCCTTGTTTCTTCTTGTCATGCCTTTCCCAAGGTTTGTTCGACATTCCATCACGGTGTGTCTCTGTGTGTCTGTGAGTCAGAGAGGGCCTTTGGCGGTGGCCCAAAGCTGGAAGAGATTCTTCCTAACCACAATTTTCACTTGACTTTTCTTTAACAAGATTTGTTGGGAAGAAAGGGATGGCAATAACAAGCATTCTGGCAACTGGACTATTTTCTGGACCATGCAAACCCAGCGTTTTCTCACGTGTGTTGCGGCAAATGCGTTGTGATTCTTTTTTACAGACCCCCCTCCGAACTGCCTTCCTGTGGTGTGGTGAGGAGGAGTGATGTACAACTGGATGTTTACACAAAGGTTTCTCCAGTTGAACTGGGAAGAGAGAGAGAAGGAGGGAGGGAGGGAGGGAGAGAAAGGGAGAGAGAGAGAGAGAGAGAGAGATTACTTTTTAGGTTTACTTTTCACAACTTCGTAGTTTATTAGAACTCTCCATCTCCCAAAGCCACCCAGCTGGCTTTCATGGCTAAGGCGGGACTAGAATTCCCACTCTCTTGGTGACTGGCCCAGAGTCACCCAGTTGGCCTACATGTCTAAGATGGGACTAGAACTCCCTGTCTCTTGGTGAGGACCATAAGGGGCATGCATAAGCGCACAAACGTGCCTACCGTTCCTGTCCTATTGTTTTTCTTTTCTTCTTCCTATATATGTTTATATGTTTATATACTATATAATCTTTTTGTATGATGTTGTGACAAAATAAATAAATAGATTGGCCCCAAGTCATCCAGCCAGTTTTTACGGCTAAGTCGGGACTAGAATTCACTGTCTCCTGGTGATTGGCCCCAAGTCACCCAGCCAGTTTTCATAACTAAGACAGGACTAGAACTCCCAGGCTCCTGGTGATTGGCCCAAGGTCACCCAACTGTCTTTCATTCCTAAAGCGGGACTAGAACTCCCTGTCTCCTGGTGGTTGGCCCAAAGTCACTCAGCCAGCTTTCACGGCTAAGGCAAAACTATAACTCACGGTCTCCCACTTTCTAGCTTGGTGCCTTCACCACTGCACCCAACAGGCTGTATTGCTTACAGGTTTTTCAAGAGCGCATCTGTCCTCTTTGAACTTATGAACACAACACCGCACAAACACTAGAAAAATGCACTTTACGAAGGGGAAACTGAGCATTATGCTCATGAAGGGGATTCCGAACTTCATGGAGAAAGGAGGAGAAATAAGAGCTGACTTGACTTGGCAAGGGAGAAATAACCTTTGCGGCTCCGTTCTTGTGTCGTTCCTGGGAACATGCTGGCATCTGGTATTTACTTATAGTTCTGGACAGGCTTCTGTGCAGAGCACCTTGATGGCAGGAGATGTTAATTCAGAGGCACGTCACCTGTCATTTCAAGAGCGAGGTCATGCAGATAAGACAAATGAACAGCTCACCGTTGGCGTAGTGGTGACCTTTGCCGAGTCCTTGTCCCCGGCGGCTGTTAGCATGCCAGGAGACCATCAGGTAAACAAACGGTGTAGCAGGCTCCATCGTCCAACTAGTTTTACTCTTTGGGTATGGGAGAAAGTTTTGTATCCCTATATATTTCATTCTTTAGGCTGTTTCCATCTTCCCTTCAAACGTTCACTGATTAACAAGACTGCGACAGCTTTGTTCCTTAGGCCGTCCCTTCTAGTAAACTCACAAGACTTTCGTTTTTCTCGCCACGTGCATCTATACATCTGAACTAGACTGTGTTGTTTCTCCGTGTTGTATAATATAGGTGGGTATATGCATACTTTTGTATTTGTTTATTTTGGCATGTTTATGTTGTGTATATTGGAAGTGGTGACATTTGGAGGGCTGTATGCAATGAAATTTCATTTTAATGTATGCCGATTAGTGAACATTCAGTGACAATAAAGTAATTCTATCATCTATCTATCTATCTATCTATCTATCTATCTATCTATCTATCTATCTATCTATCTATCTATCTATCTATCATCTAGCTATTTACCTACCTATTATCTATCTATCTATCTACCTACCTACCTATCATCTATCTATCTATCTATCTATCTATCTATCTATCTATCTATCTATCTATCTATCTACCTACCATCCATCCATCCATCCATCCATCCATCCATCCATCCATTATCTATCTATCTATCTATCTATCTATCTATCTATCTATCTATCTATCTATCTATCTATCTATCTATCTATTTATCTATCATCTACCTATCTATCTATATATCTTCTATCTAGCTATCGTCTATCTACTTACCTACCTACCTACCTATTATCTATCTATCAATCTATCTATCTATCTATCTATCTATCTATCTATCTATCTATCTATCTATCTATCTATCTATCTATCTATCTATCTATCTATCTACTACCATCTATCTATCTTCCTACCTATCATCCATCCATCCATCTATCTATCTATCTATCTATCTATCTATCTATCTATCTATCTATCTATTTATCTATCTATCTTCTATCTAGCTATCGTCTATCTACTTACCTACCTACCTACCTATTATCTATCTATCTATCTATCTATCTGTCTGTCTGTCTGTCTGTCTGTCTGTCTGTCTGTCTGTCTATCTATCTATCTATCTATCTATCTACAGAATCCACAATGGTCTGAAAATCAGCATTTCCACTTGATAATTGACAATCAAGCTAAAAGTAAATTAGTCAAGTAAAAATAGCAAACTGGGTGTGTGTGTGTGGAGTGAATCCTTTACCCAAATTTCCTCATGCCTCCAAATAAGTTACCCAGACCTAATCCACATATCAAAGGATAAGGTCTGCAAACATGGAGTTAATTAGGTGTCCCAGCGGAACTGTATGTTCACAAGAATATATACCTACACACACACACACACACACACACACACACACACACACACACACACACACACGGCCCTCCAGTTGTCAGCCCAGAATCGGCACATAGACACTTCCATATCCCAGATAAACTCTCCCTATCACTCTCTAAAAGTTCCCCATTTCTCTGCAGCTAAACTATTTGCTTTTAGGAATAAATATGTCTTCTTTCCTCGCAGCTGTCTGGATCTCATTATTATTTATTCTTGTGCAACCCCAGTTCGAGTTGGAATCCCAAATTATTCTTCTGACAGGTGGCCTCCTTTTTTGCTTGGGTGTTTGTTTTTTTCTTCTCTGTGGTGAAAATGTCCCTTTTGTGCCTGTTTTAGAAGGCATAAACAGATGTAGCATTCGGTGTCAGAAGTAACGGAATGACTCAGGCTGATCTGTAAGGGACAGAGTGCAACGGGCTTCTTTTCTCTAGGGCCTGAATTGATTGCGACTGGAAACTGGAAACTTAGACTCCCCCAAGGAATTTGCACAGATAATTACCTCCTCCGACAGTGGATTCCAAGCGGACTTGAGCCTTCATTGCCCTAGATTGAACTTTCCTTAACGTATCACTGTGGTTGCTACAACGGGGACTGAAGTGAAGGCAGAGTCAGGTGGAGTAAATCTTTGTTCTTCTCAATACAGCAGCAAAAATCGATAAAGGAGAATATTTGCAGCTCAGGGTTGAACGGAGGGGTCTTGGGTACTCTCTGAGCTTGGTGGGTTTTTTTATTTATTTGCATTTATATCCCACCC
This sequence comes from Ahaetulla prasina, assembly GCF_028640845.1. Taxonomy (NCBI): domain Eukaryota; kingdom Metazoa; phylum Chordata; class Lepidosauria; order Squamata; family Colubridae; genus Ahaetulla; species Ahaetulla prasina. The sequence goes on along the minus strand of NC_080543.1, from coordinate 137,087,120 downwards.
TTCTCCGAAGACTCAGGGCGGCTTACACTATGTCAAGCAATAGTCTTCATCCTTTTGTGTATATATATATATATATATATATACAAAGTCAACTTATTGCCCCCAACAATCTGGGTCCTCATTTTACCTATCTTATAAAGGATGGAAGGCTGAGTCAACTTTGGGCCTGGTGGGACTTGAACCTGCAGTAATTGCAAGCAGCTGCTGTTACTAACAGACTGTCTTACCAGTCTGAGCCACCATCTACATTTCTTGTAGATGTTTCATGAGGGTGAGGAGAAGGAGGAGGAGGAAGAGGAGGAGGAGGAGGAGGAGAAGGAGAAGGAGAAGAAGGCCATGGGCTTCTTGATTCTCTCTGAGCTTGGTAGTTTTTTTGCAGATGTTTCATGAGGGTGAGGAGGAGGGGAAGGAGAAGGAGGAGGAGGAAGAGGAGGAAGAGGAGGAGGAGGAGGAGAAGAAGGCCATGGGCTTCTTGATTCTCTCTGAGCTTGGTGGTTTTCTTGCAGATGTTTGATAGGGTGAGGAGAAGGAGGAGAAGGAGAAGGAGGAAGAGGAGGAGGAGGACGAGGAGAAGGAGAAGAAGGCCATGGGCTTCTTGATTCTCTCTGAGCTTGGTGGCTTTCTTGCACATGTTTCATGACCCAAACTAGGTAACTTCATCAGTTCTAGGAGGGAGTAGGATGTGCAGAGAGAAGGGTGAAGAGAAGGAGAAGAAATAGAAGGAAAAAGAGAAGGAGGAGAAGGAGGAGGAGGAGGAGAAGGAGGCCATGGGCTTCTTGATTCTCTCTGAGCTTGGTAGTTTTCTTGCAGATGTTTGATAGGGTGAGGAGAAGGAGGAGAAGGAGAAGGAGGAAGAGGAGGAGGAGGAGGACGAGGAGAAGGAGAAGAAGGCCATGGGCTTCTTGATTCTCTCTGAGCTTGTTTTCTTGCACATGTTTCATGACCCAAACTAGGTAACTTCATCAGTTCTAGGAGGGAGTAGGGTGTGCAGAGAGAAGGGTGAAGAGAAGGAGAAGAAATAGAAGGAAAAAGAGAAGGAGGAGAAGGAGGAGGAGGAAGAGCAGAAGGAGAAGGCTATGGGGTCCTTCATTCTCTCTGAACTTGGTGGTTTTTCTTGCAGACGTTTCATGACCCAAACTATGGAACATTATCAGTGCAAAACATTGCAAACATATGAAGGACGGTTGCTGGAACTGAGTGTGTCTAGACTAGTGAAAAGAAGGACTAAGGGGGACATGATCCAATATTTGAGGGTCTGCCACAAAGAAGAGAGGGGTCAATTTATTTTCCAAAGCACCAGAAGGCAAGACAAGAAACAACGGATGGAAACTAACCAAGGAGAGAAGCAACCTGGAACTATTAATCCGTGGAACAGAGGTTGCCTCCAGAGGTTGTAGGCGCTCCATCATTGGAGGTTTTCAAGAAGAGACTTTTCTGAAATGATAAGGGGTTTCCTGCTAGAGCAGGGGGTTGGATTAGAAGACCTCCAAGGTCCCTTCTAACTCTGATGACGTTCTAGGATCTAGGTGTTCCTACTCTACCTCCTAACCCTCAGCGTTTGAAAAAGACGAATAAGCTCAGCTAGAACTGAACAAAAGGCCCAGCTTCCAGTTGGTATCAATGATCAGAAGGTACTGGGGAATTCAGGACCATGTCTTGAGGGCAACATCTCTGCTTGGCGGATTGTCTCCTAGAAAGTTATTTCTATGGCCCGGCGGCAGTGGTGAAATCCATTTTTTTTTGCTACTGGTTCTGTGGGCGTGGCAGGGGAAGGATACTGCAAAATCCCCATTCCCTCCCCACTCCTGGGGGAAGGATATTGCAAAATCTTCATTCCCACTCCACTCCGGGGCCAGCCAGAGGTGGTATTTCCGGCTCTCTGAACTACTCAAAATTTCTGCTACCGGCTCTCCAGAAGCTGTCAGAACCTGCTAGATTTCACCCCTGTCCAGCGGGTCTCATTTATCCATCTTGGGGTCAGTCGCTGTAGACCAGAGGTCTTCAAACTTGGGAGCTTTAAGACTTGTGGATTTCAACTCCCAGATTTTTCCAGCCAGCTATGCTGGCTGGAGAATTTTGGGAGTTGAAATCCACAAGTCTTAAAGCTCCCAAGTTTGGAGAGCCCTGCTGCAGCAGACTTCTGCTTGTCCATGAGTTTAGTTTCATCCCCTGTAAAACAAGTTTCCCCCCCCTCCCCCCCGAGTAGCCATCACAACTTCTCGATTTTTGGCAGTTTCCTCTTGCATGGAGAAAGATTCCTGTGGTCTCGGCCGTTGCATCTTTTCGAGTCGCTTCGCTTGTAGAAGTGGCAGGCCGCTGTGCCCGAGGCGTAAAAAGAAAAGAGAGGACAGTTTGATCCTTGGCCATCTTTCCATTCCGTTGGCCTTCTGCACAAAAAGATTCCTGAAAGTCCAGAGGTGAAAAGAAAAAAGAAAATATCACACAAAAATCAGAAACCTTTTTTTAAAGTTTTGAAATTCTTTTCGCTGCCTGGGGGCATTTCCAAGGCTGAAGGAAAGTGCAACCTGATTGCTTCGGAGCCTATTTTGGGAACAAAACTCCAGCCAGTGCGGTGGCTTAAGAGTAATGTTTATTTCTTTGGATGCTTTAGAGCTGTGCAAATGCACATTCGGATATAATAATAATAACAACAACAACAACAACAACAACAACAACAGAGTTGGAAGGGACCTTGGAGGTCTTCTAGTCCAACCCTCTGCCCAGGCAGGAAACCCTACACCATCTCAGTCAGATGGTTATCCAACATTTTCTTAAAAATTTCCAGGGTTGGAGCATCCACAACTTTTGCAGGCAAGTCGTTCCACTTATTGTTTGTTCTCACTGTCAGGAAATTTCTCCTTAGTTCTAAGTTGCTTCTCTCCTTGATGCGTTTCCACCCATTGCTTCTTCTCCTGCCCTCAGGTCCTTTGGAGAATAGTTTGACTCCCTCTTCTTTGTGGCAACCCCTGAGATATTGAAAAACTGCTATCATGTCCCCCCTAGTCCTTCTTTTCATTAAACTAGGCATACCGAGTTTCTGCAACCGTTCTTCATATGTTTTAGCCTCCAGTCCCCTAATCATCTTTGTTGCTATTCTCTGCACTCTTTCTAGAGTCTCAGCATCTTTTTTACATCATGACGACCAAAACTGAATGCACTATTCCAAGCGTGGCCTTACCAAGGCATTATAAAGTGGCACTAACACTTCACGTGATCTTGATTATATCCCTCTGTTTATGCAGCCCAGAATTGTGTTGGCTTTTTTGGCAGCTGCTGCACACGGCTGGCTCATATCTAAATGGTTGTCCACTAGGACTCCAAGATCCCTCTCACAGTTACTACTATTGATATGTGCGGTGGACATCTGAAAAGGGATATAAATTAAAAGCCAGTCTTTGTTATCCTTTTGAGTCAGGCATCTGATTGTTCTTGTGCATGAACAGAGCTTCAATTTAAACAAGGGACTTGTCTTTTCGTCCTTTTGTGCCTTCACCCCAACATAAGTTTAATTTGAAATATTTATGGTAGGACGCTGAGGAAACTGAGGCACGGGATGGCAGAGCTGGGCTGATCCCTCTGCATACGATGTGCAAAACTACTTCAGACGGTTCAGACGAGAGCAGAAGGCAGAGTAAATGTAAGAAGGCAGAGCCCTCGGCCCTGCTTTTTACGAATGTTTCCTGCTTTTTGGTAGATCACCAATTTTTCGCAGCTGAATTGGAACAATGGGGGCTTTTGTCTTCCTAGCAGCAATGTTTCAAAAGACGCAACGGGCAAAAATCATCATTTGTTAGGCTTTGAAAACATGAGAGGGTCTGAAAGCCAGTAATTTTGTAAATAGCTTAAAAGCTACATTATTTGTGATTCTAAATGAGCTAAGGTTTTTTTTTTCCCCCATTGGTAGATTAGCAGTTATCAAAAGAGGGAGATAGAAATTGCTTCGTTTTCGCAGAATAAGTCCCCTGCGTTGAAAAAGTGGGAAGAAACCAACAAGAATGTTGCAGCTTTAAATTGCCTACACACACACACACACACACACCCCTTCGATTATTGTCTCTTGTTGTGTTATCTTCCGCTTTCTTGCTAATAAATGCTATTCACCCTCAGATTCTTGTTCCTTTGATTAACTCTTTCCAGATCAGAAGTTGGATACCAATATAAATATAGATTGCAGGAGGCTAGCTCTCATCGAATAGCTGCTCATCGAACAGAGAATAATAGGTTTGGAAGGGACTTTGGAGATAATAATAATAATAACAACAGAGTTGGAAGGGACCTTGGAGGCCTTCTAGTCCAACCCCCTGCCCAGGCAGGAAACCCTACACCATCTCTGTCAGATGGTTATCCAACATTTTCTTAAAAATTTCCAGTGTTGGAGCATTCACACTGATCTTCTAGTCCAACCCCTGGATCAAATGAGACAGGGTTTCCAACCTTGGCAACTTTAAGACTTGTGGACTTCAACTCCCAGAATTCCTCAGCCACCTTTGCTTTGCTGGCTGAGGAATTCTGGGAGTTGAAGTCCACAAGTCTTAAAGTTGCCAAGGTTGGAGGTCCCTGAAATAGGAGACCCTATATCATTTCAGACAGATGGCTGTCCAATCTCTTCTTAAAAGCCTCCAGTGATGGAGCACCCAAAACATCTGGAGAGATAACAGTTCCACTGGTTAATTGTTCTTATTAAAAAGGAATTTTCTTCTTTGTTCTAAGTTGGATCTCTCCTTGATTAGTTTTCGTCCATTGTTTCTTGTCTTGGTCTTCTGGTGCTTTGGAGAATAGATCACCTTCACCTTCCCTCGTAGAATTATGCTTTTAAAAAGGAAAAAAAAACCCCACCCCCAATTAGTAAAAACCACCAGGCAAATATAAATGTATACAGATGCATGAGATTAGGTTAAGGTGGATCACAATATGAATGCAAACCTTAGGGCTTTAAGAGAGACAGAACATAGACAAATTTGCACCTTGCCTTGGGTGATTGTAAATTATCTGTCACAAAGACCTCACCTTGAGTGATGTCCTACAGCACCTCTCAAAAATTGAGATCAAAAACTATATATAAACCAATCAAATAAAAAAAAGAAGAGTCGATTTGTTGTTTGAGCAAGGAGAAGAAGGTTGGTGAATTAACCATAATATTCTACGGCTACTAACTCCACAGCAGCTGAGTAGCAACTACTTAGAAAATGTGAGAGGTTGCAGCTCATCGGTCAGTTCAAAGCTTAAAATCTTTGTATATCTGAAACAGTTTTTACTGACGCTGATCTGTGTGTGGACTTCACCTGTGTGACAACAGCCCAGGATTTCCGCATTGGCCCTGTCATTAGCAGACTGCAGCCAGTTTGACGTGAGATGATTTTCAAGACATGTGTCCTGCCCAGGGGTGAAATCCAGAAGGTTCTGGAAGGTTCTGGAGAATCGGCAGCTGAAATTTTAAGTCGTTCAGAGAACCGGCAAATACCACCTCTGGCTGGCCCCAGAGTGGGGTGGGAATGCGGATTTTGCAATATCCTTCCCCCAGAAGTAGGGAGGGAATGGGGATTTTGCAGTATCCTTCTCCTGGAGTGGGGTGGGAATGGAGATTTTGCAGTATCCTTCCCCTGCCACGCCCACTAAGCTGCACCCACCAAGCCACACCCACAGAACTGGTAGTAAAAAAAATTGGATTTCACCACTGGTCCTGGCTTCTTAGCTGGTTTGTTTGTCTTTTCTAAGGTCAAGGTAAAGGTTCCCCTCGCACATACGTCCGTGGTCATGTGGCCAGCATCACTCAACGCATGGAACGCTGTTCCCTTCCCACCAAAGATGGTCCCTATTTTTTCTACGTGCTTTCGAAACTGCTTGGTTGGCAGAAGCTGGGACAAGTCACGGGAGCTCATCCCGTTACACGGCAGCACTAGGGATTCGAACCGCCGAGCTTCCGACCTTTCGATCGACAAGCTCAATCTTTTCTAGTTTTCTATTATTAACAACAGGATCAGGTAGAGTGTTCCAGACATTTACTACTCTATTGCAGAAGTCATATTTCCTACAATTAAGATTAGAGCGAATTACATTGAGTTTAAATCTATTGATAGCCTTTGTGTTATTATGGCTGAAATTAAAGTACTCATTTACAGGTAGAACATTTTGGTAAATAACCGTATGAACTAAGCATAGGTTAGAATGTAGACGACGTAGTTCGAGGCTTTCTAGCCCTAAGATTTCAAGCCTGGTGGTATAGGGAATTTTATTTCGAGCAGAAGATTTGAGAACTCTTCTAGTAAAATATCTCTGGACCTTCTCTAATGTCATGATGTCAGAAATACAGTGAGGGTTCCAGGCAAGGGAAAAGTAATCAAGTATCGGTCTGGCAAAGGTTTTATATGCCCTAGTTTGGAGTACAGTGTTACCAGAGAGAAAACTTCGTAAAATAAGATTTACAACTCTTAAAGCCTTTTTTGCAATGATGTTACAGTGAGCTCTGGGACTTCGATCTTCAGAAATGAGTACTCCTAGGTCCTTGACAAAGTGTGAGTCAACTTTTAGATCATTACCAGCCAGCAAATATTCGAAGTCCTTATTTCTACTGCTAATGTGCAAGACTAAACATTTGTTAGTAGAGATTTGGAGTTGCCAATTGTTAGATACAATAGTCTAGGTCATTTTGAAGGGTAGCAAAGTTGTCTGTGGTGTTGAATAGTTTAGCATCATTGGCAAAGAGAACGCAGCTTCTTAAAATTTGATCACAAAGGTCGTTGATATAAAGCAGAAAGAGTGTTCGACCTTGAACGCTGCCTTGGGGAACCCCGCTGTTGAGAGGTGCAAGATTCGATAGGGCGCTGCCTATTTTGACCACTTGTTGCCTGTTTGACAGGAACGCAGCTATCCGATTATGTAGGAGTCCAAAAATGCCATAAGATTTAAGTTCCAGAAGTAGTTTATCATGCACAACTGAAGCAAAGGCTTTGCAGAAGTCAATGTAAATGGCATCTATTGCTTTGCCCTGGTCAAGCTGAGAGGTCCAGATGTTTTTGCAGTGTATGACTTGCAGATTACATGACAAATTCCGGCTTCTACTCTGGACATAAATGAAGGACTACCTGTAGTTAGTAGACCAACCTTCTCCTCTTTGCTCAAACAACAAATCAACTCTTTTTTTTTTATTTGAGTGGCACCTCTAATGGCAATGCATCGATTCTGATCACGCTCCCTTCCAATCGATTTTGTCAATCATCTGATGATGCACAATTATCCCTCCTTGGATTTTGCCTCTGAAGACAGATCTTTAAGGTGGCTGCTTCCTTGTCTAGTCTGCAGTTTCATGTTTTCTCCTCGTGTTGCCTGCTCCGCTGACCCCAATCCATTAAATGCGTTGTTCTTTCCCATCTCAGCCTCCCTTCCAGCGGGAACACAATTTTGGCCGATTCGCATTCTTAGACAGAGGCAGAAAGTGAAAAATTGCTCTCACCCCGAAGATCAATTGGTGCATTTTGAGTTTCTTTGCTTAGCTCTTCTTCCTTCAAAGTGACCCTCTTTTCAGAGAAATCTCTTTTTCTCCCCTTGTTTGCTCTTCTTCTATCCATTCAAGGGGAGTCATTTTGGGTTCATGCATAAAGCAAGAGATGGATTTGGCTGCTAGTTAATATACACAGGCAGCTTTTTCTCCGGTTCTCCGATTTAGTTTTTCTTCCTTTCTTGGTGCAAGATTCTTGAGGATGCGGCCGAAGAGGGAAAGAGTTGTGGGTGTGTGCATATTCTCACACAAGCGTATACAAATCAACACAACACTTCCAAATGCTGCGGTTATATTGTAGGAGAACATTAAGAAGCTACTGCAATATGTTTAGCACCAGAAGGCAGGGCAAGAATCAGCCGATGGAAACTAATCAAGGAGAGAAGCAACCTAGAACTCAGGAGAAATTTCCTGACAGTGAGAACAATTAATCAGTGGAACAACTTGCCACCAGAAATTGTGGGTGCTCCATCACTGGAAGTTTTTAAGAAGAGATTGGAAAAACCCATTATTCAAAATGTTACAGGGTTTCCTGCCCAAGAAGGGGGGTGATTTAGAAGTCCTCCAAGTCTCCTATTCTGTTCTTCTTATTCTGGTTGTCCATCTACTATGGCTTCTGGTAAAGAAGTAAAGGATTAGAGTACAGGTTGTCATTGACTTGCAACCATTGTTTACTGGTTGGTGGGAGTGGTCTTGGTGATTCCAGCAACCCCACCAACACTGATAGGGCAAGTCACTAGTATATATATACTGCACACCAGAACAACTAGACACAAGAACAGTTTTTTCCCGAAGGCCATCACTCTGCTAAACAAATAATTCCCTCAACACTGTCAAACTATTTACTGAATCTGCACTACTATTAATCTTCTCATTGTTTCCATCACCAATCTCTTTCCACTGTATGACTGTATGACTGTAACTTTTTGTTGCTATCATTAAGGTTAAATTGTACCCTATGACGATCATTTGTGTTGTAAATGTACCTTTGATGGTTTTTTTCTTTTATGTGCACTGAGAGCATATGCACCAAAACAAATTCCTTGTGTGTCCAATCACACTTGGCCAATAAATTCTATTCTATTCTATTCTATTCTATTCTATTCTATTCTATTCTATTCTATTCTATTCTATTTTATAAAATGAGAGCAATTCTGAAGATACTGAATATGTTACCTAGTTGGGTAATGAAATGTCTGGAAGAAAGCAACCAAGCTCAGACAGCACCGAGGACTCGACAGTTCTCCTTCTCCTCCTCCCCCTCCTCTCCCTCCTCCTCCTCTCCACAAACCTAACTCCCTTCTAAGACTGATGATGTTACCTACCTGGATAATGAAATATCTGCAAGAAACCAACCAAGCTCAGAGAGCACCCAGGACCCTGCTTTCTCAATCAGTTTGCTCAGGAATGGAATAATTGTGCCTGAATTATAATTACACAGGGCTAAAGGAGTTCCTTCAATGCAGGAGGTTTTATTAGTGGTCTCTTTAGAGGAAGCATGGATCGTGGCCTTTAACCAATGACAGAAAATAGAGTACTTACTGGTTGCAGATATACTGTATATATCTCCAATCCTTGCCTTATTTCAAGGATATGAAAAACTAAAGGTGCTCTATTTTTTGTATTCTGGAAAAAGCTGGGTGCTTTGAACCCTTGCAGGTGTTCTTGTCAAGAGTCCAATACAAACCTTTCTTTTTGTTGTTGTTGTTCAGTTCCTTGGGCAAGATTCTGGCCATTACTCATTTAGAGCAAGCTGTCATTGGAAGATGTTCTCCCCACAGACCGCACATCCTCAGGTCTTATCAGTCCAGGAGGCATCGATCTAATTTGCAGGGTACAGCTTGGTTCTCCACCAGCACTTAGAAAGCCACTCTGAGTGACACTTGCTAAGACTTGGCAGAAGAAGTCCTGTTTTTTTTTTAAAAAAAAACACCTTAGTTTTGTAGATTGAGTTTAAGCAAGCAATTCCTCAAGGCTGTCATTCTATCAGGAGAGCAGGTGAAAATGCCTTTGTATTAGCTGTTCCTTTGCCCTGCTGTTTACAACATGCAATGCATCTGCGTTAAGACTCTGGAAACTGTTGCCATAGCCACCTCTTCTCTAAACTCATTACATATGTTCGGTCAAAATAAATTTGCAATGCCCCTTAATCTTGGCTTGCCTTTGAAATAGCTTCAAATATTCAAGCTTGCTTGATCGTCCCTGGCTGAAAACTTATTAATGGTGATTCGTTGTGCTTTACCTACAAAAATGTAAAAGAAATTACATGTAAAAAAATCATTAATTTACAGCTGGGTAGAAAATTCTACGATTTTAAGACAACTGGGGAAGAACGGAGACGACAAAAATAATGGCTATAAATACATATTCATTCACAAAATGGATTGGCATGAGAAGATTCAAAAATATTTCTAGGATGTATGTACAGTTACAACTGTTAGCAATTCTGTTTTATATAAAGCACCACATAGAGCAAACAAAGAGCACAGTCACCATGTGCCTTACTGCTAATTATATTATTGAAACAGGAAACTCTACTTAGAACAAAAGAGCATAGAGCATATACCATATATACAAACTTATAAATACTTCCATCTATTGGATGAATACTACTGTAGTTGTTGCATAGAAATACATTCCAACAATGACATTCCAATGACAACAGTTCGTTTAGTGGCTGCTCAAAGTTACAACAGCACTGAAAAAAGTGACTTATGACTGTTTTTCACGCTTGCGACTGTTGAGACATCTCCATGGTCACATGGTCAAAATTCAGACATTTGACGACTGACTCCTATTTATGACCGTTGTTGTGTCCCGGGGTCATGTGATCCCTTTTTGTGAACTTCTGACAAGCAAAGTCAATGGGGAAGCCAGATTCACTTAACAACACCCACAGTAACACACGCTAAGATGCTTCAGAGGGTGTGTAAGGTCAGCGGGGGTTCTGCAAACCATGTCAGGACCATCTGGATAAAGTAATAGCAGAACATCTGCGTCTGCTATTCTGTGGGGATCAAAGTTTGAATCTGGAAGTTCCTCAACTAACGAGTTTATGTTCAGATGAAAGAGAGAAGATGCAGGGAACCATGGAGATGACCTTGAAGAAGACAGTTAGAAGAAAATCAGCTGCAGAAGACACTTATGCTGTCAACAGAGTGGGAAAGGATTAGAAAAAGACTCAAATTGTCATTCCCTCCAGTATAAGAGGCAGGGAAGGGAAAACATGGACAGACTTGGGAAATTATGTTACTGTAGTCTCAATATAATTCTAATCGTTGAGTTGAGTCAGTTCCATCTTCTCCGTTGGCATCAAGAATCTTGGCAGCTCAGGGTTGAAATGGGGGGTCCTTGGTGCTCTCTGAGCTTGCTTGATTTCTTATAGATGTTTCAAACCAACTAAAGCCCTTCAAAACATCCTAAGCAGACCAAAAGACCCAACAACCCCAGGAAAAAAAAAAACAGGAGTCACCTACAACATGCAATGCAATGACCACTTGTCGTGTCCCACTCCTCCGCTGACAGCCGGGTCAGGGAAATCCGAATCAGGCTTGCCTCTGCAGCTCTGCCCAAAGTCCTAGCAAAGTCCTCAGAGCAGGCAGGAGACCAGAAAGTGACTTCAGCAAGATAAGTTCGACTTTGCCTGACTCAGAGACTGCCAGAAAGCAGATCCTTTATATAGGCCATGGGGTGTGGCTCCATGACTCAGCACTTATTAAGGCCTGCCCCTCCCTGCCTTCTGTTGCCTCCGCCTATCCAGTCTTCTGATGCGAGGGTCACTCCAATCAGCTGTTGTTGGAAATAAACTTTCCTCAGGCTCACATGCTGTGGAGGAGGGGGAGGGGGCTAGCTGCTCCGTTTGCCTAGGCATGGAGCCAGGGCTGGGGCCGGGGGATGCTCCCTCCTCTGCAGCCTGCTTGGGCATGGAGCCAGGGCTGGGACCGGGAGGTGCCCCCTCCTCTGCAGCTTGTCTGGGCATGGAGCCAGAACTGGGGCCGGGAGGCATACATTCCTCCGTGTTCGGGAGCAGATAAGCAGATCCCGGCTGCGGTGAGAACGGACAAGACACAACACCACTGTATAGGACAGACAGGCAGAAGACTGGCAGAACGCATCCACAAATACCAACTGGCAGTTGGAAGACATGATGAAAATTCTTTGACAATGTATAGACAGTCCCAAAGGTGGTTTTTCAAGAGGCAACTGGACTTTCTGGTTTTTCTTTGAAGACATTCTGTTTCTTATCGCTAAACGACTCACTAAAAGAATACAAATGGCCAGTTCTCTGTAAGGAGTATAAATCCTTCCATTTCCCACCATTCAGTCAGAGCTGAAGAAGCTTCTTGGATGAGAAGCGAAACATCTTCAGAGAAAACCAGAAAGTCCAGTTGCCTCTTCACAAAAGCACCTTTGGGACAACCATGATCTGGATGACCGAGAATCTCCATAAACATATAAACAAATTGAGCCCTAATTTCAATTGGGAAAATGTGATCATTGTAGACCAGGCCAAGTCCAAAAATGCCAGGAAATTTCTAGAAGCCTGTCACTCTGACAAATCAGCCATCAATAGACACATAGATATGAACAGCATCTATAGACTGTGCAAAAGAGACGATCAACCAGCCCAGCGGAGAACAAAAAGACTCCAGCCCCTCTCCACCAGCAATCAGTACCCAGATCAGCATAGAGCAGCGGTTCTCAACCTGTGGGTCGTGACCCCGTTGGGGGTCGAATGACAATTTGCCAGGGGTCGCCTAAGACCATCGGAAATATGGGAAGTATACTTGCGAGTCGAAGAATCGCGCTCCAATGGTTGACTCCACAAGCCAGCTGCAGGCTCTTCAAATCGCTAGCCGAATTCGGCTTCAGGCGCGATGAATTAAAAAGAGAGAAATCTTTGCTCTGATGTCTCCCTCTCAAGCCAACTGCAATCACTCCCAATCGCTAGCCTCGTCTGGCTTCAGGCGCCATAAACTTAATAGGGGAGGAGTCTCCACTTTAATGCCTCCGTCCTCAAGGCAATCGCAAGCAGTTCAGATCGCTAGCCAAGACGGCTTCAGGCGCGATAAATTCAAAACGAAAATAATTTTACAGTTGGGGTCGTCACATCCTGGGGAATTGTATTAAAGGGTCACAGCACTATAAAGGTTGAGAACCACTGGCATAGAGGAACTCCAAGGTTAACTTCAGATCAACAATCAAGCAAACAATACCCCAATCAAGGAACTGCCAAAGAACCATCAGTAAACAGCCCAACCAAGGAATCTTTAAGACCACCTCCCCATCCACACAGACAGGCAAGTCACCAGAATATAAACAGACAACAAACTGCACTCCTTACTAGCACTGATGAGGTTACCTAGTTGGGTATTGAAATGTCTTCAAGAAAAGAAGCAGGCTCAGAGAACACCAAGGACCCCGCAGTTGTCATTGTCATTGTCCTCCTCCTCCTCCTCCTCCTCCTCCTCCTCCTCCTCCTCCTCCTCCTCCTCCTCCTCCTCCTCTTCTCCACAAATCCCACTCCCTTCTTGCACCGATGGTTTTACCTAGTTGGGTAATGAAACTTCTGCAAGAAAATCACCAAACTCAGAGAGTAACAAGGACCCCATAGTGCCTCCTCTTCTCCTCCTCCTCCTCCCCCCTCCTCCTCCTCCTCTTCTCCACAAACCCTACTCCCTTCTTGCACCGATGACGTTACCTAGTTGGGTAATGAAACATCTGCACGAAAATCACCAAACTCAGAGAGCACCAAGGACCCATAGTCCCCCCTCTCCTCCTCCTCCTCCTCCTCCTCCTCCTCCTCCTCCTCCTCCTCCTCCTCCTCCTCCTCCTCCTCCTCCTCCTCCTCCTCCTCCTCCCGCCAAACCCCATTTCTTCCTAGCATTGATGATGTTACCAAGTTTGGGTAATGAAATATCTGCAAGAAAACAAGCAAGCTCAGAGAGGAGCTCTTGGCTATATCTCTGACTAACCCACTTATGTACAAGAATGGCTGCCGAGAGTAAGCCTTATGAGCTCACCCTGGAGCCGTTATACCATAACCCGTAAAAACCTGGTTTTCTGTCTGTTTCAAAGGCACCAGTGAGTAATTACAAACCAGGAGCAGGTAGTATAAGCAGCCATTAAGAGTTTTGGATCCATATGGAAAGGGCTTTGCTTTTCCAGATGAGACACCGCAGCGAGGAGTTCTCCATCAACCCCGTTGTAATTTTGTGAGCAAATGCTTGCAAATTTATTATATGCAAATACACGGTTGGGTTAGAAGGTCGGATTGAGTCAAGCCCATCGAGTCCCGAGCCTATAAATGGCTTCAAACTTCAAAGAAACTTAGAAGCCATTTGGAACTTTGATGCCTTTTGGCTTTGCAGAATCCCAACCCTTCATGGAGGGGCAGAGCCGAAGGGAACGCTGGGTGTTGTGAGGTCTCCTCTGATATTAACGCGAGTTAATGAGCTTTATCGCTTCTTCTGCACTGACCTATTAGAACATTTTGTGCTGTTCTGCGTCTTTTGTTCAAGCACATCCTGCTCGAGTTCGTACTCGGCACATTTGTCTGAAAGAAGAGAAGAAAGCAGAAGAATCGAATTTATCGATTGCCTGAGCGGCTCTGAGAAAGTGTGCTTGCTGTACGGTGATTATAATTAAACAGAGCATTTCTTTGTGTTGTAGTGAACTTTATATGCGGTAGATATTATTTATTATTTTTATTATTTATTAGATTTTTATACCGCCCTTCTCCCGAAGGACTCAGGGCGGTGTACAGCCAAAAAGGTAAAAACTCAATATATATACAATTAAAAACAAAAATTTAAAACAGAGCATATTACAAAAGGCCGACATTAAAAATTTAAAAATTTAAAAACCCTAAAACAATAAAACCCCAATTAAAATTTAATAAAACTATTAAGCCAGTCCCGCTTGAATAAATAAGTATGCTTTTAGCTCACGGCGAAAAGTCCGAAGATCAGGCACTTGGCGTAGGCCAGGGGGAAGTTCGTTCCAGAGCGTAGGAGCTCCAACAAAGAAGGCCCTGCCCCTGGGGGCCGCCAGCTGACATTGTTTGACAGACGGCACCCTGAGAAGACCCTCTCTGTGTGAGCGTACGGGTCGGTGGGAGGCATAAGGTAACAGCAGGCAGTCCCATAAGTACCCGGGTCCTAAGCCATGGAGCACTTTAAAGGTGGTAACCAAAATCTTGAAGCGCACCCGAAAGACTACAGGAAGCCAGTGCAGACTGCGTAGCAGTGGTGTTACGTGGGAGCAACGAGTGGCTCCTGTTACTACTCGCGCAGCCGCATTCTGGACTAACTGCAGCCTCCGGGTGCACCTCAAGGGCAGCCCCATGTAGAGAGCATTGCAATAATCCAAACGAGAAGTGACCAGAGCGTGAGTGACCGTGCATAAGGCATCCCGGTCAAGGAAGGGACGCAACTGGCGAACCAAGTGTACTTGGTAGAAGGCCCTCCTGGAGACGGCCGCCAGGTGTTCATCAAAAGGCAGCCGTCCATCCAGGAGGACGCCCAAGTTGCGTACCCCCTCCCTTGGGGCCAATAACTCGCCCCCAACAGCCAGCCGTGGTTGCAGCTGACTGTACCGGGGTGCCGGCATCCACAGCCACTCCGTCTTGGAGGGATTGAGCTTGAGTCTGTTTCTCCCCATATAACCAGGGGTGGGCTTCAAAAATATTAGCAAGGGGTTCTCTGCCCAGTTGCTTGGTGGGCGTGGCCATGGTGGACGTCGCCTAGTCAGCCTCCTGCACCATGGTGATATGTGTGTGTTTTTGCCCTCCCCAGGCTCCCTCAAGCTTCCAGAAGGGCGAAAACAGCCTCCCCAGGCTCTGGAGGCCCGCTGGAGGCCAGAAATGGACCCATTTCCCGCCTTCCCAAACTTCCAGTAGGCCTGTTTTTCACCCTCCCCGAGACTTCACACACACCCTGCACTTATCTGCATCCAAAATGGGCCATGTGGGGATTCCTGGGAGGGGCGGGGAGGGGTGGACAGGGCCAGGCAGGAGTGGGATTTGGGGGGGTTCTCTGAACTGCACAGAATCTTAGCTAGAGGTTTTCCCGAACCCCTGCAAACCCCCAGCAGCCCCACCCCTTGATATAACACTGTGGAATCCTCGAGCTTGGTTGTTTTCTTGCAGGCATTTCACTGCCAAACTAGATAACAGCATCAGTGCTGTAAGGGAGTAGGGTTGCGCTGTCTTTGTTAGTGGGAATGGACACACGGAGGGCTGATGTCTACTGTTAGCTTGTTTGTCTGAGTTGGTAGTTTCCTAGGTATTGTATGATTCTTGAGCATGCCACTAGTGTATAAAATGAAAACAAACCCTACTCCCTTACTCGCACTGATGATGTGACCTAGTTTGGTACTGAAACGCCTGTGAGAAAGTCGCCAAGCTAGCAAAGAAAGTTCCAAACACCCCAGAGCTCAATTCTAAGCTACAGATATTTTCTTCGATAGATGTAACATTTTGCAGAATTTTTGTTATGTGGCACTAGCAACGCAGCACATGCTATTTGCAAAGCAGCTAACTCTGCCAACAAAGTTACTCCAGCAAGCATCCCATCACAACGAGGCACATAGTCAAAGGAAATGAAATTGTTCGGTCCTTAGTAAGAGCTTACTTTTAAAGAGTTTTTGATTTTTTAAAAAAAAATGTTTAATATTTAATTGGGAGGAGGTCTTTTTTAAAAAAAATTCAATACAAAATTCACTTGTCTCACTTAGCAACATAGATGTTGGGCTCAGTTGTGGTTGTAAATTGAGGACTACCTGTATATAGGATTTTCTGGGTTATTGCTTAAGCTGTCCTTTATTCATATGGATGAAGGCACGTTGCAGGATCCAATCTGGATCGGTCACCAGGACCAGAAGTTTTGTCTTCCGAGCTTTTGGACTCATTAACAGGAGCACATCCTCGGGGAACTTCTCTCTAGCAGAGGGTGTGCTGTTCTCTGTGTGGTATTTAATAATAATAATATTAATTATGGAATTCACTGGGCATGCGTGCATGCGTGTGTGTGTACTTAATAATAATAATAATAGTAATAGTAATAATAGTAATAATAATAACAACAACTGAGTTGGAAGGGACCTTGGAGGCCTTCTAGTCCAACCCCCTGCCCAGGCAGGAAACCCTACACCATCTCAGACAAATGGCTATCCAACATTTTCTTTAAAATTTCCTGTGTTGGAGCATTCACAACTTCTGCAGGCAAGTTGTTCCACTGATTAATTGTTCTAACTGTCAGGAAATTTCTCCTTAGTTCCAGGTTGCTTCTCTCCTTGATTAGTTTCCACCCATTGCTTCTTGTTCTACCCTCAGGTGCTTTGGAGAATTGCTTGACTGCCTCTTCTTTGGGGCAACCCCTGAGATATTGGAACACAGCTATCATGTCTCCCCTAGTCCTTCTTTTTATTAAATTAGGCATACCGAGTTCCTGCAACTGTTCTTCATATGTTTTAGCCTCCAGACCCCTAATCATCTTTGTTGCTCTTCTCTGCACTCTTTCTAGAGTCTTGACATCCTTTTTACAACGTGGCAACCAAATAACCATTTATATGGTGCCTGTTGTACGTGGGTTTTTTAGATGTTGATTGGGGTGTGTTGATAGCTGGCTTTTAAGTCGTTGGCTGTCATTTGCTTGTGCTGCCCAGTCTTTGCCCTCTAAGTACTTGATAGACTGGTGGCAAACCAGCATGCCTGTTGGTTGACGAGGGACCTCTTTCCCAGACGTCAATCACTTCCCTGGCTGTTTTTGTCCCTGCTCATCCGACAATCTGAGTGGCTATAAAATTGAATGTGCGCCCTTGTTCATTGGAGTATGAGGCTTCCAATGAGTTCCTTTGCTCATCCTTGAAAGAATTGCGCAGGAGAGTTTAAAAACACTGTTTTGTTTCAAGATTACCATCTTTGCTATTTTCATCCTAGTCTGATTTTAATAATAATAATAATAATAATAATAATAATAATAATAATAATAATAATAATAATAATAATAATAATAATAATAATAATAATAATAAGGAAACAGCTACACTCTGTAGACCTTGTGATATTTCTCTATTGCATTCCACGGCTGAATCTCGTATTGAATCGCTAATCGATTCAAACTGAATCTCGTGGCCTTCGAAGCTCAAAAACTGGAAATTTAACCGGAATCTCACCATCCTCATATCTTAAGCTCCCTCATTCAGCTCAGATCGGATCTTGGCTTGATTCCCACGTCTCAAATATTTATAAGCGTCTTAAATTTGGAAGTGCCAATGTTGTCGACCTCTGTGTTTTGTCGTGCTAGCGATTCCAAATGCTTAAATTGTCTTACATGTGTTTTGTGTTTTTCCCTTCGGATACTCAGTTCGGGTTTTTTTTTGGAATTTAAATGCCATTTTCTTTGTAAATGGGAAACATCCTCCTTTGGTAGAATCAGGTTTTCTTCATCCCGCAGCTGCTGTTTGATATAATGATTTATTAAGGTACTAGGACAAATATTGATCTGGCTAATAGCTTCTGCCTTGCTGCATAATACTCTACATTTTACTTTGCTAAAAGGCCCCCTATTCCTTCTTCTCATCCTCTGATTGATCATAAATGCTTTGGCCTTTTCCTCCAGCCATTATCACCCTAACCAAAGTGGTAAATAAATGCTGAGTATTTATAGACTCATTTAAAAGGCAAACATATCCAAATACTGTCCTGAAAGAACGCTCTTTGGATAATGTTTGGTAGGTTTAATAGAGTCTTATAGCGGCGAAGAACAGATTCTATTATGAGATTAAAAAATGTTTCTTTAATGCTTTAAAGATTAAACATTTCTCAAAATCTTACCAGGGGAAGAATTCACAGTGAGCATCTGAACAGGAAAACCGACAAAATCCCACCCAGTTAATTTGCCTTTCCCCCATCTTGCATTTCAACTGATATATTCTTGAGGGATTAATTAATGCAGCTGTTTTGGAAAGTGATATCTGGAATTTGAGGCACTTCTTCAAATGACCCACCCGGGTGGAGAAATATTGTTAATTTATTGGAGGCTCTGTAGCTCACTTTCATTCCAGTTCAACCCGTTATGTAGAAAACTCCAATATTGACTGCAGTTTGAGATTCTTCTTCTTAATAATAATAACAGAGTTGGAAGGGACCTTGGAGGTCTTCTAATCCAACCCCCTGCCCAGGCAGGAAACCTTACACCATTTCAGACAAATGATTATCCAACATTTTCTTAAAAATTTCCAGTGTTGGAGCATTTACAACTTCTGCAGGCAAGTTGTTCCACTGATTAATTGTTCTGTCAGGAAATTTCTCCTTAGTGCTAGGTTGCTTCTCTCCTTGATCAGTTTCCACCCATTGCTTCTTGTCCTGTCCTTTGGTGCTTTGGAGAAGAGCTTGACTCTCTCTTCTTTGTGGCAGCCCCTGAGATATTGGAAGACTGCTATCATGTCTCCCCTAGTCCTTCTTTTCATTAAACTAGACCTACCCAGTTCCTGCAACCGTTCTTCATATGTTTTAACCTCCAGTGCCGCCTTCTTCTTCTTCTTCTTCTTCTTCTTCTTCTTCTTCTTCTTCTTCTTCTTCTTCTTCTTCTTCTTCTTCTTCTTCTTCTTCTTCTTCTTCTTCTTCTTCTTCTTCTTCTTCTTCTTCTTCTTCTTCTCCTCCTCCTCCTCCTCCTCCTCCTCCTCCTCCTCCTCCTCCTTCTCCTCCCCCTCCCCCTCCTCCTCCTCCCCACCCCCGAAACATCCTCTTGGCTGATGAAGCCATCTTCTTGGCTTTGTTGTTGGCCAAAAGTAAAGTCATTATCTGGTATTAGTCAACATACTAGCAGATGGGCTGAGCTCTGTGTGTCTCTACATTCACACAGTTTGTTGTTATGCGCTAACAGCCTCCACTTGAGCATATTGGTTTTACATTTAGGCCCTCCAACTCGTCATTTATTCAGGGTCCTCCATAAGGTAAGTCAGATGCTTCAACCGTATCCTCCTTTAATGTTATTCCTTGCTCGATCGTCTCCTTCCTCCATCTTTTAATTTGATTTTCTTCTGGTGTACCCTCAAAAATGAAAGTTTGACGATGAAAGCTTTTTTGAATACAATATGATGTCGATAGCTGCCAGTTTTTTAGTGTGGCCATCATTTCTCCACAAAGGATACCATCCAGTGCTTCTCCTTATACAAGAACACCAAACACATTTGTCATGTCGTTAGGTAGGAGGACAGTAAAACGATGGTAGAAATATTTAATTTTGAAAAATAGCCTGGTGAGCAGAGCCCTTATTTGCTCCATAACTATCCCTTCCAAATCTGCTTTTATGGGTCCATATAACATATTCCCATGTACCTCTGTGTATTTTTATTTGATAATTAGACAAATTGCTTGAGTCTGCAGCCTACAAGGGCTTTCAAACTAATTCTTATTAAAGATTTTCACATAAGTGAAAGATAAGCATGAAATTATGTAGAGTGAAATTAAGAAAAAAGGAAATAAAAGATGAAAGAAGAAATAGAAAAGACAAGGCAGGGGAGAAAAAAGGAAAAGGAAAAAGAAAAGATAACTAAATAAGGAACTTCTGATCTTCTTCACAGCAGTTACGAACAAATTCATTATCTTTCTCTTTAAAGTGACAATAAGTTTGTCTTCTTCCTATATTCAACCCGTTTTAATCAGCAAACCCATAGATCACCAATTCAATTCTCCCATTTTCAAAACCATAGGAGATTTCCAATCTTTATATATATATATATATATATTGAGAGCATATGCACCAAGACAAATTCCTTGTGTGTCCAATCACACTTGGCCAATAAAAATTCTATTCTATTCTATATATCCTCCACAAACACAACATCAAGACAGCATTCTGCACAAACAGAAAAATATCCACCATCCTAAGAAACCCCAAAGACAAAATTGAGTTAGAAAATCAAGGAGTATATGAAATCCCATGCACCGCCTGCCCCACCACATACATTGGACAAACCAACAGAAGAATAAGTGCACGCATTGAAGAACACAAGAACTCATTCAAAAAAGAGGAACCAACTTCTTCCCTGGTCCAACACTTTAAAGTCACAGGACATGATATTGACTTTAAAAAGACCAGAACTATCGTCAAAACTGAACACTTTAACAACAGAATAATCAGAGAAGCCATTGATATAGAAAAACGCCCACACAGCATGAACAAACGAGATGACACCTCCCGCCTACCAGCCATTTGGAAATCAGCCCTTATTGACAAACGAGTCCCTAACACGAGGAATGACACCAGACCCACACTCACGAGGTCCACACAGGATGTCACCACCGCACATCCACCCAGAAAGCAGACCCAAACCCACACTGATCATGAAGCACGACCAAGGACCAGAAGCCAGACCGCAGCTGCAACATTAGCCATTTCAAACCCCTCCAATCCATACATGCAGCAGACTGACACCCACTATGAAGATGTAGCACGACCACAAAGCCAAACAACAGCTATGCAGCTCACCAGCTCAAATCCCCCTGCAACACAGACTAAACTGAGCACAACCAAGCCCCCACCAACACAGGACACCCCCCCATCCAATCAGAGCACAAAACCCCCCCATCCAATCAGAGCACAGCCAAGCTCCCACCCAATCAGTTCAAACCCCCACTAGCAGTTAAAAGGAAGAAACAGCTGCGATCACACATTGCTCCCAGAAGCACGAAGCTGAAGCCTGAAGATGACGAATGAGACTTCATTGAAACGTCGCCAAGACACTTCCAATTTTACACGGGAGAAAACCCGAACAACCAAAGACCTATATACAAACACCTGTGAAAACCTCAGAAAACAAATATATATATATATATATATATATATATAATTTTCATATTTTTATACCGCCCTTCTCCGAAGAGTCAGGGCGGTGTACAGCCAATAAAACGACAAAAATCCTAACAAATTAAAATAAAATATCAAGTTTAAAAAACTGATTCAATCGCTGTATACTTAAAATATTAGCTAAAATTTATCAAAACTAAAACCTTAATAAAACCCTATTAAAACCCACTAAAACCCCCATACTAAAATCAATCAGGCCAGCCCTGCTTGGTGAAAAAAGAAAGTAAATATATATATTTAATACTTGTCCCCAGTTGTACAGGTCAATGTCTGTCGAGCTGAAATAAAGGTGATGTTTTTGGGAGATCATATTCACTTGAAAGTAAATAAAGAGGACAAGGGTTTTAATAACATAATAACAGAGTTGGAAGGGACCTTGGAGGTCTTCTAGTCCAACCCCCTGCCCAGGCAGGAAACTCTACACCATTTCAGACAAATGGCTATCCATTTTTCCTTACTCCTTCAGTTTTAAATGATTACATTGTGTATACACATTTGTTGTTGTTCAGTCACTAAATCATGTCCGACTCTTTGTGACCCCATGAACCACAGCATGCCAGCCCCCACCCCCTGTCCTCCCACTATCTTCTGGAGTTTTCCCAAATTCATGTTCATTGCGTTGATGACACCATCTAATCATCTCATTCTCTGCCATAACCTTCTCCTTTGGCCTTCCTTCTTTCCCAACATCAGGGTCTTCTCCAAGGAGTCCTCATTTAGATGCTAGTGGAGGATAGGTCTCCCTATCCTCCACTTTCTCCCAGAGTTTGGCCATTGCATTGATGACACTATCTAACACCTTAACTTCTACCGTCCCCTATTCCTTTGGCCTTCCCAACATCAGGGTCTTCTTCTTTGGTGGCCAGTGGAGGACAAGTTTCCTGTCCTCTATTGTCTCCCTGACTTTGCCCATTGTGTTGATGACACTATCTAACCATCTCATCTTCTGCCTTCCCCTTCTCCTTTGGCCTTCCATGTTTCCCAACATCAGGGTCTTCTCCAAGGAGTCCTCTCTTGTCATTTAGAGGCTACTGGAGGATAAGTCTCCCTGTCCTCCACTGTTTCCCAGAGTTTGGCCATTGCATTGATGACACTAATACCTCATCTTCTACAGTCCCCTTCTCCTTTGGCCTTCCATCTTTCCCAACATCAGGGTCTTCTCTCTTCTCACTTGGTGGCCAAAGTATTTGAGCTTCAGCTTCAAGATCTGTCCTTCCAAAGGACATTCAGGGTTGATTTCCTTCAGGATTGACTGATTGGATCTCCTTGTAGCTTGAGGGACATTCAGGGGTCTTCTCCAACATCACAATTCGAAAGCAGTACTTACATTTACCTAGAGTTTCAGATTTCCCTTTTTGTGTGGGCAAAACCATTGTTTCAGAGGCGGTCTAGTGGTCCTGCTCCATCTGGGACTACCTGTGAGGGCTACTTCCCTTCTTTTGTTATTAGCTGTACAACAGCAGAAACAAAATCCAACCTTTATATGAAAGGGTGGTGGTTTAGGTTAACAAAATCTATATTTTTATAGCTTCCCCCCCACCTTGTTTTAGACCTCCCTTTGTTCTGTGTCAGAGTTGAAATGAGCTCCATTCAGCCACTGTTTGACTTTGTGATGTTCTGTCTCAGTTTATCCTTGAGTTGCTGCAAAAATATTTTCCCGGAGTTTTGACGGCTCCCTAAAGCAACATTTCATAATGTTGCTCATGAACAATTCTAAGCAGGGTAATGTGATCTAAATTGAATGATCTCTCTCAGCGATCCTGGTGTATCCGGGGGATGCTAATATACCCAGCTTCTGTTTCTCAACAAATGTTGCTTAATAATGTTTTAAATACCCGAGAAAGAAGAGTACGTGTGTGGGGCTGCCTGCCTTTATGTTCACCCTGGAATGTAAGTAAACATTTGCTCATTATGGCGTTATCTGTAAAGGCAGAATACAATTGTCGAGGGATTTCTTTTAATCAGAATGCAGTGTGTTGCTCTGCAACCCAACACTTGACATTTATTTTTTTGGGTTTTGTTTAAAAGCCAGCATTGTGGAGACAAACAGCTCATATGTTTCCATTTTATGGCTTATTCTGAGACCTTAATAGGGAAGATCTCTGCAGCTTCTCTATGCCTATATTATTCAGAAAACAAGAAGAATGTAGGATTGATTAAATCCTAAGATTAGAGATTGAGTCAACTTCTCTATGATCTTAAGACAGGCAACCTCAATGTGTCCCAGCAATTAGAATATTCTGCTGGGAAGACATGGTAACAAGGTCAGCCAATGAATAGGCATAGCAACTATGTCAGCCAATTGGGAGCTGAGACAGATTGGAGCCAGGGCGTGTCTTAGTCTGCAGCTTCTGAGTCTGTGCTGAAACTGAAACCAGTGTGTGCATGCTGTCTGCTCTGCTGAAAATGAAACTAACTATTCTCTCCTGCCTTGTGTTGTAACTGCTACTACGTTGAAGAAGAATCAACTATTGGTATTGTAAATACTTCATCTGTTATTATGTGTATAAAGAAGTTAATCTATCCTGCTAAATCAGTTTATCTCTGTGTGCTGTGTGATTTGATTTTTGCAAGAAACTCTGATAGCCTCCCAATATTATTACCAAGCAAAGAGGAATAGTTGTCATCCGACAATGGAAGCAATGATGGAAGATCATAGTAATACAACATATTGCATTGGTACCATCATTGGTTCTACAGGTTAACAGTTCTACAAGTTAACTTACAAATTTCATTTAGTCACTACAACGTTACCGAAAAAAGTGACCTACTGCCATGTTTCACACTTCTGATAATTGCAGCAGCCCCCACGGTCATGTGATTTACATTCGTATGCTTGGCATCTGACTCATATTTATGACGGTCGCACTGTCCCGGGGTCACGTGATCCCGTTTTGCAACCTTCTGACAATGACTTAACCACTGTGTGACCAACTTAAGAACTGCAACTGTGATTTTAACAATGGTGGCAAGAAAAGTCGTACAATGGGGCAAACCTCACTTAACAAATTTCTCCCTTAACAACATAAACGTTGGGATTGATTGTGGTCATAAACCGAGGACCACCTGTATTCTGATTTGCATAGTTTGTTCAATTCTTCCTATCTGTGATTCTTGTTTGTAAACCTCCATTAGTGGTTTTTGGGCTATTATGCTTAAACTGTTATCTTAAGTTAATGAGAATTTCTGTTCTTTGTTTGTAAAAGTTGGATTTGCCTAGAATCTCATTTTCTGCTACTGTTGACCTTGATCTTACATTCAGCAATGGTCAGGCATGAATAGAATAGAGTTCTTTATTGGCCAGGTGTGATTGGCCACACAAGGAATTTGTCTTTGGTGCGTAAGCTCTCAGTATACACAAAAACTACAAGTGATAAATCACAATCACAGTCATCAAAAATACATTCATCATAAATCATAAGATACAATGCTTAGTGATAGTCATAGGATACTAAATAAGCAATCAACATAAATCATACTAGGAAACTAAATAAAACAATATCAATCGTAAAGATACAAGCAACAAAGTTACATGTAGAAAAGGAGATAGGTAATAGGAAGGATGAGAAGAATAATAGTAATACAGCCTTACTAAGGTATTTGGCAGTGTTGTGGGAATTAGTTGTTTAGCAGAGTGATGGCATGGGGGGAAAACTTCTTGTGTCTAGTTGTTCTGGCACACAGTGCTCTATAGCAGGGGTCTCCAACCTTGGCAACTTTAAGACTTGTGGACTTCAACCCTAACCCTGCCCTATAGTGTCATTTTCAGGGTAGAAGTTGGAACAATTTATGTCCAGGATGTGAGGGGTCTGTAGATATTTTCACACCCTCTTTTTGAGTCTTTTGGACCTGAAAGAATCAGGCCCACACGTTAAGTTCCAGTTACATTGACCGATTGCACATGTC
Source organism: Ahaetulla prasina (assembly GCF_028640845.1). Classification (NCBI taxonomy): domain Eukaryota; kingdom Metazoa; phylum Chordata; class Lepidosauria; order Squamata; family Colubridae; genus Ahaetulla; species Ahaetulla prasina. The sequence goes on along the minus strand of NC_080543.1, from coordinate 137,061,845 downwards.
TATACACAAGAATCTAGACAACTAATGGTCAGCGCTAAATAGCCACTAGCTAAGAATTCCGGAGAGGTTGGACTGCTTGTGGGAACGCAATGACTCTAGGCAGGTTCCTCTCTTGACTCCACCCTCAGCCGGTGCCTGTCCTTCTGCTACAGCAATTATTCTCAAATAAAAAAGAAAGGATTTCCTACAAAGAGATATTTTTTTCCCTTTTTCTAATATATAGCAAATGGCACCAAGTTATCTGATTTGTATGACTTTCTTGGCTTTGACATTTGACCCAGGATTGGAATAATCAAATTTTTCTCTGGACTGAGGGCGATTTAATTAACGGGAAATGATTTTTTTTTTTTTTATGAAAAAGCACTCAAAGATGTAGGTAATATAATCATGTCCCGGTGCTTCGGATCCTAAATAACCCCTTAACCATGCTGTAAGCAAAGGATACATTAAATCTTCCAGTGCAAACTCTGCTTTCTAATTGTTTCTAGGTAAAGCAAGCAATTCTTTACTGTTCATCGCTGACCTAGCAAAGGATCACTTAGTTTTTCTATTAAGAGGAAGCAGCTGAGGGTTTTTGTTGTTGTTCCTGGCTTTTTAATGGATTCAGACAGCCCCAAAGGTTTTTAGCCAGACATGTTGGCCCAAAGGCCTTTCATATTAGCTTTTAATGCATTCATTGCAAAATCTTCCGTGTGACATTTCAATCTCTGTTCAGTAAGCGAGCACTCAGAACTGAGGTGTATCTCTCTGGTAACGGAGTTCTTTTAAAATAATAATAATAATAATAATAATGTAATGTACTCTAAACATTCGGAATAATATGAAGCGGTGGAGCTAAAATATGCTACGAATCAGAGGTGGGTTTTACAAACTTTTACCACTGGTTCGCCGTGCACCGGAAATGTGAGCATGCTTGCACGCATGTGCGTGGCTTGCATGCATGTGCGTAGCTTCCACACATGCATGCGGCTTAGAAAACATGGCCAAATAGGATAGAATAGCGCCAGGGCGGGTGGGCAGGCCCACCCACAGATCGCTACTACTGATTCGCCCGAACCGGTCTGAACCAGCTGAATACCATCACTGTTTCAAATCAATCAATCAATCAATCAATCAGAATAGAGCTGGAAGGGACCTTGGAGGTCTTCTAGTCCAACCCCCTGCTCAAGTAAAAGACCCTATACATTCCAAATAAATGGTTGTCCAATCTCTTAAAAATCTCTATTGTTGGAGCACCCACAACTTCTGGTGGCAAGCCGTTCCACAGATTAATTGTTCTTGCTGTTAGGAAATTTCTCCTTAGTTCTAGGTTGCATCTCTGTTTGATGGACTTCTATCTGTTCTTTCTTTTGCTGCCCTCAGTTGCTGAGAATAGTAGGAGAATAGTAGGAGAATAGTAGGAGAATAGTAGGAGAATAGTAGGAGAATAGTAGAATAACAGCGTTGAAGGGACCTTGGAGGTCTTCTTGGAGGCTTCTCCTTAATTCCAGGTTGCTTCTCTCCTTGATTAATTTCCATCCATTGTTTCTTGCCTTGATTTCTGGTGCTTTGGAATTATTATTATTATTTTGCAGTTTTCTTTGATTTTAATTGGGGGTTTGGGAAGGAGAGCATTTACTTTTGACGTGTTCTTCTGTTTAGCTCTTGACCTGGGAAAATGGACAGGCCAGGTTGAGTAAACATACAGCAAAGAAAGCTAGCTCAACTCCTGCGAAATTTTTCCAGTTTTGTGTTGTTTGGTCATATGTTGAAAACAAAGGGGATTTATTGAAATAATAAATAATCAAAAATAAATAAAGGTAAAACGTGTAATGTATCCCGGTGGCCTCAAAGATCATCTTTAGATAATGAATAAACAAACACATAAATGAATCATAATTGATTGGATCATAAAATAATTATACTGGATCTGAGTTTGTCGAAATCACAACTGTCCCCAAGGGTTCTGTAGCCTTCAGAAATAATAGGAAATATTGCTTTGCACCTCGCACAATTTATAAGCACAACATGTCCTTGTTTTTCATTAAAAGGGGATTTTTTTTTCCTTCCTAGCTTTCTTTTTAGCCTGAAAATAGGTATTAAACTGCTTGAGCAGGAGCTTATAAATGTGGTTCTACTTTAATGATTTAACAAATTCAACAGATTAACAGAGTTGGAAGGGACTTTGTAGGTCATCTAGTCCAACCCTCCACCCACCCAAACAGGAGACTCTACATCATTTCTGACAGGTGGCAGTCTAGTCTCTTCTTGAAAGCCTCCAGTGATGGAACTCCCACAACTTTTGAAGGCAACTTCTGTTCCATGGGTTGATTGTTCTCACTGTCAGAAAATTCCTCCTTATTTCTAGGTTGAATCTCTCCTTGATCGGTTTCCATCCATTATTCCTTGTCTGGCCTTCAGATGCTTTGGAAAATAGCTTGACCCCCAACTCATCTCTGGGGCAGCTCCTCAAATATTGGAAGATGGCTATCATGTCTCCCCTGGTCCTTCTCTTCACTAGACTAGCCAGGCCCAGTTCCTGCAACTATTCATCATATGTTTTAGCCTCCGATCCCCTCATCATCTTGGTTGTTCTTCTCTGCACTTGTTGTGGCTCCAGCCCCCCCCCCGGGCCTGCCCCCCTGCCAGAGAGTGACTCAGAGAGTGAGGGGGAAGGGCCGTCAGGGCTCCCTTCTGCAGGGCCGGCTTCCCTGGCTAGCTCCAGGAGCCAGAGGCAGGCCAGGTGGAAGAGGTGACGAGGCCTCTGTCTCCTGTATCGCCTCCCGCCCAGGAAACACTTCCAGACCCAGCTGAGGACAATCAGTCCTGGTTAGATCCCAGGTTTCCGTAGACAAGAGAGGCGGGAACAACAGAAGCAGGGGTGGGGCAGGCCTAGAAAGTGCTGACTCATGGAGCTACACCCCACAGGGTATAAAAACAGGAGGGGCTGCTATACTGCTTCGTGACGAACAAATCCAACTGCCTGCAGAGAACTTGAGCTGAAGTGCTGTTTATTCCTGACTTCCTGGTTGACACGCCGGCATCAAGAAAGATAACAGAAAAACCTTGGCAGACGCTCGCTGGGTTGCTGCCAGAGCTGATAGCCGCCGTGGACTCAATTGCTGGCTAATTGAATCATTTCTTGTGCCTCCCGGACTGCGGCGGGGGGGACAGAACAGCACTCTTTCTAGAGTCTCAACCTCTTTTTTATAGTGTGGTGACCAAAACTGGATACACTATTCTAGGCGTGGTCTTATTAATGCTTGTAATGGCATGTAGTGGCATCTCTTAGCATCGCTGGCTCTGTTTATTCTTCCATATGAGATGCTAGGGACAGAATTGGAGACCTCAAGAAGTCAAGTTGCATGTCCTGTCTTCTTCTACCTGGCCCTGATCATCACCCACATGCTACACAATGGTTCACCCTCAAAGCTGACACCAGCCAGAGTATACAACAACTCAAAGAAGTAGGGCAAGTTCAGAAGATGTGAGAGAGATGTGGCCCACAGAACCATCACAAGTTGGACGTGACCGAACGGATAACATCATCGTCATCAAACCATGGTTGGAATCCATTTCTGTTGGAAGTCTTCTGACCAAGAGAAGAAGCTCCAGGTCCTCTGATCTTCAGTCGCCTTTTTAGGATATTTAAAATATGGATTTTGGTTGAAAGCTTGAGGTTTCCCTATGGAGTTTGAAGGCCTTCTATGAGGAACAAGAGGAAATATATCCGGTATCACTGTTAGTAGTAGAGCAGAGAACTTGAAATTTCTAGTTCTCTTCAGGGTTGGGCTTCAAAGATTTTAGCAAGGAGTTCTCTGCCCGGTTGCTGGGTGGGCGTGGCTATGGTGGGCGTGGCCTAGTCAGCCTCCTGCACCATGGTGGGGGGGGGGCATTTTTGTTCTCTTTCCTTCCTTCCTTTGTTGTTCTTATACCCTATTTTTCTAAAAGCGATCAGTCATTTTCTTTTGTCTGCCGAAGTATAGCGAGGAATAAACCGACATTAATTAACCAGGGATCTTACAGGCACCAGTCTTTAATTTATGTGACTGTGTCAGAAAGCAATCAGAGCTAGCGCATAGTGACATGGTTTGAGAAGAGGAAAAGATTGAGATCAGATATTATTCAAGGAATGTACATACACCCCAAATTATTAGTTTTCTCCCCCCATTTGAAAGGCCGTGAAATGCAACTGGGTTTTCAGCTGCATCCATCAATGTCTTTATGGTGTAATTACAAGTTCCCAAGAATGTCGGGATCTTTAAATTGAAATACAGTGACACTTCCGGAATAATGTTGCCATGTCAGCACTGTTAGTGCAACGAATATGAGCTGCAAAGTAAATGTAGACTCCCGAAGCCCTTGGAGCTTCGGGCGTCGTTTTTCTTTTTCTTCCTGACATCTGCTCCTCTGTCCCTTTTTCTTTTTCATTTCAAGGTTATGTTTCACCCGACATTTGGAGATAGGGAGAACTTGCCAAATGCCAAAAGGGGTGTGTGTGTGGTTGTTGTTTTTGCCCTTCATTTTCTGCAGAACGCATAGGTGTAATTTAATTTTTTGCTACAAGGAGTTCTCGTAATCCATTTAGATGTCTTATGTGCTCTTTCCCGTAGAGTCGACAGCTTCAAGTCTTTGGTCCAGAGAGGTTGAAGTGAAAGGGGATAGATTTCTTCCATGGGTTGACAGTCACACTGCATTGTGTGTTTTTCCTTCAGTCTTCCTGTCTTCGTTCCCTAAAATCATCATCAACTTCTTTTAATGACCCCATAATCCCTTGCAGGGTGGAGTTAGGGCAACTGAATGGAGCTAGCAGAGTGTTTACTGGCCGGATGCCTCCCTGTCGCCAATGCGGAGTTTTGTTCAGGAGATATATTCTCATTGTGCCCAGAGAGAGAAATATCTGCCTCTACCTAGGATCGAACTCACAGCCTCTGGATTGTGAGGTGAGAGCTCCACCTCTAGGCCACCGCACCACTCTCTTTATTCCCAAAAATGCCCATCCCAAAATATACCTGTCCAAGAATAATGTGGAACAGGATTCAGCTTTTTCCTTCCACATATGTCTTATCTTCTACAAATGAATCTATGGAGGTGGCCTTCAAATTATGGCCGTAATTGAGCCCAAAATTTCAATTGATAAGCAAGACAGTTGTTAAGTGAGCTTTGCCCCATTTTACGACCTTGCTTGCCACTGTTGTTAACTGAATCATAGCAGTTGTTAAATGAATCATTTGGTCATTAAGCGAACCTGGCTTCCCCCGATGACTTTGCTCGTCAGAAGGTCGCAAAAGGGAATCACGTGACCCTGAGAACAGGGGTGAAATCCAGCAGGTTCTGACAGGTTCTGGAGAACCGGTAGAGGAAATTTTGAATAGTTTGGAGAACCGTCAAATGCCACCTCTGGCTGGCCCCAGAGTGTGGTGGGAATGGGGATTTTGCAGTATCCTTCCCCGGGGAGTGGGGTGGGAATGGGGAGGTTGCAGTATCCTTCCCCTGCCATACCCACCAAGCCATGCCCACCTAGCCACCCCCACAGAACCAGTAATAAAAAAAAATTGAATTTCACCACTGGTCCAAAAGGTTGAGGGGGGGCACTGATTTAACAGAATAACAGAGTTGGAAGGGACCTTGGAGGTCTTCTAATTCAACCCCCTGCTCAAAGAGGAGACCCCATACCACTTCAGACAAAAAAAAGATTATTCCCGACAGATTATATCCAGAGTAGCCATTCTAGCATCTGACAGGGGTTCTGGGAGGCAATTAGGTTATACGTTATGCAATGCCTAGATGCTGAAATTCCCAGAAAGGAAGAACGTCTCTGATCAAGGAAATTGCTTTATTTCAAAGAAATTGCATTTCCCCAATTTTCCAAGCAAAGTCTCATTTGACCCCCTCCTTCCTCCTGAAAACCGAGTGAAGGCACTTGGAGAAGGTTGGTTCCTGCACTAAAAAATCTCACTCAGGAATTGAAAATAGATTTTCTTGCCTTTTTGTGAGATTTCAAAGAAAAAAAGAAAGGAAGGAAGGAAGGAAGAAAGGAGGGAATGGAGAGGAAGAATGAAGAGAAAAAAGAAAAGGGAGGAAAGAAGGAAAAGAGAGAATGGAGAGAAAGAGAGAGAAAGATGAAGATGAAGAAGGAAAGAAAGAAAGAGAAGAGAAGAGAAAGAGAAAGAAAGAAAGAAAGAAAGAAAGGTAGGGAGGAGAATGGAAAGAAAGAAAGAGAAGAGAGAGAGAGAGAAAGAAAAGAAAGAAAAAAAAAAAAGAAAGAAAGAAAGGAGGGAGGGAGGGAGGGAAGAGAATGGAGAGGAAGAAAGAAGAGAAAAAAGAAAAGGAAGGAAGGAAGGAAAGAGAGAATGGAGAGAAGAGAAGAGAAAGAAAGAAAGAAAGAAAGAAAGAAAGAAAGAAAGAAAGAGAGAGGGGGGGGAGGGAGGGAGGGAGGGAGGGAGGAGAATGGAAAGAAAGAAAGGAAAGGAAAAGGGGAAGGGGAAGGGGAAGGGGAAGGGAAGGGAAGGAAAGGAAAGGAAAATGAAGGAAAGAAGGGGAAGGGAAGGAAAGGAAAGGAAAGGAAAGGAAAGGAAGACAGAAAGAAAACAAAACACCAGGGAAAATGGTAGCTGATGGAGGGGACCTCTTTTACATCTCACCATGGGATAACTTGAGACAGGACAATTCAACAATTCAATTTAATTATTTAAAATAATAAGAAAAAGTATTTTGGTTTTTGTCACATTTCATGTTGTCCCTCCTTTGGCATCCTTCCTTTCATGATTATTAGCTTAGCTCCCATCTTGCGGCGAGTTGTCGCAGTGGTGAGGTATTTTATGGCCACTCTGAGTTGGCCACTACGAGGTGGCCGTGGCGAGTTGTCCTTGATTAGGGACGTGAAACTTGTGCCCCGCGGGCCGGGTGCGTCATGCGCTGGCCACGCCCACCCCGTTTTAGCAAAGGGGAAAAAAGTCGCGATACATCACGTGACGACAATCAATTGTGTTGTAAATGTTGTACCTTGATGAACGTATCTTTTTTTTTTATGTACACTGAGAGCATCTGCACCAAGACAAATTCCTTGTGCGTCCAATCACACTTGGCCAATAAAAATTCTATTCTATTCTATTCTATTCTATTCTATTCTATGAGTGACACCCCTGTTCTAGACCCTTACCAGACACAAAATTAAGATTGAGGTTTCTTCCTTCCTCCATTTCACTTCAAGGCCTGAGAACCATGATCCAAGGTGTGGGAAAGGACAGTCACCGTTTTAGAAAATATATATTTCCCTGGAAAGTGGCCATTTTACCCTCATTTTGTATATATACCTTTTCTCTTTGGAATAGGCTTAGTAGAGCCATTTTCAGCCGAGTTTCGTTTGAATCATAGTTTCAACTCTTTGCGTGACATTTTAACTGTTTATGTTTTATGTTTTCATTGTTGGTCACCTTGAGGCAGATTATAAATTGCACAAATAAATAAAATATAAAGCCAATAACTGTACTGAGGGGTTTTTGGGGGGGATTCAACTGCTTCAATGGTTACTTTAAAAGGAACGCTGACAACAATTTAGGGATTTGTTCCTGTTGTCTTTGCGATAGCATAAAAGGACTCTGGAAAACGGCACTACTTTTTTATTTATTTTTTTGAGTTGGAATGAGCCAAGGATCTGCCTTCAGAAATTGATTTAAACGGTCACAGAGAAAATATACAGCCCTCTGCTAATTAGATGCAGAGTCTTACTCCAATCAACTTTCCTGTCTATGACATGGCATTACCCAGTGAGTTACAAATGATAGAATTGCCCGGAAGTTGTGTCATGGCTTAAACTTATTTATAAACTTAGTTGTGTCATGGCTTAAACTTATTATAACTTAAAACTTATTTATTTCGTATGGCTGGACTAGCCTGATTTTTATTTTTATTGGATGGGTTTTTAAAACTGTGTTATTTTAAGGGGGAGTACGTTTTTTAACATTTTGGGCATTTAAATTAGTTTTTTAAGGGATGTTTTTAATTATTGTGTGTATTTATATTTTATCTGCCTGTTCACCGCCCTGAGTCCTTCGGGAGAAGGGCGGTATACAAATTAAAATATTATTATTATTATTATTATTATTATTATTATTATTATTATTATTATTATTATTATGGCAACTGGACTTTTCTTTTTCTCCAAAATATTTCTCTGCTTATTGAGGGGCAAATGACATGGATTTTGTAAATTGCTAACTAACCTAATTACTTTGTATTTTAATTTGATTTATTTATTTATTTTTCTCTTTTAAAATGATGTTCAGGTTTATTAGCTTTTAACATTCCTAAACTGATAAACAGGCTGGAGACGAGCTCCAGATTAAAAAAAAAAGTTGGTTAGTACAAATTAGGGTCTGGTTTATCTCTTTTGTGAACTCCAAACAACCTTACCATTTGCGCCCCTTCTGACTTCATTTTGATGATCACGGCTGATATTATGGGATGTAGATATGTAACATGTTTGACTACATGTAACTGATTTGCTATGCAAAGGGCAGGTTACTTTTATCCTGTCCAATTAACTTTCTTCTTCCGTTTTCCTTTGTTGTGTTAACTATAAGAAGGAATGTAAGGTGGGTCTTGGGGTTCTCCCATTTCATAGGGAGATCCCACTTTGTCAGGGTTACCCTAATAAACTGCTTTTAAATGATCTTCCAATTCAGCTGCTTATTGGGAAAGTAAATCGAGGCAGAACCTAAGGCCAGATTTGGCTACCTTTATCCAACCTAAGCAAGTTGGTTAAGAAGATCCCATAGATATTCTCCAGGGTGATTTTATTTCTCCACCTGATCTGGGTAGGCTCATTAGGTGAGTAGACTGAGAACCTTTAAGGGTCCTCACTCCTAAATCCTTCTCTTAGGTGGGTTGTTAAGCAGGACCTCCCTGGTGAACCTATGAATTGGTCCTGAACTTCCTGGGGTTGGATGCAAGAGCAGCTTAAAAAAACGGGGAGCAGGTTGCGGCTGAGGCCTCCACCTTAGGATGTAGAAGAGGGCATGATAGCAGTCTTCCAATACTTAAGGGGCTGCTACAAAAAAGACGGAGTCAACCTATTCTCCAAAGCACCTGAAGGCAGAACAAGAAGTGATGGATGGAAGCTTATCGAAGAGGCGAAAAAGAATTTCCCGACAGTGACAACAATTAACCAGCGGAAGAGCTTGTCTCCCGAAGTTGTGGATGCTATTTTAAAAAATAGCCTGAACCACCATTAGACTGGGATGGTATAAGTTCTCCTGCCGTGAGCAGGAGATTGGACTAGAAGACCTCCAAGGTCCCTTCTAGCCCTGTGATTCTATGATTCCAAACCTCTATAGAACAGGGGTCTTCAACCTTGGCAACTTTAAGACCTGTGGACTTCAATTCCCAGAGTTCCTCAGCCAGTGAAGCTGGAGTTGAAGTCCACAAGTCTTAAAGTTGCCAAGGTTGGAGACCCCTGCTATAGAAGGAAGGATTTTCCATTGGACTTCTTCACAGGTTTACCAGAGGGGTAACACTTAACAGTTCTCACTTAAGAGAAGGATTTAATTTAATTTAACTGTCAAACTATTTACTGAATCTGCATTACTATTAATCTTCTCATAGTTCCCATCACCAATCTCTTTCTGCTTAGGACTGTATGACTGTAACTTTGTTGCTGGCAATCCTTATGATTTATATTGATATATTGACCATCAATTGTGTTGTAAATGTTGTACCTTGATGAAGGTATCTTTTCTTTTATGTACACTGAGAGCGTCTGCACCAAGACAAATTCCTTGTGTGTCCAATCACACTTGGCCAATAAAAAATTCTATTCTATTCTATTCTATTCTATTCTATTCTATTCTATTCTATTCTATTCTATTCTATTCTATTCTATTCTATTCTATTTAGAGCCCTATCCAGATTTTCCACCTAAGATGGCGCCGACGAAGGCTGCCTCGGTGAAATGCTCTCTAATTGTTTCTTTATTTCTAATTGTTCTCTGTGACTCACTACGGATTTCCTACTCACGAGACCATCTGCTAAAAATTAAGGAACATTTCTTTAAGGAGCAGCTTTCTTTAATCTCACCCCCGCCTGTCTTTACAAACACGGAGGAGATTCTAACACAGGAGGAGGCAATTCCCACGGAGCCATGGATTACTAAAAAAACCAAACGACGGAAACGAAGGAAACGAGGTAAAAGATCTGGGATCTTAATCAAGCTAAGAACTCGCACTAAAACTCCTCTGCCTTCAATTTTCCTAACAAATATACGCTCACTTGCAAATAAGATGGATGAAATACTCCTCTTAAACAAATACTATTCTGATTTTCGCAATTCAGCAGTCCTATGCTTCTCTGAAACCTGGTTAAATGAATCAATTGAAAATAGCAGCCTGAACATTCCAGGATTTCAAATTGAACGATCAGACAGGGTTCCAGAAACATCTGGTAAAAGAAAGGAGGAGGCTTATGCCTATATATTAATTCAACCTGGTGTCAAGATTTTAACATAATTTACAAATTCTGTGACAACAATTTAGAGACTCTAATTATCAACTGCAAACCTTACTATTCGCCTCGTGAATTTTCCTCATTTCTTCTAATTGCTGTTTATGTCCCACCACAAGCCTGTGTAAACGAGGCATTACGAACTCTAGCTGACCAAATCATGGAGGCTGAAGCCAAACACCCTGATTCACTGGCCATTGTTTTGGGAGATCTAAACAAGGCAAACTTAAGGAAAGAACTACCAAAATACTTTCAGCATGTCAATTGTCCCACCAGAGGCAAGAATACTCTAGACCACTGCTACACAACACTAAAAGATGCCTATCGGTCTTTACCACATGCAGCTGTAGGACACTCTGATCATTGCATGATTCACCTTGTACCTGCTTACAGGCAAAGACTTAAAGCCATAAAACCAATAATTAAATCAGTGAAAACCTGGACGGAGGAATCAGAATTAAAGCTACAGGCATGTTTTGACTGCACTGATTGGGATATGTTTAAAGATACCTCTGCAGACCTGGATGAACTCACAGATACTGTAACATCATATGTCAGCTTCTGTGAAGACCTATGTGTACCTACAAGGAACTTGCGAATACACAGTAATAACAAACCTTGGTTTACACCTAAACTTAAGCAGCTACGACATTCCAAAGAGGAAGCCTACAGAAAAGGTGATAAAATGCTGTACAATCAGGCCAGAAATGCACTAACAAGGAGATAAGAGCAGCAAAAAGTAGCTACTCTGAAAAGCTAAAGAATCAATTTTCAGCAAATGAACCAGCAAACATGTGGAAAACTCTTAATATATCACCGGCTATGGCAAACCTCCTTCCCAGGCTGAAGGTAATCAACAACTGGCAGATGACCTGAATGAGTTTTACTGCAGGTTTGAAAGGAAACTACAGCCACCTATCTCCACAACCCCATCTCAGACACAGCAACAACAGCCAAGCCTCCTACAACTGACCCCATTTCATTGGGTTCACAACCCTAGTGATCACAGAAAAGGAAGTGCAGGACCTATTTCACAGACAAAAGCCAGGAAAAGCTCCAGGCCCAGACAAGATAACTCCTTCTTGCTTAAAAGTCTGTGCTGACCAATTGGCCCCATCTTCACCCATATTTTCAATAAATCACTAGAGATGTGCTATGTTCCTTCTTGCTTCAAACGCCTACCATCATCCCAGTGCCGAAGAAGCCCACCATCAAGGAACTGAATGACTACAGACCAGTTGCTCTAACATCTGTAGTCATGAAAACCTTTGAAAGGCTAGTGCTTTCCTACCTGAAAACCATCACGAATCCGCTCTTAGACCCCTTGCAATTTGCTTTCCGAGCAAATTCATGAACACATGATGCTGTTAATATGGCTCTGCTCTACATCCTACAACATCTTGAGTCTCCAATGACCTATGCTAGGATCCTTTTTGTAGACTTTTGTTCAGCATTCAATACCATCATTCCAGACATTCTTCTAACTAAGCTAAACCAGCTACAGGTACCGGAACAGACTTGTAAGTGGATCACAAGCTTCCTAACAAACAGGAAGCAGCAGGTGAAGCTAAGCAAGATGACATCAAATACCTGTACAATTAGCACAGGGCCCCCCAAGGCTGTGTGCTCTGCCCACTTCTCTTCTCTCTGTATACCAATGACTGCATCTCCAATGATCCATTTGTTAAGCTACTGAAGTTCGCAGATGACACAACAGTGATTGGTCTCATTCGAGACAATGACGAATCCGCATATAGACGAGAGGTCGAACGACTAGCCTTGTGGTGCAACCAAAACAATCTGGAACTGAACACACTCAAAACCGTAGAAATGGTGGTAGACTTTAGGAAAACCCCTTCCATACTTCCACCTCTGACAATACTTGACAACACAGTATCAACAGTAGAAACCTTCAAATTTCTGGGTTCTATCATATCGCAAGATCTCAAATGGACAGCTAACATCAAAAACATCATTAAAAAAGGACAACAAAGAATGTTCTTTCTGCGCCAACTCAGAAAGCTCAAACTGCCCAAGGAGCTGCTGATCCAATTCTACAGAGGAATTATTGAGTCTGTCATTTGCACCTCTATAACTGTCTGGTTCGGTTATGCAACCCAACAAGAAAAACACAGACGTCAGAGGATAATTAGAACTGCAGAAAAAATAATTGCTACCAACTTGCCTTCCATTGAGGACCTGTATACTGCACGAATCAAGAAGAGGGCCGTGAAAATATTTGCAGATCCCTCGCATCCTGGACATAAACTGTTTCAACTCCTACCCTCAAAACGACGCTATAGAGCACTGCACACCAGAACAACTAGACACAAGAACAGTTTTTCCTGAAGGCCATCACTCTGCTAAACAAATAATTCCTCAACACTGTCAGACTATTTACTGAATCTGCACTACTATTAATCGTTTCATAGTTCCCATCACCAATCTCTTTCCACTTATGACTGTATGACTATAACTTGTTGCTGGCAATCCTTATGATTTATATTGATATATTGATCATCAATTGTGTTGTAAATGTTGTACCTTGATGAACGTATCTTTTCTTTTATGTACACTGAGAGCATATGCACCAAGACAAATTCCTTGTGTGTCCAATCACACTTGGCCAATAAAATTCTATTCTATTCTATTCTATTCTATTCTATTCTATTCTATTCTATTCTATTCTATTAGGTAAGAAATGAAACTTTCCTGGAGGACATCTAACCAACTTGCTCAGAGTGAAGAAGCTACTTGGGTAGGCAGCAAAACATTTCTAACCAACAAGAAAAGATGTCTAGTTGCCATGACTCAGCTTCCAGATTGCCCCACGTGGATGACTGAGTATCTTCATCAACAAACTGATTTGGAATTATTCTTCTTCTTCTTCTTCTTCTTCTTTATTAATGAAAGGCCTCTGTGGGTCAAAGTCATTTCAGAGTTTTGCAGACTGGCTAAAGCGGAGAGGTCAAAGAATGTCAAGAGTTGAGAAACAGATCATTCTGCACAAAGAAGCCTTGTTCCTTTGGATAAGAAAGAATTGCTCCATCCTCATCCCTCTTCTTCTCATAGAGTCTGTGTGGTCCGTCTGAAAAATACTTCTGAGTTTCTCCACTCTTATTCCTTTGCCTGGCTGGAAGACCCCTGTATTGGAAGCGATGTTTTCAAAAACCTCCAGAAAGGAAAACCGACACTAGCCAATACTTTCTTTTTCCACTCAATCTCTTTAAGATCCAGATGGTTGGGGGAATTTTCCCTTATCTCTTCTCATTCAGAAGAGATAAAACTATTTTCTATTTTTAAAATCAAATAGTTTATCAGGATATAAAATACAAAGGTAAAGATTTCCCCTGTCCGGTCGTGTCTGACTCTAAGGCACCGTTGTGGCTCGCCAGCATCCAGCAGAGCAGATTTGGAGAGTGAGGAGATTGGGGAGGAACATGGGCCAGCCCTGGAGTTTGGGGAAGGCTCTGATGAGGGCTCTGCGTTGGAGGCAGAGATGGGGCCAGGGCTGTATGACAGTTATCAGCTGCCTTTGGAGTCAGAAACCAGTGAGGCAGATAAACAGCTGGAGCCTGTTACCAGTGTGCACATCTGCAAAGTTGCCAGACGAAGGGAACAGCTAAGGAACAAGGGTCAACTTGGGAGTAAGGCCACCGACGGATGATGAATGGCCCCTCCCAGAGGAAATCAAAGAGGAGCGAAAGGGGAGGGGAGTTTGCAGGAGACAATTAGTTTGCTTGATTGGGTCCTTGAGTGGCTCAGACTGCTAAGACAGTCTGTTATTAACAGCAGCTGCTTGCAATTACTGCAGGTTCAAGTCCCACCAGGCCCAAGGTTGACTCAGCCTTCCATCCTTTATAAGGTAGGTAAAATGAGGGCCCAGATTGTTGGGGGCAATAAAAGTTGACTTTGTATATAATATACAAGTGGATGAAGACTATTGCTTGACATAGTGTAAGCCGCCCTGAGTCTTCGGAGAAGGGCGGGATATAAATGCAAATAAAAAAAAAATTGGTTCATGACTCTCCGTTACTCCTTGCCAAGTTTTGAAGATATCAGCCTGGCAGCTCCCCAAGCCAGATAAGGTCTGTGACTATAAATTCTCCCTTGAAAGACCTTGCTGGATGTAAATGAGAAGAATTCACAGTAACTTAATAAAAAGGGGTTTTTGTTGGGACAAGGAGTTTGCTTCGTGGTTTGGGAACACCTAGGTCAAAACAGGCACGATGGTTATCTCAATTTTTTGGCTGAGGAAGCCAGCAATGTCCGAAGACGCTTTTGTGGTCATGTGATCAGAATGTCTGTTATGCCAGAGGATCACAGAATGCTGTTACCTTCCCACTGAAGTGGTACCTATTTGTCTAGTCACACTTGCACGCTTTTAAACTGCTAGGTGGGCAGGAGCTGGGGTAAGGGACGGGAACTCACCCCATCGCGCAGTGCTTGGGTCTCAAGCCCAAGCTATACAGCTTCCTAGTTGACAAGTTCAGTACCTGCTGAGCCACCACACCCTTATCAAAAAACAACAAAGGGAAATAAAAATAATGGGAAAACCGGGGACAAAATATGGAAGAGGAGAGAGAGTCGGATAAAAGGGAAAAATGAAAGAAAAACGTTGACTTCCAATTCTTTTTAGCACAGTAGAATAAGATAATAACATGACTGCCTCAACTTTTTACCTTTAATCTAGTAATATGTACAAGCCATTTTTAGAATGACAAACCTGTCTAAGCAGCAAAAACCCAAAGCTTCATTTTTTCCCCATCTCGAGCACAAAGTCCAGAAGCCGTTTCCGAGGAGTAGCAAAGTTACACACGTTGTTTTCTTTGATTCAAGCGCTCAATTTAGCCATTTCTATCTGTTTTTTTTTCTTCAGCCAGTCCTTCATCGTAGGAATTGAATTGAAATTATTTTCTGACTAGGTTTTTTTAACAAAGACCGCCTGCTCTTCTCGGCCTGGTCCTGCCTTCTTGTTTTACGGGCACAAAAGAGAAAATACGAAAAGGGAGAATAGGAAAATGGCCACCGTCAACTCTGGACAATTAGAGCTGCAGGTTTTGTTGGAAGATAAGTTGTGAGGCAGACATGAGAGAAATAAAGATGCTATTTAGTTGAATTTAACTCGTGGGGTGCAATTTTTTCCCCCCCAGCAATGTTACTGAAGTACTTTTTCATTCTTTTATTCTGGATCTTCCTCGCAATTTTAGTCTAGCTGAGTCTAGCCAATTCCCATACTATCCCCCAACTTGTTTTATTCCTGAGGTCAGTTAAATTACTTTAGGTGCTTCTAATTACACACACACACACAAAAAAAATAAAAAATAAAAAATTAAAATAGTTCTAACCTCTGAAGAGCTATTCTTTTGACAAAGGAATCCCTTCATCTATTCATGGCTGTCCTTAAAAGCCAAGAATTAGCACAGGAAACTGCAGGTGGCAAAATCATAAGTCTCCAGTTTCAGGAATAGAAATATCCAGTAAATAAGAGTTACAAAAGGAGAAAAAGGTTAAACCATTTTTCTTTATTCGGGTAGAGAATCAAAAGAGTTAATTGCTTTTATTTTCCTTATTGTTGGGTGTTCTATGGAAGTTCCAGTCAATTGTTTGGAAGTATTCAACCAAGAAGGAACAGTTGTAAAATGTAATGAAATTTGGGCCAAAAGGACACATTGTTTTAAGACTTGTAAAAAAGATGGCTTAAAAAAAAAACAATAAATGAATTAATTACACATGCCTTGAATCCAGTCCAGTCCAGCATATAATATTTTTCTCATTTCTCAGAATAATTCTTCTGGCGATTCTTCACACTTGGTGTTTCCTCACTTTTCTTTTTCAGCTCCTGAAAAATCCCACATTGTTGGAACATAATTAACATAAAGTTAGCATCTTTAACCAATTTCTATGCACTGAGGATGTTAACCTAGTTTGGGTAATGAAATGTCCTGCAAGAAAACAGCCAAGCTCAGAGAACACCAAGGGGCCCTCATTTCAACCCTGAGTTACAAATGTTCCCCTTTATGAATTTCTCTGTCCGTCCATCTCTCTCTCTCTCTCTCTCTCTCTCTCTCTCTCTCTCTCTCTCTCTCTCTCTCCCCTTCCCCCTCCCTCCCTCTCTCCTTCCCTCCCTCCTTCTCTCTCCCTCTCAGTTTTCTATTTATCTATGATCTGTCTATATTATTATTATTATTATTTATTTATTATATTTGTATAACGCCTATAATATCCGCGGCACCCCTGAATCAGATCATGTATTAGGGGGCCTTATTGGCCACGGACCGTGCGTTGCATAACATCAGGCGAAGGCCCAGGCTCTGAGGGTCTTGACCATCCGAGGCAGGAGAAGTCAGGGGATCGGGGCACGCAATCGCCTGTATACATCGAACGCGTGACCCCTAAACCGATCGATCCCCCTTCCGCCATATCTGCCCCTCCCACTTACCGTGCAGATGGACTCACCCTCACACAAAGGAACACACTCCCCCATAACCTCCGAACCGATTTGATAGTCGCCACGAGCATGCGCTGGAACTGGTTTCCTCCCGACGGGCTACCCCATCACCCACCTAACCCTCCCACCCACCCCAACCCAAACCCGTCGGTTTCCTCCCCTTAAAATTTCCATTAAAACTCCCACCGGGTTTCCCCAACACCCGCCCTACCCTCCCACCCTTAAGAATCCTCACCCTTAAAATCCCATTAAAACTCCCTTAAAAATCTATTAAAACAATTAGTTAAAATCCCTAAGTCTCCTGGATTTAGCATGCCAGCTCTCGGGGTTCCAAAACCCGTCCTCAAGGTGGGCCCTCGGTAGTGTGGAGGCCAAACCTGCGAGAGGGAATCTCGCAGGGCAAGAAGGTCCGCAGTTGAAAATCTTCGCATATCAAAAGTACGGTAAGCAGCCCATCGAAGCCGGTCAAGATGTCAACCACAGCAAAACGGGCTCTCAGGCTGGCAGGACGGACCGCGGACATCTAGGGCTCCATGGGGCCGCTACTCCATCTCCAAACCCAGCGGCCACCACTCGTCCTAGGTCCAGATGACACCCAATCGAATCAGCCACTCTCCTCTGAGCCAGTCTTGCCAACCAATGATGTTTTGAAGGTGATATATGGTCTTTATCACAGTCTTAATCTTGGTCTTAGTCTTAGTCTTAGTGAGGACACAATCCAGGACAAGCCCATCAGATGATAAGGCCATCGCCGACAGCCAGGATTCCCAGCTGGCCGACGCCGCCACCATGGGCCATCCTAGTCCAAACTGCTGAGGGTCCAAATGAGGGCCAACCTCACCTCCAGCTCCAACTCCCTTTCAGGGGATTGGGCCCTCCAGATGACTCTTCGGGCCCTCTGCCTCTCATAAGTCCGACCCTCTGCCTCTCCAGCGTTGATAGAAAAATTTTGTCCCATGAGGAGGTCGCTGCCGCTGCCGCCGCCCGAAAGCTACACCGCGATCAAGAGGGCCAGCGCCCCAGCACAAGGGCCCAAAGAAAACGCTGATACCTGCCACTCATCTCATCTCAGGCCTCACCAGCAAAGATGGCAAGAAGCGCTGGTGGTCAAAAGGCTCCAGCGCCGAAGCTCAAAGGCTCTCCAATAACAGAGAGCGATGACAAAGAAGCTCCCAGTCCCCTGAGGAAGCCGCTGCCGCCGCCGCCGCCGCCGCCGCAAACCCGGAAGTTCGGAGGCCCAGCTGCAGCCGCCGCAGCAGCCGCCCCAGCAGGAGCCTGGAGAACACCAGCCGGCCCGATCGTCCCCAGGCCACTAGCTCGTCCAGCCTCACCTCGTCCAGCCTCACCCCGTTCGCCGCTCCTGATGTTCCCCCGGCCGGGGCTGGGACCGGAAGGTAAAAATAGCCATCTCCCGGTCCCAGGCCCCCGAAAAAGGCCGCTCCCCCGTTCCTACGAAGAATTTTCACTGCGCCATCTTGGGCATGCGCAGTACAGACTTTATGAATTTCTCTGTCCATCCATCTCTCTCTCTCTCTCTCTCTCTCTCTCTCCCCCCTTCCCCCCTCCCTCTCTCCTTCCCTCCTTCCTTCTCTCTCCCTCTCAGTTTTCTATTTATCTATGATCTGTCTATATTATTATTATTATTATTTATTTATTATATTTGTATACCGCCCATCTCCCGAAGGACTCAGGGCGGTTCACAGCCAATAAAACAACAGAAAACATATAATACATATAAAACAGCAAAAAGAATAGACAATTAAATTCAGTTGATGCCTTAAAACTTTTAAATACAAATTTAAAACCCATTTAAACCCCTGATTTAAAAACCCCAATTTAAAACTACGTTCAAGCTAGTCCTGCTCTTCAAAACAGCAACGTCTTCAGCTTGCAGCGAAAGGACCTGAGATCGGGGAGTTGACGAAGCCCCAGAGGGAGCTCGTTCCAGAGGGTAGGGGCCCCCACAGAGAAGGCCCTCCCCCTGGAGGTCACCAGCCGACATTGTTTAGCTGACGGTATCCGGAGGAGGCCCTCTCTGTGAGAGCGCATTGGTCGGTGAGAGGCTAATGGCGGCAGTAGGCGGTCCCGTAAATATCCCGGCCCTAGGCCATGGAGCGTTTTAAAGGTGATAACAAGAACCTTGAAGTGAACCCGGAAGACCACCGGGAGCCAGTGAAGATTACGCAGGAGGGGTGTTACACGGGAGCCACAAGGTGCTCCCTCTATCACCCACGCAGCCGCATTCTGGACCAGTTGGAGTCTCCGGGTACCCTTCAAGGGGAGCCCCATGTAGAGAGCATTACAGTAGTCCAGGCGGGATGTAACAAGGGCATGAGCGACCGTGCATAAGGAAGCCCGATCCAGAAAGGGGCGTAACTGGCGTAATCTGTCAGTCCATCTGTCCATCCATCCATCCATTTCTTTTTTTTTGCTTTTTTATTTATTAAGTTTTTACACTTAAACAATTCTTATTCACCGCTTACACATGACTGTGACCATTTTTATATCCTCCTGTTAGTATTCACCTTTGTTCTATACATTTATACCAATTTTACATTCTGTTTCGAGTTCTATCCCCTTTTTTCCCTTCTATTTTCAATCGAATTGTACCATTTCTCCTCATATTACGTAAAAATCCGAATCCATCGATCCTGTCCATTCAAGAGTCGTTTTGTCCATTTCGGTGAAGTCCAGTACTTTTTTTTAAATTAGTAAATCTTCAGAGGGAATGCTTTGACTTCTCCAACATTGAGTGAAAGTCAATCTTGCCATCCATCCATTTCTATTGCTTCAGAGCAACGCGTGGGCTGAGGTATCTTATTTTTATTTATTTTATTTTATTTTATTTATTTTGTCACGTACATATGAAATAATATATATAAGTATAAGCATGAATTGAATACATAAAATGAATACAATTAGAGCAGTGGTGGGATTCAGCCAGTTCGCACCACTTCGGGAGAACCGGTTGTTAACTTTCTGAGCAGTTTGGCAAACTGGTTGTTGGAAGAAATCATTAGGTCAGAGAACCGGTTGTTAAATTATTTGAATCCCACCACTGAATTAGAGGGAACATTAGGACAGGGATAGTAGGCACGCTGGTGCTCTTATGCACACCCCTTACAGACCTCTTAGGAATGGGGTGAGGTCCACAGTAGACAGTCTTAGGTTAAAATTTTGGGGGTTTTGGGATGAAACCACAGAGTCAGGTAGTGCATTCTAGGCATTGACCACTCTGTTACTGAAGTCATATTTTCTGCAATTGACTTTGGAGCGGTTTACCTTGAGTTTGTATCTATTGTGTGCTCAAGTATTGTTGTGGTTGAAGCTGAAGTAGTCATTGACAGGTAGGACAATGTGGCAGATAATTTAATGAGCTGTGCTCAGGTCATACCGAAGGTGGCATCTTAAGCTCCTTTGGAAGCCTGTCTGCAGAAGAGATCCAGAATAGCTCTGCATAGCATATGGACTTCTCCAGCTGCAGAGTTTGGACTGACTGCCCAGCTGTCTTTCCGTAACACAGGAAGTATCTTCCTGGAACAAGGAAAGCTCTCAGCTATGGGAGCATTTTCACAGAAGACAGGATGTGGGCGTTTAGAAGGAGTCTCTCCAGATTGGCAACACTCCTATGACTGCTTCTTCCTGCTTGCAGATCTCCCATCTTACAAAAAAAACGATAACACTTTTTGAAGAGGTTTTTTGGGGGATGTTTGCATTTTTGGGGGATTCTCGCATGGGACATTTTTCTCCGATGCTGTTAAAAAATGGTCAGCTTGCCTGGAAAATCAGTACAAAAACTGGCATTTTTATAAGCCCGGAAATCTTGTGGAATTCAATGTATATTGAGACACCGAAACTCAACCAAACCCGACAAGTAATTAGCCAGAATTCTATTTTTTTGATGTAAAAAAAAGCCCAGGGGTGGTTGGGTGGCTGGGAATATTTGCTTTTGGCACCCAGGCCTTCGGAAAAAGGCAGAGAGAAATTAAAGGTCTCTCCCCCCCCCCACCGCCTCTGGCTTTGTCTGTAGACAGTTGTCTTGTGCTGGTTCATTTAGCTACAAAATGATGGTGTGTCAGTTCGGCAGTTGGCGTCTTTGCTTTACACGGGAGCAACATAAAGGGGAAACAACGACAGCCCTCTTTTCCTGCCAAATGAAATTCGCAGCCATGTATTTCCCCAAGCCACCGATAAGAACCGAGGGCTGCCGTCTGTCTGTCTGTCTGTCAGCGCGAGAGGAGATGAGCTTTGCCGGTGTCGTCTTTTGTAGATGTTTCAATGGGAGCAGTATTGGCTTTATTAGAAGTGACAAATGGAGCTACTTTGTCAAGGGCGAATTAGCCCTGAGGTAAAATTGCTCTAGTCTGTTGGTTGAGCTACCTTTAGAGTCGTTTTGGGCTACGGATCATCACTGAGCGGGAAAAGGTTAGCTTGCCTTGGCTTTATTTTAGCCGGAATGATCGGATGCAAGTAAGTGGCTAGGTGGCTTGGATTCCCAGATAATAACAGTTGAATCATATCAAGCCAAACTGAAAGGGACCAGCTTGCCTTCCTTCCTTCCTTCCTTCCTTCCTTCCTTCCTTCTTTCCTTCCTTCCCTTTGCTGTCTTTGCCTTCTTTCCTTCCTTCCTTCCTTCCCTTTGCTGTCTTTGCCTTCTTTCCTTCCTTCCTTCCTTCCTTCCTTCCTTCCTTCCTTCCTTCCTTCCTTCCTTCCTCCCTCCCTCCCTCCCTCCCTCCTTCCCTCCCTCTCTTTTCTGTCTTTACCTTCCTTCCTTCTTTCCTTGCTTCCTTGCTTCCTTGCTTCCTTCCTTCCTTCCCTTTTCTGTCTTTGCCTTCCTTCCTTCCTTCCTTCCTTCCTTCCTTCCTTCCTTCCTTCCTTCCTTCCTTCCTCCCTCCCTCCCTCCCTTCCTTCTTTTCTTCCTTCCTTCCTTCCTTCCTTCCTTCCTTCCTTCCTTCCTTCCCTTTTCTGTCTTTGCCTTCCTTCCTTCCTTCCTTCCTTCCTTCCTTTTTCCCCTCCCTCTCTTTTCTGTCTTTACCTTTCCTCCTTCTTTCCTTGCTTCCTTGCTTCCTTGCTTCCTTCCTTCCTTCCCTTTTCTGTCTTTGCCTTCCTTCCTTCCTACCTTCCTTCTATCCTCCCTCCTCTCTTTCTCTTTTCCTTCCTTCCTTCCTTCCTTCCTTCCTTCCTTCCTTCCTTCCTTCCTTCCTTCCTTCCCTTTTCTGTCTTTGCCTTCCTTCCTTCCTTCTTTCCTTCCTTCCTTCCCTCCCTCCCTCCCTCCCTCTCTTTTCTGTCTTTACCTTCCTTCTTTCCTTGCTTCCTTGTTTCCTTCCTTCCTTCCTTCCTTCCTTCCTTCCTTCCTTCCTTCCTTCCTTCCTTCCTTCCTTCCTTCCTTCTCCTTTTCTGCCTACCTTCCTTCCCTCCCTCCCTCCCTCCCTCTGAACCAAAAGCTAATAAAATGTAGCCTTTTATTTAATGTAGCTGATAGGCTTGATTAGTAATATTGACATGGACTTATAAATCCCTGGGATGATCAAGCAGGAACTTTCAACATATAAAACCGTCCTTTGCCCTGCAGAGGAGGTTAGCCAGCCTTTTCTTTTCCTCCTTTTCTGAGAACGGGAGCCACCGGGCAGGCAGCAGCCGGAAAGCTGGAAGAATAACCGAAGATAAATAGAACTCATCTAGCCATTGGACGTCTGTGCTCAGTCGGCCACAGACGGAGGCCCCAGGCCCCAGCAAATCTCCTTTGCCACTAGAAATGCGCCTGAAACTTTTCCCCCACCTGTGTTGTGTGCCTTTCCCTGCGTGTGGGCACTTATGCCAGTGTGTGGAGTTTCCACATCGGCTTTATCTGATGGCTAATATTTCAGAACACAACAGTCTTTTCAACAACAGAGACAGCACCATGCAGTGACTTGTTCTACTTTTCTCTTAGCTTCACGGTTGCAATGTCTTTCCTTCCTACCTCCATTTCCTAGCTTTTCTCAACGACGGTGCGACTAAAGTGGAAGGGCTTACTTAGAAAAAGAACTGAACTCCCAAAAAGTCTTAACGTCGAAACTAGACGTTTCCTGATGGACAAAATGGAAAGGAGATATTCTGTGGGTCCGTTTTGACTCTTACGTGCTTCTGTATGTTCTTGATATGTGGGCGCAAAACACCGGACATCCTTGACTCCCTAAGCAAAAATATTAAGGAAGGGGAGACATTATTTGGTTTGGAATCCAGAGCTCAGGAAGTCATGGGAAATAACATCTGGAAGCCACAAAATATAAATAATCCTTATTTTTAAAAGATGACCTGTTTTTCCCCCCAAAAAAACATGACTGTAGCTTTTGTGCTATCCAACGATCTTTTGGTACACGAAAATATGAAATGGATACTTTCCAAAGAATTGAATATTCTCCTTTTCCATATATACAATATATATATATGTAGGTCTTTGGTTGTTCGGGTTTTCTCCCGTGTAAAATTGGAAGTGTCTTGGCGACGTTTCGACGAAGTCTCATTCGTCATCTTCAGGCTTCAGCTTCATGCTTCTGGGAGAAATGTGTGATCGCAGCTGTTTCTTCCTTTTAGGAAGAAGGAAGAAACGGCTGTGATCACACATTGCTCCTAGAAGCACGAAGCACAAAGATGAAACCTGAAGATGACGAATGAAACTTCGTTGAAACGTAAAATTGGAAGTGTCTTGGCGACATTTTGACGAAGTCTCATTCGTCATCTTCAGGCTTCAGCTTCGTGCTTCTGGGAACAATGTGTGACTGCAGCTGTTTCTTACTTTTTAACTGCTAGTGGGGGTTTGAACTGATTGGGTGGGAGCTTGGCTGTGCTCTGATTGGATGGGGGTTTTTTTGTGCTCTGATTGGCTGGAGGTGTGTCCTGTTTGGGTGGGGGCTTGGTTGTGCTCAGATTAGTCTGAGTTGCAGGGGGATTTGAGCTGGTGAGCTGCATTGCTGTTGTTTGGCTTCGTGTTCGTGGTCGTACTACATCTTCATAGTGGGTGTCAGTCTGCTGCATGTATGGATTGGAGGGGTTTGAAATGGCTAATGTTGCAGCTGCGGTCTGGCTTCTGGTCCTTGGTCGTGCTTCATGATCAGTGTGGGTTTGGGTCTGCTTTCTGGATGGATGTGTGGTGGTAACATCATGTGTGGACCTCGTGAGTGTGGGCCTGGTGTCATTCCTCGTGTTAGGGACTTGTTTGTCAATAAGGGCTGGTTTCCAAATGGCTGGTAGGCGGGAGGTATCATCTCGTTTGTTCATGCTGTGTGGGTGTTTTTCTATCTCGATGGCTTCTCTGATTATTCTGTTGTTAAAGTTTATTCTGTTGTTAAACTTTTGTAGTTAGAACATAAATATGCTATCATGGATGGTTATTGAGGTCACACTGACTAAATTCCTGGATTATTATCACCCTGAAAATATATGGCATATGTCTCATCTTGAGAATATCTGGAACGTATCAGAGTGATCTGTGGAATATAACTCATCTTGAGAGTATCTGGAAGGTATCAAGAGCAATCAACATGCCATCTTTTGTTGTCTTAATTGGGGACTAATTGACTAATTAGAAAGACAAACGGTAAAGATAACACCACAGAAAGAAGTTAGATTACATTCACTGACCTTTACTATTCTTTACTATTTGGTTAGATTGTATTACTACATAAATCTAGGGGTTAGATTGCATTTACTGACTTTTACTATGTTTTACTATGAAGTAATTAAAATACCACAAAGATCTTTCTTGGGTATAAGAAAGAACACTGCTTTGTCTTGTGTGTGTTGAATTTCCCTCTCATGTCCCTTGTACGTGGGTTAGGAACTTCTTACCCAGAACTTTAACTTTGATCAAAGAATAAAAGTCTGTTTTTTTGTTCTCAAGCCTCTGTTTAAGTCATTATTTTGGTTCATTTTTGGCTTAAGCGTATTGCCAAAACCTTACCTCACCATATCTCGGCTGTAAAAAGCCAATTAATTTAATCATCATCATCAATCAACATTATTTAATCACCCCATAATCTCTTGTGAGATGGAGTCTGGACAACTGAATGAGCTAGAAGAGCGTTTTAATGGCCAAATGCTTTTCCTGTCGCCAATGCGGAGTTTTGTTTAACAGAGATATTCTCATTGTGCCCAGAGAGAGAAATATCTGCCTCTACCTAAGATTGAACTCACAGCCTTCGGATTGTGAGGCGAGAGCTCCACCTCTACGCCACCGCCCCACTCTGAAGCCAATTAATTTAATGTAGGGTGTAGAAACGCCCAAGCAATGAATTCACAACAAACTACTGCCAAACTTTTGTTCCCCCCACCCCCTAAATGGCTAATATATATTTCCCATCTCTTTCTACATAATGAATTCTGGTCACTTTTTCCCCTTATCCTCCCACGTTTCTCCTTTCAAGGCTGGCCCTGTTAACAATTTCAGGTTTTTCCCTCTCCGGTAGCTGGAAACCTATGACATTTTTCTGGAATTGATATTAGGCGAGCAAATTAGCCCACGCAGATTAGTTTTAACAGCTCCGCTGTTTTGCTTCGCCCCTCCCTGCCGGCTGCCTTGCAACCTTTCTCATTCCTATCCTTGATAAGGAAACCAATTAAAAGCCACCAAGTATATTTAATGACATTGCTAAATGGGGCACATCACAAATTAAAAATTCCCCATGCAAGGAGAAAGTTATTTACGGAGGTTTGTTAACAAGATTATTTAAGAAAACAGTTCCCCATTATTCTTTTATTTCTGTTTGAGGGGAAGATTTACTCCTGGGAGGAGGCGTGTTGTAGGGGAGTTGTAGGAAATAAAAGTGGGCAGGACTCAGCTTGTGACCTCGCCTGCTGGATCTTGACAGTTTGTCAAACTTTTTTTTTTTTTTTAATTTCCCTTGGCGATTATGGAAGAGATTCAGGAGGGGTAATAAATTAGACAAAAAAATATTCTTAAATCACCCTAGGGAGGCAGCTGTATTTATTGCAACGGAGATAAATATTTCGAGGCTATTTCCACTTTGCAGACTCATGTGTGTGTGTGAGAGAGTGTGTACGTTTTGAGAGCCAAAGCTAGTACAGATAATTCTCAATTTACAACCATTCCCTTAGTGACCGTTTTGAAGCTACAATGGTCCCCAACCCTGCAGTCCACATAGCGGAACTTAAGACGCTAAACAAACCAGGCGACATTAATGTTGTTTGCAGTGATTTGTGGCCACATGAGTGTGTTTTATGAGGGTTTTGCTTAACACTTCCCCCCCAAAAAAGGAAAATGTGGTCAGTCACACCGGTGACCCAATTTATGACTGTCATGAGTTACGACCATGTTGGGGTGGCTCTATTAAGGTCGTATCTCAAAGTCTACCTATATTTTTGTACCTTCATTTCTGTAGACAAAGAACATCGGGGTGGAGGTATTTAAGCGAATCACCACAGTGGCTAATCCTAGATAGCAGCAGATATTTCTCTCCTTGGGCACAAAGAGAAAATATCTACTGTGAACTCCACATAGGCGTTAGGAAGGGTAGCCGGTCAGTAAATGCTCAGCTCTTTCTGGTCGCCCTGACTCTACCCTGAATTAAGAGATGACAAGGTTGTAAAAATGGAGTTTAGGACCCAAAATGCAGAGAAAAATCAGTGTTAGAATACATTTGCATACGCATGCGTCTGCATTAAACAAATCTATAAACAAAAGATATGGATGCAAATGGTAAAATGTTGCATAAATATTCCGTTCCTAAAACGGCAACGTCTTCTATTTATGCATTTCTGGGAGCAAGTATTTCTTTTTAATAGTGATGCCTTGTATGCAGATCAAGGGATTGTTCTGTTCTGAAAGCAGTTTAGAATACACCGTTGTTTGATTTTATGCGTTTGCATAAAATAACACATTTATTTATTTGGTTATAAATACCTCACCCATCCATTTAAAAGTGAAAGTAATGCATTTTTTTCCTCCCCAAATTGCTGAAATACTGAAATAGTTGTCTCATTAATTAAATGAAATCCAATCGAAGTAATGTACAATAAAGAATGGGAGCCAGCAGTTTTCTAGGGACATTTTCTAGGTCTTATGATCCTATTCTATTTAAATCTGTAGTACTCATCACTCACAACAGAGGGCAGCAGCTAGCCGACCTTGAAAAAGTTAAACAGGGTCAGATCCGCATGAGTTGCTATCAGTGGTGAAATCCAAATTTTTTTACTACTGGTTCTGTGGGCGTGGCTTGGTGGGCGTGGCAGGGGAAGGATATTGCAAAATCCCCATTCCCACCCCACTCCTGGGAGAAGGATATTGCAAATTCTCCATTCCCACCCCACTCCTGGGAGAAGGATATTGCAAAATCCCCATTCCTATCCCACTCTGGGACCAGCCAGAGGTGGTATTTGCTGGTTCTCGAAACTACTCAAAATTTCCGCTACCGGTTCTCCAGAACCTGTCAGAACCTGCTGGATTTCACCCCTGGTTGCTACCATGAAATCTATCAGCCTCTGGTTGTTCAGGAAAGTTGAAAAATCAGTGACAAACAATTGCCAAGAAACCTGTATGGGCTTCTTTGTGATGTCACCAGAATTGAGATTGACTTGAAAGAGTGTTTAGATCACTTAGACAGTCGAAGAAATTGAAAAATTTCAAAGAAGGGAAAGAAATTGAAAATTTCTTCAACCTAGAAAATAAGGAGAAATTTCCTGACAGTGAGAACAATCCACCCACGGAGCAGAAGTTGCCTTCGGAAGTTGTGGGAGCTTCATCACTGGAGGCTTCCAAGAAGAGACTGGACTGCCATCTGTCAGAAATGGTGTAGGGTCTCCTGCTTGGTGGGCAGGGGGGTTGGACTGGATGACCTCCAAGGTCCCTTCCAACTCTGTTAATCTGTTACAGCTTAACAGTATTCAAAGATTTGAACCCCTTCCTTCCTCCTTTTTGTATCTGAGCTGGAAAGAGTTTGTTGCCTGACCCTGTGGGTTGAGACTTAAAGCTCATTAGAGCTTGCTCTCGGGGTGAACGAACGCTTTCTCTCAACGCTTAGGGCCTTGCAAACTAGATTGAGGTAATTCCCAGTCTGAAATTTCAAGGTTGGCATCCATCAAATTTTCAAAGAAGCGTCGTTGCTATGTAGCAATGCCATCCCTGCATAGGTCCAGGGAGAAAGAGCTTAGCAGATTAGTGGACTGAGAAGGTATTATTTTGAGAAAGGCAGTGATCTAGTCTAATGACATATAGGAGGAATGCTTGAAATATGGTATTTTTGTGAGCTTGCCTCACTACTGGCATCTACCCTACCAAAGAGCATAGTGGACAGAGAGAGGGAAGGGAGGGAGGGAGGAAGACAGGGAGGAGAGTGGGGAGGAGAAGCAGGAAAGGAGAGGGAAATAAGAGGGTGAGGGAGAAGGAGAAGGACAGGGAGAGGGAGAGGAAGAGAAGAGAGAGGGAGGGAGAAGGAGAGGAGAGAGGGAGGGAAGAGGGAGAGGAAAGGAGAGGGAGAGAAGAGGACAAGGGAGGGAGGAGGAGAGGAGAGAGAGGGAGAGAGAGGAGAGGAGAGGAAAGGAGAGGAGAGGAGAGGAGAGAGGAGAGGAGAGAAGAGGAAGAGAAGAGGGTGAGGAGACGAGGGTGAGGAGAGGAAAGGGAGGAGAAGGAGAGGAGAGGAGAGGAGAGGAGAGGGAGAGAAGAGGATGAGGAGAGGAAAGATAGGAGAAGGAGAGGAGAGGGAGAGAAGAGAGGGAAAGGTGGAGAGGAGATGGAGAAGGAGAAAAGAGGGGGAGGAGGGGAGGGGAGAGGAGAGGAAAGGGAGGAGAAGGAGAGGAGAGAGAGAGAGGGATGCTTGCTGAAGGGACTGGTGGCAAAGGACATTATTCACAACTGAATAGGCACTCCTTCCTGGGAAGCCATCGTACGTAATTAATGGCAAATTTAATTCAGGTCTTTCCCAGAGAACGCCAAGGAGCCGCCTTGTGACTGCTTATGTCCTGATGTGGAGAAGCAGTAATAAATACTCCACCACTTAAAACAGTGGTTCTCAACCTTTATAGTGCTGCGACCCCTTTCATACAATTCCCCACGATGTGGCGACCCCAATTGTAAAATGTGCCTCAGCAGCTGCAGAAGGGGGAAAAAAGTGGCAAACTGTTTTTTTGAATTGATCGCGCCTGAAGCCGTCTTGGCTAGCAATCTGAACTGCTTGCGATTGCCTTGAGGACGGAGGCATTAAAGCGGAGACTCCTCCCCTATTAAGTTTACCGCGCCTGAAGCCAGATTAGGCTAGCGATTGGGAGTGATTGCAGCTGGCTTGAGAGGGAGACATCAGAGCAAAGATTTCTCTCTTTTTTAATTCATCACGCCTGAAGCCGAATTCGGCTAGCGATTTGAAGAGCCTGCAGCTGGCTTGTGGAGTCAACCATTGGAGCGCGATTCTTCGACTCGCAAGTATACTTCCCATATTTCCGATGGTCTTAGGCGACCCCTGGCAAATCGTCATTCGACCCCCAAAGGGGTCGCGACCCACAGGTTGAGAACTGCTGGCTTAGAAGTTGAAACTTTTACCAATAGAGGAGAACACTTGTAGCTCAGGGTTGAAATGAGGCGGTCCTTGGTGTTCTCTAAGCCTGGCGGTTTTCTTGAAGACGTTTCATCACCCGAGTAGGTAACATCATCAGTTCTACTGTGTTTCCTCGAAAATAAGACCCTGTCTTCTATTTTTTTTTTTTGAACCCTGAAATAAGCGCTTGGCCTAATTTTTGGGGAGGTCTCATTATTTTGGGGAAATACGGTAGGTGGTGATGATGATGGTGATGATGATGATGCACTGATGATGTTTCCTAGTTTGAGTAGGAAAACATTTGCAAGAAAACAACCAGGCTGGGAGAACACCAAGGAGCTCTCAGATGAAGGTGTCCATGCATTGTGGGGTATGCAAAGTCGATGCTCCACTCCAGTCCCACCTCAAAAGTTGTATCCTTCACTAGCTCAGCCAAAATGCCAACAGTCACTGAGACAAAGAGAATTCCCCCTATTTGAAAGGGGGCAATTAGGCCATTAAATCCAAGTCCCTGCTCCATCTAGGAATCCCTAATCCTGTGATGGAGAACCTATGGTAGTGTTTTGACTCCAGCCCCTGAACCTGGCCCCATGCCTGAAAGTGACTCCGAAAGTGGGGGGGAAGGACCGGTAAGGCTTACCTCGGGAGCACCGATTCCTTTGGCCCGGCTCCAGGAGCCAGAACCAGACCAGTCGGAGGACGTAATGAGGCCATCATCCCCTGATTCCTCCTTTCCCCAGGCTACGCCTTCAGACCCAGTTGATAATAATAATAATCAAGCTTGGATCGACCTGCGCTTCAGAAGATTAGAGAGGCGGCGTCATCAAAGGGAAGGGTGGGGCTATATTATAGGATATATAAGTAGCTTTGGGACTGCTCTCACCCCACGGGAAGCAAAAGCTAGCTGAACCATTTCAAAAAGAACTGAAAGTCTTGCTACGTGAGTCACTTGTTTGAACTTTGGCTGGCAGCTGCGATTTCTCTGCCAGGACTGATAAGAGCCGTGAATCCACTGGCTGAAGGTCAGCTCGTTGATCCGAAGTGGGGAAGGAGACAGAACAGGTAGCCATATCAGTGGGCATGCAAGCTCAGCTCTGGTGCGTATGTGCGCACCGGCCAGGTGATTTTCGGGCCTTCTGGGCCCACCAGAAGTTGGCAAATGGGCCATTTTCGGCCTCCGGATGGTCTCCATGGGGTGGGGAAGGCTGTTTTCGCCCTCCCCAGACTCCTAGAAAGGCTCTGGAGGCTGGGCACAGTAAAAAAACGGGCCTGCTGTGCCATTGCGTGCCAGGAGCAGGGGGAGGGTCACATGCGCATGCGCAGGGTGCATAGAATGTGGGCACACACATGCCTGACCCACCCCCACCCCCCACCCCCGCACCTGGCACGCGATAGCAAAAAGGTTAGCCCTCACTGCCCTAATCGATTCTGTTTAACCTGCCCAGTGAAGAGGAACTCATAACGTCTTTGGGTCATTGGTTTCACCGTTGAATTGCTTTTTTTTTTTTTTTTTTTGCTGATAGGAAGTTTTTTTTCTTTCTTTCTAATATTCCCTTGCCATCCTGCAACTTCAGCCAATTAATCCAAATCCTGCCTTCTTTTTTTTTTTTTTTTCCTGGGTGACATCTTTTCAAAGAGAGCTATCATCCTGACTTAACATTCTCAGCTGTTTCGGTCTCTCTCCCATACGATTCGCTTTCTGGTCCCCTGAGGGGAGATGCACGGACTGAATTCCTCGGTCGGTGAAAGTTATGGGTTGCTCATGCTGAATTCTGAAGTAACCTAGCCGGAGTGTTAAAGTGGAAATCATTGTATTCATGAAGTGCTACTATTATTGTGTACAGTGTGCTCATTAATGACTTCAGTAATAGGAAGCAAATCCATATTGGGGATTCTTCAAACCCCCCCCCCAAAAAAAAACCCCACCATCTATTACCAACAGAATATTTGTAGGTCAGAGTTGAACTGTGGGCTCCTTGGTGTTCTCTGAGCTTAGTTGTTTTCTTGCAGTCGTTTCATTACCCAACTAGGTAATATCGTCAGTGTTAGAAGGGAGGGGGGTTTGTGAAGAGGAGGAGGAAGTCTGTGGGGTTCTTGGTGCCCTCTGAGCTTGCTTGTTTTCTTGCAGATGTTTCATGACCCAGCTACTGTAGGTAACATCCAGAAAGAAGGGCCTGGCCTCATCTTTGCCTCCAACGCAGAGCCTGTTCTGTCTCCTTCCCCACTTCAGACCCACGAGCTGGCCTTCAGCCAGCGGATTCACGGCTCTTATCAGTCCTGGCAGAGAAATCGCAGCTGCCTGCCAAAATTCAAACAAAGGACTCACGTAGCAAGACTTTCAGCTCTTTTTGAAACGGTTCAGCTAAACTTTGCTTCCCGTGGAGTGAGAGCAGTCCCAAAGCTCCTTATATATCCTCTGGAGCCCCACCCTTCCTTTTGATGACGCCGCTTCTCTAATCTTCTGAAACGTGGGTCAAGCCAAGCTTGATTATTATTATCAGCTGGGTCTGAAGGCATAGCCTGGGGAAAGGAGGAATCAGGGGATGATGGCCTCATTACGTCCTCCAACTGGCCTGGTTCTGGCTCCTGGAGCTGGGCCAAAGGAATCGGTGCTCCCGAGGTAAGCCTTACTGGCCCTTCCCGCTCACCCTCAGAGTCACTGTCGGGCATGGGGCCAGGTTTGGGGGCTGGAGTCACAACAGAGCCCTTGTCCAGGCCTTCCCCTGACTCCAGGACTGGCCCATCGTCCTCCCCAGCCTCCTCACTGTCCGACTCCGCTGCCAGGTCTGCAGGTTGCTGGCAGACCACAACACCCCCCCCCACTGACACCTATTAGTTTGCACATGGGTATTTGTGCACCACAGGCAAGATATTTGGTTACTCAACATCTTATTCTGACATGGTTTAGAGAATGAAGAATCCCTCCATCCCTGCCCCACAAGTGGTGAGAATTGAGGTCCTCAAACTGCACTGAGCCTTATTCTCTTTTCCTTGATGGTTATCTTCCCACCTGAGCCATTTCTGCAGTCTGTCTGTTAAATTATTTTGATTTAATTTTCAACATTGCAAAATCCCCCCATTGGATGTACGCCTCTGTTTCTGCCTGGCAAATCTTGATGGCCTCTCTCCTGATATCTACCCCCAACTCAGTGTCTCTAACACCTGCCCCTGTCCTGCTTGCGTGACTTAATTGAGTTTGACTGACATCTCCATTCTGATCAAAGCTTTCATTCAAATCCCAGTCTTTATTTAATGGCTGAGGTTCCTCTGATTTAAACATTAGCACAACTTCCCAGCTGTGATTCATCTCATATCTTGGCTGAAGATCAACTCGCACATCTGTTAGGCTACATAATTGATTAGAGACATTAAGAACAGCATCTCAAGGAGAAGATTCCAGCCCAGTCTTTTCTCTGGCATTCTCATTTTCTATAGATTGGAGTTCGCTGAGACTGCCTTCTGTATCAATGGGTGTACAGCTATAATCTAAAGTGGGATAGTTACGAAAACGGCTTCAGTTGTATCAGATGACTTCATACTATTTGACAATCAGACACATGTTTTCGTGAAGAATACATTCGGATTTAGGAATTGCCTGGCTTAAGAAAGCTGGAAAAAAGTTAGGTTTTTGTTTATTTCTTAAAGAATATTTGAGAATATTTGAGTAGAGTAAAGTAGAGTAGACTAGGAAATAGACTAGAATAGAATAGAATAGAATAGAGTAGAGTAGAGTAGAATAGAATAGAATAGAATAGAGTAGAGTAGAGTAGAGTAGAATAGAATAGAATAGAATAGAATAGAATAGAATAGAATAGAATAGAATAGAATAGAGACTAGATTAGAATGGAGTAGAATATACTAGATTAGAACAGACTAGAATAGGTATAGAGTAGACTAGACAGGACTAGATTAGACTAGACTAGACTAGACTACACTAAAATAGAATAGAGAAAAGACTAGACTGGAATAGTGTAGAGTAGACTAGAGTAGAGAACAGACTAGAATAGATGAGAATACAGAATAGACTAGAGTAGACTAGAGTAGATTAGAATAGAATAGAATAGAATAGAACAAAGACTAGAGTAGTGACTAGACTAGAGTAGTGAGTAGAGTAGAGTAGAGTAGGGTAGAGTCGCATTCAAATTAGCTTGGACTTAGATCTCTTGCGGGCACACAAAAACTCATGACTTATGATGGTTCTGACCCCTCCCTTGGGCTCAGCTTGGTCGTCTTCTTTAGTAGCTAAATAAATGTTCTAAATAAATAAATAAATAAATGATAAATCAGGTATGACCGTCGGCCGAGGGATGCTTAAAGGATGCTGGATTGCATGCCTGCCGTCTCCTCCTCCTAATAAGCTAGATATTTAAACATGTGGAGATCGCCTCTTATTCTCGCAGCGTTTTCTTTCTCTCCCTCGCCGTGGCGTGCTGTCTAAGTCAAAAGAAAGAATGAAAAAAGAGAAGCTGGGAAAGGAGGGGAAAAGAAAGAAGAGTGAATGAATGGCTTTAGGGAGACTGAGAGCTCTATTCTTTGGCTGAATAAGTGGAGATTTCTTTCTGGTTTTCAAAGGTCACTAGGATTTGTTCCTGGGCCGCTGCGGCAAACCTCCTATTGAAGGCAATTCTGAGAAATCCCTCGGTCTATTGTGTGGAAATGTCAGGCATTTAGTCTTTAGTTTTCTGCACAAAAGCTTCTGTCCTTTTAGACATTTCCCAAATAGCAGGTAAAGTAATCAGCGATCAAATTATTGAATCTAAAAAAAATTTAAAAAAATGGGATGCATTGAAATCTAACTTTAGACCTTGGAAATGCCAGCTGCTAAAGCAGCTATTTTCCTGCGTAGATTTAAAACCTGAGAAAGAAAGAAAGAAAAAAAGAAAAAAGAAAGAAAGAAAGAAAGAAAGAAAGAAAGAAGGAAGGAGGGTGGAAGGGAGGGTGGGAGGGAGGAAGAAAGGAAAGAAGGAGGGAAGGAAGGAAGGAAGGAAAGAAGGAAGGAAGGAAAGGAAAGGAAAGGAAGAAAGAAAGAGGGAGGGAAGGAAGGAAGGAGGGAGGGAGGGAAGGAGAGAGGAAGGAAGGAAGGAAAGAAAGAGGGAGGGAAGGAGGGAAGGAAGGAAGGAGGGAGGGAGGGAGGGAGGAAGGAAGGAAAGAAAGAAAAAAGAAAGAAAGAAAGAAAAGAAAAAGAAAGAAAGAAAGAAGAGGGGGAAGGGGAAGGAAGGAAGGAAGGAGCACTTGTTTATCTGCATCTCTAGAGGTCATCTGTACAGCCCTGGCTTTCTTCTGAAGCTGTCCCAACAAGTCCACCATCCTTGGACCCACCATGAGAAATCTCAATGGTAGCTCTTCTAGGAGACCGTTACAACAAGTCACTGCAAATAGAGTGGTACTCATGGTGTGTGTCGTTGTGTTTTTGTTGTTGTTGTCTTTTTAGCGACACAACTGTTTTCTTTTTGGGCTGGAGGCTAATCTTAGTTCTTTTCATGTCACCTAATAGGTTTACTAGCTTTCTGTGGCAGCCCTCAAAAATTCTGGCTTTGGCGTTTCCTTGCTTTGAGTTGCTTTTGAAGAGGAAGATTTGAGGACGGTAGCATCCCCTCTCTCGCGTTCTGCTTTGCATGAGAGGCAGAGGGACGCTAAGACTCCAGAGAGCTTTTCTGATTTCCCCAATTCAAGTTTTAAGGTCTTTGTCGGACCGACTTCTTTTGATGTGAATGGAACTCCAAATCCTTTTTTTTTAAATATTAAATTTATGGAGGAAAAAAAACGTGTTTAAGAAGGCTTATGCGTGAGTTGCATATTCTGAAAATTAATGCGGGGATGAAGACTCCTGCCTCAAAGCATTGACGTTTGATTATTGCTGAAATATCATTTTTAAGAGAACCTCCTATTATCCGTCCCAAAGGAGCTTTATAGTTTGGGGAAAAGCTTCGACACACCATGACTAGGAATAGTTAAGAATTTGTACGGAGTTTTGAGCCATCAGGAAGTTTGGTATCTGCCTTTGCCCATCTCTCTCTCAAAAAGTTGGAAGCCAATCAAGCTTTTATTTTTGATTTGGGCATGATCCCCATCCACCAAATAGTTTCCTTCTAGGTGCAGAACATAAGGGACGTGGTGGCTCAGGGGCTAAGACGCTGAGCTTGTCGATCGAAAGGTCAGCAGTTCAGTGGTTCGAATCCCTAGTGCTGCCGCATAACGGGGTGAGCTCCTGTCACTTGTCCCAGCTTCTGCCAACCTAGCAGTTTGAAAGCACGTAGAAAATACAAGTAGAAAAATAGGGACCATCTTTGGTGGGAAGGTAACAGCGTTCCGTGCACCTTTGGCGTTGAGTCATGCCAGCCACATGACCACGGAGACGTCTTCGGACAGCGCTGGCTCTTCGGCTTTGAAATGGAAATGAGCATCGCCCCCTAAAGTCAGGAATAATTAGCACATATGTGCAAGGGGAACATTTACCTGGTGCAAAATAAGGAAGGAACATCTGGTGTCCCACTTTTCATCTCTATTCCATTGTGTTACACATGCTCCCAGGTTTGGTGTATGGTCACTCACTCACAGCTGGAAAATTATTGTTGGTCAGTTGCTGTGTCTGACTCAACTCCATGGAGCATAGCACACCAAGCCCCCTTGTCCTCCACTGTCTCCCAGAGTTTGCCCAAATTCATGGTCATTGTAGTTGATGATCCTATCTAACCATCTCATCTTCTGCCATCCCCTTCTCTTTTTGTCTTCCATCTTTCTCAACATCAGGCTCTTCTCCAAGGAGTCTTCTATTTTCATTTGTTGGCCAAAGTATTTGATCTTCACCTTCAGGATCTGTCCTACCGAAGAACATCAGGGTTGGATTTCCTTCAGGATTGGCTGATTTGATCTCCTTGCAACCTAAGGGATTCTGCAATGTCTTCTCCAGCACCATAATTCGAAAGCGTCATTTTTTCAGCACTCAGCCTTCCTTGTGGTCCAAGTCTCACAACCATTCATGGTTTTTGTTCAGTTGTAGGTCATGTCTGACTCTACACAACCTAATGGATCCTGGCATCTGTTGTGCCTCTTCCTCCCTCCTCTCCTCAGCCGGGCCCCTCCTGTCTCCTCCCGGGCCTGCTATCAGATTCAGAGTCTGATAATGAAGAGGAACGGCCTGGCATGCCCCCAGCCCCCAGCCCTGGCCCCATATCCGGACAGAATATCAGGAATGAACAAACAAACTTCACTCCTACAGCGTGTGAGCAGGGAGCCAGCCACGTGCTGGAATTACCAGCAGCAGATCCAGAGGAAGAGAATCCACAGTGGGAGGATTCCCACTTCCGGAGATCTGAGAGGCAACATCAGCAGAAGGAAGGGAGGGGCAGGCCTGGATAAGTGCTGAGTCATGGAGCCACACCCCACAGCCTATATAAAGGACCAGCTTGAGTCAAGCAACTTTGACTCAAGCAAAGTCTCCTTTAGTTTGCTGAAGTCACAACTTGGATTCCTGCCTGCCCTGAGAAATCTGAAAGGAATTTGGCAAAGCTGCAGAGGCTTCGTGGCCATGCTTGATACGGACTTCCTAAACCCGATCATCGGAGGGGGAGGGGGACACGACATCACCCCAGCCTCCCCTGACTTCTGCTGTCTCCTAGGGTTTGCCCAAATTCATGTTCGTTGCATCGATGTCTGTGTCTAGCCATCTAATTCCTCTGCCGTCCCTTCTCCTTTGGCCTTCCATCTTTCCCACTCTTCTCTTCTCATTTGGTGGCCAAAGTATTTGAGCTTTGGTTTCAGCATCTGCCCTTCCAAAGCCAGAGTTGATTTCCTTCAGGATCGACTCAACTGATCTTGCAATCCAAGAGACTCTCAAAAGTCTCCTCCAATGCCACAATTTGAAAGCATCAATTCTTAGGCACCCAGCCCTGTTTATGGTCCAACTCTCACAGCCATACATTACTACTGGGAAAACCATAGCTTTGACCATTCAAACCTTTGTCAGCAAAGAATAGAGTAGCTATATTCCATTCATTTTCAACTGAAAACAGCTGTAAATGGGTTCTTTAGAATACATGAAGACCCAGTGAACTTAAAATAACAAAACTTTACTGGTTATAATATATTTGCTCTTTCTCACAAGCACATATAGACACACTCATCCACACTTATTTTCATCCTTCTCAACTAGGCTGGTAGGCAGTAGCCAGAGAGACCAAAGTCGCCAAATCTAGATCCAAAATGACGTCAAAGAGTAGGTGGGCTTTGGGATCTCTTTTATCCCCCAAAGTCCTTGCTTTGTTGATTCTCAAGACTGGAAGTCCCCAAAGTGCTTTTTTTCAAGAGGCAAGTGGACTTTCTGGTTTTTCTTTGAAGAGGTTTCGCTTCTCATCTGAGAAGCTTCTTCAGTTCTGGTGAATGTCAGCCCATCAAAACTGGCAGATACTTTTGTCTTGTGGATTTACATAGCTGATAGCTGTGGATGGGATTTGGGGAGAGGTTTCCCATGTGCTGTGGTCCAACTTCTTTTGTCTAGTTGACATTTTTTTTCTTTGTTCCCTTGACAACTTAGTTCCTTCTTCTCTATCTCTCAAAGGAATCTTTTAGATAAGATTTCTGGCTTTTATCCACCCGGTTTCTGTGCCTGATTCATCTAGAGGTCAGGCATTTTCGGGCTAGTCTCACAACTGTCATTATACACATATGAAGGGGTTAAGGCTGGAATAATCAAAGAGACCATCCATGCTAACTATGCAAGTATTGTTTGCAACTACTTGTGTCTTGCCTACTCTCACCGCAGCCGGGGCCTTCTTATCTGCTTCCGAATGCTTCCGAATGTCCTAGTATGCCTCCCGGCCCCAGCTCTGGCTCCATGCCCAGACAGGCAGAGGAGGAGGAGGAAGCACCTCCCGGCCCCAGCCCTGGCTCCATGCCCAGACAGGCTGAGGAGGAGGAAGCACCTCCCGGCCCCAGCCCTGGCTCCATGCCCAGGCAAACGGAGCAACTAGACCCCTCCCCCTCCCCCACAGCATGTGAGCCTGAGGGAGGTCAATTACCAACAGCTGCCGACTGGAGTGACCCTCGCTTCAGAAGAATTGATAGGCGGCGGTGTCAGAAGGAAGGGAGGGGCAGGCCTGGATAAGTGCTGAGTCATGGAGCCACACCCCATGGCCTATATAAAGGATCTGCTTTCTGGCATTCTCTGAGTCAGGCAAAGTCTAAACATATCTTGCTGAAGTCACTTTCTGATCTCCTGCCTGCCCTGAGGACTTTGCTAGGACTTTGGCAGAGCTGCAGAGGCACGCCTGATTCGGATTTCCCTGACCCGGCCGTCAGCGGAGGAGTGGGACACGACACAACTCTCCTGAATGCTTCTGCGTCCTTTTAATATATAG
Source organism: Ahaetulla prasina (assembly GCF_028640845.1). NCBI lineage: Eukaryota > Metazoa > Chordata > Lepidosauria > Squamata > Colubridae > Ahaetulla > Ahaetulla prasina. The sequence continues at coordinate 137,023,035 of NC_080543.1, read as the reverse complement.
ACCTTCAGATAATGAAAATTCGGTGCTGCTGTGCGTGTCTTTTACCACTCAGTGGTTTTGTTATTTGCTGATGTTGTAGTGTAAGCTTTTTTTTTTTTTGCTAGCTGGCCTGAGTGGTATGAGTTTACTTGCTCCACTCTAGACGTAGGAATGGACTGGGACCATGCAAGATGCAGGCTAACCATGGTATTTTCTCAACCTGTTTAACTGAAGAGTACTCAAATCTTCTGCTCGAAATAAAATTCCCTATATCGCCAAGCTTGAAATTTTAGGTCTAGATAGCCTCAAACTACTTCGTCTCCATTTTGACCTATGCCTAAGATTATTTACCAAATCATTCTACCTGTAAATGAATATTTTATTTTCAACCATAAAATAACACAAGGACCATCAATAGGTTTAAATTCAATGTAATTCGCTATAATCTTAATTATAGGAAATATGACTTCTGCAATGGAGTAGTAAATGTTTGGAACACTCTACCTGATCCTGTTGTTAGTCTCTCTAATCCCCATCCATACCTTTTACCTTAAACTGTCTACCGTGGACCTTTTGTGTTTCTTAAGAGGTCCCTAAGGGGGTGTGCATAAGCACACCAGCCTGCCTACCGTCCCTGTCCTACTATTCCCAATTATATGTAATCATTCTTTGTGTTTATGGCTATGTTTTGCCTATTTATATCCTTTTTTTTTTGTGGCAATTTTTTTCATGTGTCCATGTCTACGTCTATACTGTTACTTGTTTCCTTGTTCTTGTGGACAAACAAATTTCTGATGATTGCTTGATGCCGAGAATATCACCAGCCAACCTACTGCCTCTCACCCATCATCAGTTCAGTGCAAGATAAATTAATCAGTTGCCCCTCCTTCCGATCTTGTAGGCTGGGAAATAATCTCACCCTATTTTTTCTCTGAAAAAAAAAACACAGAATAAAATAACAAAATGTGAAGCGGTTTCAACATTCCAGAAGATCTTTTCTGCATTGAGATGTCAGTTTGTATACAAAGAGGGAGATTCAAAGCTGTGACACCATCATTGCAATGTTTTATTTAAAAGCTGTACTTTTCCACACCGGGCCACCCCAACGAAGCTATCGAAGTGCTGTCCCGGTGTCTGGAAGCCGTACGGGTCTGGATGGGGAGAAACAGGCTCAAGCTCAATCCCTCCAAGACAGAGTGGCTGTGGATGCCGGCATCCCGGTACAGTCAGCCGAGTCCACGGCTGACTGTCGGAGACGAGTCATTGGCCCCGATGGAGAGGGTGCGCAACTTGGGCGTCCTCCTGGATGAACGGCTGTCTTTTGAAGATCATTTGACAGCCGTCTCCAGGAGAGCTTTTTACCAGGTTCGCCTGGTGCGCCCCTTTCTAGACCGGGATGCCCTATGCACGGTCACTCACGCCCTCGTGACGTCTCGCCTGGATTACTGCAATGCTCTCTACATAGGGCTCCCCTTGAAGGGCATCCGGAGACTGCAGTTAGTTCAGAATGCGGCTGCGCGGGTGATAGAGGGAGCCCCCCATGGCTCCCGCGTGACACCTATCCTGCGCAGACTGCACTGGCTACCTGTGGCCTTCCGGGTGCGCTTCAAGGTTTTGGTAACCATCTTTAAAGCGCTCCATGGCATAGGGCCGGGTTACTTACGGGGCCGCCTACTGCTACCGAATACCTCTCACCGACCCGTGCGCTCTCACAGAGAGGGACTCCTCAGGGTGCCGTCAGCTAGGCAGTGTCGTCTGGCGACACCCAGGGGAAGGGCCTTCTCTGTGGGGGCTCCCGCCCTCTGGAACGAACTCCCCCCAGGACTCCGTCAACTTCCGGACCTCCGAACCTTCCGCCGCGAGCTTAAAACATATTTATTCATTTGCGCAGGACTGGGCTAGGTTTTAAATTTGTATTGATTTTAATTGGTTTTAGTATTTATATCATTTTAATTAATTTGGCTTTAGAATAAGTTTTTTAATTGTGATCTTAATCTGTATTTATATGTTTTTATTGGCCTGTGAACCGCCCTGAGTCCTTCGGGAGATAGGGCGGTATACAAATTTGATTAAATAAATAAATAAATAAATAAAAAGGCCGTTGGGAGTTGTGATATTGAAAGAATAGCATGCTGACAATGTTGTAATGGGGTGTTGTTTTCCAGTACTCAGAGTGCGTGCTATTAACCAGATAGTCCTCAATGTGCTACCACAATTGAGCCCAAAGGTTTTGCTTCTAAGCGAGACGTGTGTTAAGCGACTTTTGCCCCATCTTACAACCTTTCTTGAAACAGTTGTTAAGTGAATCACTTCAGCCGATGAGTTAGACACACGGTTGTTAAGTGAATCTGGCTTCCCCATTGACTTTGCTTGTTGGAAGGTCACAAAAGGGGGATCGCGGGACCCCAGGACACTGCAACTGTCATAAGTACATGCCAGTTGCTAAGACTTTTATATCTTAAGATATCAAGACATATCAACTATTTACTAAAACAACATAAATCCTTTGGCTATAATAAGAACAGACATGATTTAAATTGAGTTTGGGAGCAAAAGAAACCTAGTTTTGTTCCCATATCAGAGCCTTATCTAGCATGCCTTTGAAGATTGTAGAACATATAATGTGCTGAATATTTTTCTGCAAACTTTCTTTTGCCTGAGAATTGCTAATATCTCGAAAGCAGGGATTAGTTACTCAGCATTTCAGAGCCTATAAATTTTAAATCTTTCCCCACTTGGGAGAAAATGTTCAACGGCATAATTTGCTTTGTGGAATTCCAGGAAAAAAAAGAAAAGACGCTGCGGTTTTAATTCTAGGAATTAGCTGTTTGCTTATTTGTAAGCTGGAGATGCGTCTGTCATCTAGGCTAATTGTCCAAGCACAATCAATTCTACAAGCTTCAAGTTATGAAGCTCTGTTTAAGGACAGGCAGATGATATTCTTCTCCTTCTTCTCCTTTCTAAGTGGGCTCCATTTTGGTGTTAATGGATGCACTTTTGCAATTCTCTGATGTGTGCGAAGTGCCCAAATTGATGGGAGTGGCAGAATGGATGCTGTCTATTGCCAAATATCATTTAAAGCCCAGTTTTCATTTACGAAACAATTGTAGTTATGGTGCCATGATACTCAACAGATTTTAGCCCTGGGTGTACTTAGAATCCTATCTCTTAGTAACCCAAGTCTGTTTCTTATTGCTGTTTGTTTCTGTTTGTACTGCAGATTAAAATAGATGCACATATATGACCTAGCCTACTACACACACACACACACACGGGGTGGTGCTCGTCTCAGTTTCAAGGCCATTGAGCCAATGCTGTCCAAAGACATTTCCTTGGTCATGTGGCCAGCGTGACATTGCAGAGCACTGTTACCTTCCCACCAAAGTGGTACCTATTTATCTACTTACATTTGCATGCTTTCGAACTGCTAGGTTGGCAGGAGCTGGGGCAGGGACGGGAGCTCAACCCATCGTGTGGCACTCGGGTCTCGAACCCGGGCTGCTGGCTTTCCAGTCCACTAGCCCAGCGTCTTAAACACTGAGCCACCAAGCCGCCCGACCAACCCTACAGCATTACCCTAACTATTCCAAACTCTACCTAAAACCTAAAGTCTTGTAAGGTGTAAAGAGTCAACTCCACACCTTAAGTTCCAGTTAATTTATTGCTCATGCCTATCCACAAGAATCTAGTCATTTAAGGCCAGCATTAAACTGATGCTAGATAAGAATTAACCAAATTCAAGAGGTTTGGAAATAGACTGTTTGTGGCAACATAAGGACTCTGAGCTGATGACTTGTTTAACTCCGCCTCCAAGCTCTGCCTGGCTTTCTCCTATCTATCTACATTTCAGCTGTGTTCACTCATCTATTGTGACAATTTAAGCAGGCATTTCTGCCTGTGCCAAACTTTCTTATAAGGAGCAGAATTAAATTAAAAAATGTGAGAAGAGCTCAGGAATCATTTCCCACCGCGAAGGAAGCCCCCTCTCTCCCTTGCTGCTATTAAGACTGCAATTTTGGCTTTGGCTTGAAACACAACCCAACTGTGATTTCTCATTTTTGCCTCCGGAATAGGTCCTGTGATTGTCTATTCAGCAGAATGCATGAAGGGCATTGCATTAAATGAATGGGAAGAGGACGTGGAATAATAATGTGAATTTTTTTACTCTGCCCAAGCATACCGTAGCTCTCTGTATGAACTTATCTTGCATTGTCATTCTCTTCGTTTCGAACTACATCAACAGTGGGGTAGCATCGAGATCTTGAAAGTGGTTTACAGAGTCAGCATCTTGCCTCCAACAATCTGGGTCCTTATTTTACTTAGAAGGATGGAAGGCCTTGAGCCGGTCAACATTGAACTGTGGGCAGTGGGAATGGTTTTTATAATAGCAACAGCATTTAGACTTATATACCACTTCACAGTGCTTTTACAGCCCTCTCTAAGTGGTTTACAGAGTCAGCACTTTGCTCCCAACAACCTGGGTCCTCATTTTACCGACCTCGGAAGGATGGAAGGCTGAGTCAACCTTGAGCCTGGTGAGATTCAAACAGCTGGCAGAGTTAGCCTGCAATGGATGGATGGAAGGAAGGAAGGAAGGAAGGAAGGAAGGAAGGAAGGAAGGAAGGAAGGAAGGAAGGTGGGAGGGAGAATAGCAATAACACTTAGACTTATATGCCACTTCACAGTGCTTTCCAGCCCTCTCTAAGCAATTTACAGAGTCAGCACTTCGCCCCCAACAATCTGGGTCCTCATTTTACTTACCTCGGAAAGATGGAAGGCTGAGTCAACCTTGAGGCGGTCAGGATCGAACTCCTAGCAGTGGGCAGAGTCAGCCTGCAATACTGCATTCTAACCACTGCACCATCTTTATACCACTTCATATCACACTAGTGATACCGATGTAGGAAAAGCTGTAATGAGTAATGAGTAATGTAATTTTGATGCATTTGTCTTTGTGTGTTTTATTTTATTTTTTTTTTGTGTATTGTGCTTTTTTTTTGTATTGTGTATTTTAACTTTTGGAAATTCAATACATATTATATTATTTTTATAAATCATATCACACTAGTGAGGCCACCCTTGGAATACGTCATGCAATTCTGGTCACAATGATAACCTCCCAAAAAGGCTGAGATCTTAGAAAGCGTGCATAGAAAAAAAAGCAAAAACGATAAAGGGTGTGGAGGCTAAACCGTATGATGAATGTTTGAGAGAGAACTAGGTATGTTCAGCCTATTGAAGAGAAGAAGAATCGGAGGGACATGATAACTGTCTTCCAGGATTTGTGGGGCTGTCACAGAGAAGAGGGGACTGACTTATTTTCCAAACCACCAGAGGACAGGACAATAAATAATGGGTGGAACCTTGTGGAAGATAAAGCCAAACTAGAAGTGAGCAGAAATTTTCTAAGAGCATTGAGTAACAATTGAGTAACAATTACTCAGTGGAATAGCTTGATTTCCAGGGTTGTGGGTGCTCTATCACTGGAGATTTTCAAAAACGGACAGGACAACCATTTGGCCAGGATGGTATAAGGTCTCCTGCTAGGGCTGGAAGGAACTTCACAGGTTTTCTAGTCCCTGCCTTGAGCAGGAAGTTGGACGAGAAGATCTCTGAGGTCACTTTCAACCCTCGGTGTCAGGGTTTCAACAGATGCCCTAATTAATTCGTGAGCCTCCAGCCAAGTTTCAAAAGAAATCCATGTTATTTATTAGGAGCAACATGTCAGCATGTACCCATGTGAAGTCAGCTCTGCCCCATGTAATTTATGGCTCAGCTATGACCCTGTTTTTTATTTTTTATTTTTTATTTTATTTGCATTTATATCCCGCCCTTCTCCGAAGACTCAGGGCGGCTTACACTATGTCAAGCAATAGTCTTCATCCTTTTTGTATATTATATACAAAGTCAACTTATTGCCCCCAACAATCTGGGTCCTCATTTTACCTACCTTATAAAGGATGGAAGGCTGAGTCAACCTTGGGCCTGGTGGGACTTGAACCTGCAATGATTGCAAGCAGCTGCTGTTAATAACAGACTGTCTTACCAGTCTGAGCCACCAGAGGCCCTTTTCCCCTCTCCTCCCAGAGTATGTCATAAATCACATTCTCCAACAGAGCACTTTCCCAGGCTGTAGAGAACATGCCTCTCCGGCTGGCTCTAGTAACCTAGGATGCAGATTTTCCTACCTCCTGCCTATGGCAACTCAAGAGCAGGCTTTAACCCTATAAAACCTATCGAATGCCTATAGATCAGGGGTGGTCAAACTCAAATCCCGTGGGCCAGATCCAGCTTGTGGAGTGCTTAAATCTGGCCCGTGGGGCTTTCCTGGAAGTAGCAAAGGACCATCCCGCAGTGCCTCTGGCAGCCAAAGTGGGGCACAGGGGTGGGGAGCGCACATGCCCCCCGCACCCTGTTTTGGACAGCCAGGTGCTGCAGGAGGCTGTCCAGTCCAAAAACGGGGTACAGGGGGGCACAAGGCCCCTCCGCACCCCGTTTTGACCAGCAGGGTTCTGCAGGAGGTCGTCCAGTCCGGAAATGGGTGCGGGGGGCTGTGCAAGGCCCCTTTGCACCCTATTTTGGACAGCCAGGTGCTGCAGGAGGCTTTCCAGTCCAAAAACAGGGTACAGGGGAGCCGCACAAGGCCCCTCCACACCCGATTTTGGCTGGCAGGGTGCTGCAGGAGTAATCCGTCCTGTCTCCCCACCACCACCCTTACCGGCCCGTGGAGGGGAAGTATAATGCTGATCCAGCCCTGGAAGAAATCCAGTTTGACACCCCTGCTATCGATGGAGTCAACATTCTCACCAAAAGAATGTCGATATGTCTTTACTGTATGTCTGTTTGTTTTATAAAAAATTCCAGGTGGGGATAACAAGGTGTTCCTTTTGTGTCTGTGGACTGTACAGTTACCCAGAAAATCAAGATGTGTGTGGTTTTTTTTTTAATGAGGACATGTAGCCTGGAGTAACTCAGGTTTAACTGCCACAAGAATAGCCTACAAAACTGCTTGATTGTTAAAATGTGGATTATGACAAGCGAAGGAGATTAATGTTAAGAGGGAAGATGTCTGAAAGGAATTTAGCTTGTCAGAGTTAAGAATTCTTTTGAATCAGCCACACAGCAATTTGCAAACGATGTGTGTGTGGAATTTAAGAGGGGCAAACCATATTGCGTTGCTTGAGTAGAGTTTGTGTTAATTAGCCAGAGTTCCAACGTGAGGCCTTAGAGAGATTGTGATACAGAATTAAAATCTTGTGATTGGATGGGACTCCATCAGAGGAGTTTTCTGCTTTGTGTCCAATGATTTCTGAGTTGCAACGTCTTGGCTTTGTCTATTTTTATTTATTTTATTTATTTGTCACAACAGTATATATAAGCATAAGCATGAAATAATTATACAATATATAAGCATATATATAAGCATGAGTATGTAGTAACTATATTAATTGGATATAACAAAAGGAAACAATAGGACAGGGACAGGAGGCATGCTTGTGCTCTTATGCACGCCCCTTACAGACCTCTTAGGAATGGGGTAAGGTCAATAGTAGATAGTTTTTGGTTGAAGCTTTGGGGATTTTGGGAAGAGACCACAGAGTCAGGTAGTGCATTCCAGGCATTAACAACTCTGTTACTGAAGTCATATTTTCTACAATCAAGATTGGAGCGGTTCACATTAAGTTTAAATCTTTTGTGTGCTTGTGTATTGTGATTGAAGCTGAAGTAGTCTTCAACAGGAAGGACATTGTAGCAGATGATTCAGGTCATGTCAAAGGTGGCAGAGGCTAGTTATGATCTTCATTTGTCCTCTCTCCTCCTCTTGTATCACTCAAAGGTTTTGTTCTTAAATAGTCCTCCATGAATGTCATTAAAAGAAAACCACTGTTACATACAACCGAAGAGGCAGGTCACTCTTGACTTACAACAGTTCGTTCAGTGACCATTCAAAGTTACACCACCACCAAAATTAGTGACTTATGACCAGGGGTGAAATGCTCCCGGTTCAGACCGGATCGCTTGATCTGGTAGCAATCTTGGCCGGTGGTTTGCAGAACTGGTAGCAATTGCGGTACGAGGCTCCGCCCACTGGCCCGGCTGTCGTTACTTCCTGGTTTTAACCGGGAAGTAATGTGTTTTGTATTCTCTGCGCATGCGCAGAGGGTGTGCGTGTGCATGTGACACGCACACGCATTTCCGAACCGGTAAGGAAGGTAAGGAGATTTCACCCCTACTTATGACCGTTTTTCACAATTATGACTTTCGCTGCATCCTCATGGTCATGTGATCCAAATTCAGCCGCTTGGACATTGATTCATATTTATGACAGTTGCAGTGTGTCGGGTTCACGTGATCCCCTTTTGCGAACTTCTGACGAGAAAGACCCATCACAAGACCCTCACTTAACATACTCACAGTGGTGAAATTCAATTTTTTTTACTACCGGTTCTATGGGCGTGGCTTGTTGGGTGTGGCTTGTGGGAATGGCAGGGGAAGGATACTGCAAAATCTCCATTCCCTCCCCACACCTGAGGGAAGGATACTGCAAAATCTCCATTCCCTCCCCACTCCAGGGGAAGGATACTGCAAAATCTCCATTCCCACCCCACACTGGGGGAAGGATACTGCAAAATCCCCATTCCCACCCCACTCATGGGAGAAGGATACTGCAAAATCTCCATTCCCACCCCACTCTGGGGCCAACCAGAGGTGGTATTTGCCGGTTCTCCAAACTGCTCAAAATTTCCACTACGGGTTCTCCAGAACCTGTCAGAACCTGCTGAATTTCACCCCTGATCGCAAGACCCATCAGAAGACCCTCACTTGACACACCCAGCCCTGAGCCCATCACAAGACCTACTGACCACACGAAGCCCTTATAAGCAGAAGAAGACGGACATCCCCTAAACTCAGCTGAAAATGTTACCTAGCCTGGTAACGAAACGTTCGGAAACCAACCCACACTCTTGGGAAGAACGAACCTCTGCCCATATATTCCTGGTTTCTGTCTTCAGTCAGGACAACTCCTCTGCATTCATTTTATTGGGATGTATCTTTTTTTTTTTTTGTGGTCCGCAACAGGATTGTGGCTCAGAAGAGTTTCGCTCATGCCATTTATTTTCGCCCCTCTTCAACACTGCAGAATCATGACTTTGGCTTCATCCGATAGTTTATGGTATCATAAAACTCTGCAGCGCGAGAATACGTGGTTGTCATTCTGCTACCATTGCAATTGAGAGGCGGCCCAGGGTTTTCTGGGGGCCTTGCAAAAAGAGTTATGGTTGACTAGTTCTGTACTCCGGCTCCCCCAGGAAGACGCTAAGCAGAGTTTATGTGAAAAAGATCATACAATAAACATACAATATTCAAAAATGATAGGCAAGCTTTTCCTCTCCGTGCACGCTTGCAGCTGACTACAGCTTTGCTAGAAGACACTTTCTTTGCTCATATCTTGACTTCTACTTGATATGATTTTGCTCTTCATAACTGACAGTATAATTTAAAAGAGGGGAGCAGCTTCAAAGATGGCTGCAGTTCTTTTTCTCGCCTTTTTATGGAAAGGTTTCTAAATACGAAGGAATAAATAGGGACACTTCCTCCTCATCTCGGTGTGAAACTGGAGAGGTGAACATCCCGTTAAGATTGTCTGACTTTCTCTTCATCAGTCAAGATGGCTTATTTGATGAAACTCAACAGCAGAAATATGTTTATATACAGGATATTATGAGCATGATATCGTGATGTGACCACCTCATGAGTAGAGTAGAGTACAGTAGAATAAAATAGAGAGTAGAATAGGAGAGTGGAGAACAGCAGAGTATTTGTTGTGTCCTGTTGGCTCCCGTCCCCTCCAACAGTCGAATCAGAGGAGGAGGCGTGGGAGTTAGGGCCAGCATCAAGGCAACCTGAGAGCTCCGAGGGGGAAGAGAGAGAAAGCTGGCAGAAAGAGAGAGAGAGAGAGAGAGAGAGAGAGAGAGAGAAAGAGGCGGAGCCTGGGCCGTCTGTCAGCCCTCAGATGGAGAGTCAATAGCCCCCAGGTTTGGAGGTGGCTGATGAGAAAGAGGAGGAACAGCTGGGTCCAGTGCCTGATGTGTAGATGTGCAGAAGGCAGAGGAGAGGAGGGAAAAAGAAATCTATGGGCCGGTCCTTGGGACGGAAGAGCCACTGCTGCTAGCGAAGCCCCACCCTAGCTCTGGGGTTAAAAGGCAGGGGGCGGAGATGAATAGGTGTGGCAGACAACTATTCATCTCCCCTGCCAGACAGACCTGTTAGCCTGTGAGAAAAACTTTTGCCGCGGCTGCCAGGACTCCTAATTAAAAGAACCTTTGAGTTAACTTCAGAGGGTTTGTCGTGTTTGGGAAGCTGGGTCAGAACAATATTGGAATGAAGAGCAGAGCAGAATATAATAAGAGTGGACTAGATAATTAATAATAATTAAGATAATGTAATTAGAAAAGTTTTGGAATGTGCGGAAATGGATAAGCTTACAAAGGAGATACAAGTAAAAGAGGAAACAGAATATTACCTAGTATGGGAGAAATGGTATAACTGGTTGGAGGAAAAAGAAAAAAAAGATAAGGAAAGATTAAATAATGGTTGAAATAGGAGTAGAAATATAAGAACAAATAGGAGGAAACAAAAATTGTTGAAAGGATATTGTGTACACGTTTATGTCTAATAATATTATAAATATATGTATAAACGATACAGTAGAATTAGGGAGAAAAATGTAAAAGTATTGGTTACCAATGCAAAACTGTTGGAAAAAAAAATTGTATTAAAATTTCTTTTTGTTTTAAAAAAATATTTAATAAAAATATTTTTTTAAAAGAAGGGTGGACTAGACTTTAAGACTTGTGGACTTCAACTTCTAGAATCCCTCAGCCACCAAAGCTGGCTGAAGAATTCTGGGAGTTGAAGTCCACAAGTCTTAAAATTGCCAAGGTTGGAGACCCCTGGACTAGAGTATAATAAATGGGATTGATCGAGCATACTGTAGCTACAGTATGTTCTTTCCTTGAGCTATATAGCCTTGACACCAGACATGAAGCTTACTGCTCTTTTCATAACTGCACGCACATTTTCACACATGGCAGTTCCAAAATATGATGATTTACCTCCAGATCTATAATCCTAAATGCACCACAGAACCCGATCACAGGGGTTTATCTCAGCCCTCAGCCGATACCCGGATCAGGCAAGAGCAAAAAACCCAGGTACAAAATACTTGTATCATGTTAGACAATAAATAACACGCACCAACTTTGGACTCCTACCCTGGCAAGTCTTGTAGCAGAGGATCAATCAAAGTCACACCAATATCCCCGAAGAAGGAATAGCGTAAAACAAGATCAGCTTATTTTAGAGTTGTAGAGGCAGCAAAGGGGATGTTATGATATCTTCCTGCTAATGGTTACTGAGAGAGGGATGATAAATCAGGCCAGTGTCAAAGCCCAGTGGTATTGCAGCCCTTTCAAATGCTGGATAAGTACAACGCATGGTTGGGTCTGCTCTGAGGAGTCCTTGGACAGGGATAGTTAGAAATCAAACATTGACCTTTTTCTAGGTCCCATGTTTCAGAGGTATAAGAATTAAGAAGTGACCTTGGGATGTTTGGAGAAGTGATGACACAGTCCAAAGGTTAAAGCAAGCCTGAGAAAGAGAATAATCCAGAACTTGATGTAGAGTAATAACAGAGTTGGAAGGGACCTTGGAGGTCTTCTAATCCAATTCCCTACTTGAGCATCATTTCAGACAAATGACTGTCCAGTCTCCTCTTAAAAGCCTCCAGTGATGAAGTACCCACAACTTCTGGTGCGAAGCTGTTCCACTGATTGATTGTGCTCACTGTTAGGAAGTTTTCCCCTTAATTCCAGGTTGCTTCTTTCTTTGGTTAGTTTCCATCAGTGGTGGGATTCAGCCGGTTTGCACCAATTCGTGAGAACCGGTTGTTAACTTTCTAAGCAGTTCAGAGAATCAGTTGTTGGAAGAAATCTTATTTTGTTTTTTTCCACTTTACAGGGCTAATCCTGTAAGGAAGGCAGGAAGGAAATATTCTGGTATTGTTTCTAGCCTAATCTTTATTGCCCTGCTTACAGAAACTGCCTCTCTGGTTAACCCTTATTAGTACATTGTAACAGCTAAGGTGAAGCGCCCATCGACGTGAGTGACGTTGAGTTTGGCCACACCCACACATGACCACCGAGCCACGCCTACCCAGCTGGTCATTAGGGCAGAAAACCGGTTGTTAAATTATTTGAATCTCACCACTGGTTTCCATCCATTGTTTCTTGTCTTGCCTTCTGGTGTTTTGGAGAATAGGTTGACTTCTTTGTCGCAGCCCCTCTAATATTGGAATGCTGGTATCACGTCACCCTTGGTCCATCAAGGTGAGGTTACTTTGAGTTACTTTCTGATACTTTTTATTTTCGCATACTAAGGTACCAGATGTCATAAATACATGCCAGTTGCCAAGCCTCTGAGTTTTGATCATGTGACTATGGGGATGCTGCAATGGTAGCAAAAAACAGTCTTAAGTTGCTTTTATCAATGGTGGTGCAACTTTGAACGGTCTGTTGGGAGAAATATCCATCTGGTTCAGCTCCAAGCCGGGAGAAAGACACTGGAAACATGGAGGCTGATTGGAAAGATGGTTTAATGATGAAGCAGAAGCACATGGGTTTGAGGTCCTGGGCAGCTGACCAAAATAGACTTTAGTGTGAGGGGTTTTTATACCTTCTCTTGGGCTTTGCCCTTGAGTTTCCTGTTCCTGTGCAAGAACATGTATTCTATTGGTTGTTGTAGGGGTCACAGTTGGCTCTGTAGGTTGTCTGAGCTCTCAGATTTGGTTGAAGCTTGGTCTTGGGGTTTGTATAACTGGGAAAAGAATCCGGAAGTTCAGTTTTGGAATTTCACTCATCGTGTGCCAGTTTCCTCATGCTAGTAAAAAACTCAGAAACCATTGTCTTTCAGAGTTCTTTACTAGCATGAGGAAACTGGCACACGATGAGTGAAATTCAAACTGAACTGGATTCTCAGTATAACAAACCAAACCCTTTGCTGGTCACATGGTCCCACGTTCTCCCAGTTCATTCAAATATCTTCTCGCCACTCTTCCTGCAGATGTGACCACCATCCAACCTTGACCGCTTGAAGAATGTTACCCTACCCCTCAGCCCCCCTTCTTCCCCTCAGGGGAAAAATGTGGCAGCGTCTGGAACCCTAAAGTCTAGTATGGTTTCCAGGCCTGACACTTGGACTCTGATGCAGTGCCCTTAAGGACATGGGTGTCAAACTGGATTTCATTGAGGGCTGCATTAAGGTTGTGTTTGACTTTGGGGGGCTGGGGTGGGCATGACGAGGGTGGGCGTGACCAGCTCGGCGTTACTCGTGTCAGGGATGCCTGTGGCAGCACGAGCACTCTGCCAACGGAAATGGGCTCCCGAGCTCCATTTTCAACTGCGACAGCCTCCTGCAACCCTCTGCCAGTGAAAATAGCCCAGTCCTTCTCAATGGGCATCAAACATCTGCTGGGAGGCAGGGAGATTGAGTCTGCTTCCTGTCTTTTAAGAAAAACATGTTTTTCCACTTCTCTCTTTGGGAAAATATAATATTCTGCTTTTTAAAAAATATTTCTCAAAATATTTAATTCTTCTAGGAGAGGGCAGGCCTTCCCCTCACACTAATAGTTGTAAGTTGAGGACTATCGGTGATCGGGAACTCTTCAGATTTTCAGAAGAGTGTCTGCAAAGCAGAGACGACGTTGAGGAAGGCTACATTTCCTGGTAGACCAGGCTGCTGAGGGGTCTACCAGCTAGCTTGAGGGGGGTAACATGGATCAGAGAGACTCTTAACCAGGGCACGTATAATAAAATGAAGCAACAAAGGGCCCGGAACACACCCCTGTCACATTCTTTCTTGGCTAAGAATTGCTTTAGACAGTTGACCCCAAAGATTGCCCCAGTTTCCTCTGAGGCCTGTCTCTGGGTATCAGATCAAAAGCGGATTTAAAGCCAACAGCAGTTGAATTTTTCAGCAGGATGCAGAGAAGTTGACAAGAATGCTCTGGCCTTTTCTCAAAGACCGGTTGCTCTTCGGCTCAGCTACGAGCGAGTGAGCGAGCAGCTGAGCTCTGCAAAAATGGGAAGGCGTACCTCGCTCTTTGCTTCCCTTTCTTTAAAGATGGAGTAAGAATGGCTCTCTTTCTTGAAACAATGGAGTATTAATGGAATTTGGGTGGTCCTCGACGTACGGCCATTCTTTTAGTGACCATTCAAAGTCACGATGGCACTGAAAAAAGAATGGTTGCAGGAACTGGGCCTGGCTAGTCTAACGAAGAGAAGAAACCGGGGGAGACAGGATAGCATCTTTCAATATTTGAGGGGCTGCCACAGAGAGGAGGAAGGGGATCAAGCTATTTTCCAAGGCACTCGAAGGCCAGAAAAGGAACAATGGATGGAAACTGATCAAGGAGAGATTCAATCTGGAAATCAGGAGACATTTTTTGACAGTAAGAGCAATCAACCGATGGAACAGAAGTTGCCTTCAGAGGTTGTGGAAGCTTCATCACTGGAGGCTTTCAAGAAGAGACTGGACTGCCATCTGTCAGAAATGGTGTAGGGTCTTCTGCTTGGGTGGGGGGTTGAACTAGATGATCTCCAAGGTCCCTTCCAACTCTGTTTTCTATATTCAATGGAGTAGAAGTTTCCTTCAGAAGTTGTGGGACCTTCATCACTGGAGGCTTTCAAGAAAAAACCGGACTCCTACCTGCCAGAAATGGTGTAGGGTCTCCTGCTTGGGCAAGAGGCTGAACTAGATGACCTACAAGGTCCCTTCCAACTGTGTTATTCTGACTTATGACCATTTTTCACACTTATGACCATTGCATCTCCATGGTCACAGAATCAAAATTTGGTTGCTTGGCAACTGGTTCATACTTATGAAAGTGTCCTGGGGTCATGGTGGGATCAGTTGTGGTCCAGGACTTCCTGTATTCCCTTTTGTTGTAGAATGTGGACCATAGGGCCTGTACATAAATTTTGGAAGACCACCATTCTATATTTGTTTCTTTGGTTTAATTTAATTTACTTAAGCTTAATCTATGGCTAAAGATGAAAAAGGTACTATCCGGGAAATTGTCACTATGGCCACATGGATTTCTGCCCTTTTTAATCTAAGGAAAACATTAAACATATATGTCAAGTGTAGAAGAACATGTTAAGTTCCAATTAAACTGGTTTATAGCTCATATGTATGCATTATAGCACTAAATCCATGAATCTAGTCAACTAACAGTTAGCACTATTTTTATTGCTAAATAAGAGTCCGTGGGATTCAAGGATGGTTGGACTTAGTTCCTTTGTGACCACGTAGAAACTCTAAACTGATTACTCTCTTGATTCCACCACCCACTGCTTTTCCTACAAATCTACTATTTGCTCTAAAATACTTTAGATTTTCGAAACAACTTCCTAGACCAGGCAAAAAACATGTTAAAGAGATAACACAGATGGCTCCTTGTATTCCCAAGCTCAATTAACCACACCACATACACACATACACAGTACAGATGTAAATCTAGGGAAAATTTGATATGCAACCATGGAGAATGAGAATGAATCATGGCTATGAATCTGGGAAGGCTCAAAAGTGTTAAAAATCAAACCCCAGGGTGCCAGTATTGGACATATCCAAAAATTGTTGCACGAGTGCTAAAGAAGAAGCAATGCATTTTCTATATAATAATTTATTTTATTTTTTCCAGTATTAACATACATATTTGGTGGACGGTACATCGATTGGATCAAGTCTTTTTTATACAACGTTAACAATAATCATACAAATAGTATGTGGAGTTCTAATCTTCCAACTTCAAGCAATACTAATATCATTTTGTATTCCTTTTATATTTTCCCTTTAACTTATTTAAACATAAATAACATTTCTTTTCACCCTGGGTTTATCCCTTACTAAATGTTACCATTCAATATTTTAAAAACCACTCCTTATTACACCATAGCAATGCATTTTCTGATGTTAAAGTTTATGTTTGTTAGAAAATTCATTACCTCTCTTTCTTTAGACAACACCTAACAGAAAGTTTACAAACGATGTGAGAATGAAATGGGGTTAAAGCTCGGCTGCAAAAACCAGAACGGACAAATTTTCTGGGAACGTTTAGCACTTAAATACCTGATTTGAATCACTGCGGAATCCGTCACATTTGCAACACTAAATTATAGTTGCCGCCTCTTTTTTTCATAACAACGCTGCTTATTACACTGCAGTGATTCCCTTTACAACTCTGGCAAAAAAGGTAGAAAAAACGGGACAAAACTCACTGAACAAACGTCTCGCTTTGAAACAAAATGTTTGGGCTCGATAGCGGTCGTAAGTCAAGGAATTCCCTGTAATGCAATTCTAAAAAAATAAAATAAAAAATGGGTGTGGAACCTAGTGAAGATGTATACAGGATCCCTGCTGCTTTTCTCTACCTAGTTGGGTCATGAAATATCGTTGCAAGCAAACTGCCGAGCTCAGAAAACACCACTTTACAGTTGTGTCTTTTTTATAGCACGTTCTGCATGCAGCAAGGAGATCCTGTTATTCTCCCAATTAAGAAAATCTCACTCAAGAAAATGGATTAAGGCCTAGAAAGAAATAGAAATTGACAATTTAGTTGTTGAGAAAGAATTAGAAAAACATTAGTATAGAATAGAGTTGGAAGGGATCTTGGAGGTCTTCTAGTCCAGCCCCCTTGCTCAAGCGGGAGACCCTCGCGTGACTGTAACTGTCTGGTTCGGTTCTGCAACCCAACAAGAAAGACACAGACTTCAGAGGATAATTAGAACTGCAGAAAAAATAATTGCTACCAACTTGCCTTCCATTGAGGACCTGTATACTGCACAAATCAAGAAGAGAGCCGTGAAAATATTCACAGACCCCTCGCATCCTGGACATAAACTGTTTCAACTCCTATCCTCAAAACGACGCTACAGAGCACTGCACACCAGAACAACTAGACACAAGAACAGTTTTTTCCCGAAGGCCATCACTCTGCTAAACAAATAATTCCCTCAACACTGTCAGACTATTTACTGAATCTGCACTACTATTAATCGTTTCATAGTTCCCATCACCAATCTCTTTCCACTTATGACTGTATGACTATAACTTGTTGCTGGCAATCCTTATGATTTATATTGATATATTGATCATCAATTGTGTTGTAAATGTTGTACCTTGATGAACGTATCTTTTCTTTTATGTACACTGAGAGCATATGCACCAAGACAAATTCCTTGTGTGTCCAATCACACTTGGCCAATAAAATTCTATTCTATTCTATTCTATTCTATTCTATTCTATTCTATTCTATTCTATTCTATTCTATTCTATTCTAAAGCATTCGAGACAAGTGACTGTCCAGTCTCTTCTTAAAAACCTCCAGTGATGGATCACCCATGATTTCTGGTGGCAAGCTGTTCCACTGGTTAATTGTCCTGACTGTTAGGAAGTTTCTCCTTAATTCCAGGTTGCTTCTCTCTTTGATTTAGTTTCCAACCATTGTTTCTTGTGTTACCTTCTGATGCTTTGGAAAATTGCAGTGACTCAGGAGGCGTCCGAGGGTGGTCTTGGTGATATTTTATGGGATGAGTTTGACCCTGTGGCTCCGAGGACATGGACAGGTTGTTGGGTAGGTTGAATGCCACCACATGTTTACTGGACCCGTGCCCCTCCTGGTTGGTGCTGGCCACCCAGGAGGTGACACGAGGCTGGCTCAGGCAATTACGAGTGCTTCTTTGGTGGAGGAGTCTTCCGGCCGCCTTGAAAGAGGCGGTGGTGAGACCCTCCTCAAGAAGCCTGCCTGGACCCGGCTGTTTTAAGCAACTATCGTCCGGTCTCCAACCTTCGCCACGGCGAAGGTTGTAGAAATATGGTGGCATATCAGTTTCCTTGCACCTGGATGAAACTGTCTATCTAGACCCGTTCCAGTCCGGTTTCCGGCCCGGTTACAGCACTGAGACGGCTTTGGTCGCGTTGGTGGATGATCTCTGGAGGGCCAGGGATGAGGGTTGTTCCTCTGCCCTGGTCCTATTAGACCTCTCAGCGGCTTTTGATACCATCGACCATGGTATCCTGCTGCGCCGGTTGGAGGGATTGGGAGTGGGAGGCACCGTTTATCGGTGGTTCTCCTCCTATCTCTCCGTTCGGTCGCAGACGGTGTTGACGGGGGGGCAGAGGTCGGCTCCGGGGCACCTCACCTGTGGGGTGCCGCGGGGTCGATCTCTCGCCCTCTTGTTCAACATCTATATGAAGCCGCTGGGTGAGATCATCAGTGGCTTCGTGTGAGGTACCAGCTGTACGCTGATGACACCCAGCTGTACTTTTCACACCGGGCCACCCCAATGAAGCAGTCGAAGTGCTGTCCGGGTGTCTGGAAGCCGTACGGGTCTGGATGGGGAGAAACAGGCTCAGGCACAATCCCTCCAAGACAGAGTGACTGTGGATGCCGGCATCCCGGTACAGTCAGCTGCAAATGCGCCTGACTGTTGGGGCGAGTCATTGGCCCCAATGGAGAGGGTGCGCAACTTGGGCGTCCTCCTGGATGAGCGGCTGTCCTTTGAAGATCATTTGGCGGCCGTCTCCAGGAGAGCTTTACCAGGTTCGCCTGGTGCGCCAGTTGCGCCTTTCTGGACCGGGATGCCCTATGCACGGTCACTCACGCCTCGTGACGTCTCGCCTGGATTACTGCAATGCTCTCTACATGGGGCTCCCTTGAAGGGCATCCGGAGACTGCAGTTAGTCCAGAATGCGGCTGCGCGGGTGATAGAAGGAGCCCTCGTGGCTCCCGGTGACACCTATCCTGCGCAGACTGCACTGGCTACCTGTGGCCTTCGGGTGCGCTTCAAGGTGTTGGTGATCACCTTTAAAGCGCTCCATGGCATAGGGCCGGGCTATTTACGGGACCGCCTTCTGCTGAATACCTCTCACCGACCCGTGCGCTCTCACAGAGGGACTCCTCAGGGTGCCGTCAGCTAGGCAGTGTCGTCTGGCGACACCCAGGAAGGGCCTTCTGCGGGGGCTCCGCCTCTGGAACGAGCTCCCCAGGACTTCGCCAACTCTCGGACCTTAGAACCTTCCGTCGTGAACTTAAAACACACTTATTCAGGTGCAGGACTGGATTAGATTTTTAGCTTTTAAATTTTAAATTTTAAATTTTAAATTTTAAATTTTAAATTTTAAATTTTAAATTTTAAATTTTAAATTTTAAATTTTAAATTTTAAATTTTAAATTTTAAATTTTAAATTTTAAATTTTAAATTTTAAATTTTAAATTTTAAATTTTAAATTTTAAATTTTAAATTTTAAATTTTAAATTTTAAATTTTAAATTTTAAATTTTAAATTTTAAATTTTAAATTTTAAATTTTAAATTTTAAATTTTAAATTTTAAATTTTAAATTTTAAATTTTAAATTTTAAATTTTAAATTTTAAATTTTAAATTTTAAATTTTAAATTTTAAATTTTAAATTTTAAATTTTAAATTTTAAATTTTAAATTTTAAATTTTAAATTTTAAATTTTAAATTTTAAATTTTAAATTTTAAATTTTAAATTTTAAATTTTAAATTTTAAATTTTAAATTTTAAATTTTAAATTTTAAATTTTAAATTTTAAATTTTAAATTTTAAATTTTAAATTTTAAATTTTAAATTTTAAATTTTAAATTTTAAATTTTAAATTTTAAATTTTAAATTTTAAATTTTAAATTTTAAATTTTAAATTTTAAATTTTAAATTTTAAATTTTAAATTTTAAATTTTAAATTTTAAATTTTAAATTTTAAATTTTAAATTTTAAATTTTAAATTTTAAATTTTAAATTTTAAATTTTAAATTTTAAATTTTAAATTTTAAATTTTAAATTTTAAATTTTAAATTTTAAATTTTAAATTTTAAATTTTAAAGTTTTAAAGTTTTAAAGTTTTAAAGTTTTAAAGTTTTAAATTTTAAATTTTAAATTTTAAATTTTAAATTTTAAATTTTAAATTTTAAATTTTAAATTTTAAATTTTAAATTTTAAATTTTAAATTTTAAATTTTAAATTTTAAATTTTAAATTTTAAATTTTAAATTTTAAATTTTAAATTTTAAATTTTAAAGTTTTAAAGTTTTAAAGTTTTAAAGTTTTAAAGTTTTAAATTTTAAATTTTAAATTTTAAATTTTAAATTTTAAATTTTAAATTTTAAATTTTAAATTTTAAATTTTAAATTTTAAATTTTAAATTTTAAATTTTAAATTTTAAATTTTAAATTTTAAATTTTAAATTTTAAATTTTAAATTTTAAATTTTAAATTTTAAATTTTAAATTTTAAATTTTAAATTTTAAATTTTAAATTTTAAATTTTAAATTTTAAATTTTAAATTTTAAATTTTAAATTTTAAATTTTAAATTTTAAATTTTAAATTTTAAATTTTAAATTTTAAATTTTAAATTTTAAATTTTAAATTTTAAATTTTAAATTTTAAATTTTAAATTTTAAATTTTAAATTTTAAATTTTAAATTTTAAATTTTAAATTTTAAATTTTAAATTTTAAATTTTAAATTTTAAATTTTAAATTTTAAATTTTAAATTTTAAATTTTAAATTTTAAATTTTAAATTTTAAATTTTAAATTTTAAATTTTAAATTTTAAATTTTAAATTTTAAATTTTAAATTTTAAATTTTAAATTTTAAATTTTAAATTTTAAATTTTAAATTTTAAATTTTAAATTTTAAATTTTAAATTTTAAATTTTAAATTTTAAATTTTAAATTTTAAATTTTAAATTTTAAATTTTAAATTTTAAATTTTAAATTTTAAATTTTAAATTTTAAATTTTAAATTTTAAATTTTAAATTTTAAATTTTAAATTTTAAATTTTAAATTTTAAATTTTAAATTTTAAATTTTAAATTTTAAATTTTAAATTTTAAATTTTAAATTTTAAATTTTAAATTTTAAATTTTAAATTTTAAATTTTAAATTTTAAATTTTAAATTTTAAATTTTAAATTTTAAATTTTAAATTTTAAATTTTAAATTTTAAATTTTAAATTTTAAATTTTAAATTTTAAATTTTAAATTTTAAATTTTAAATTTTAAATTTTAAATTTTAAATTTTAAATTTTAAATTTTAAATTTTAAATTTTAAATTTTAAATTTTAAATTTTAAATTTTAAATTTTAAATTTTAAATTTTAAATTTTAAATTTTAAATTTTAAATTTTAAATTTTAAATTTTAAATTTTAAATTTTAAATTTTAAATTTTAAATTTTAAATTTTAAATTTTAAATTTTAAATTTTAAATTTTAAATTTTAAATTTTAAATTTTAAATTTTAAATTTTAAATTTTAAATTTTAAATTTTAAATTTTAAATTTTAAATTTTAAATTTTAAATTTTAAATTTTAAATTTTAAATTTTATACTGCTTTTCTCTACCTAGTTGGGTCATGAAATATCGTTGCAAGCAAACTGCCGAGCTCAGAAAACACCACTTTACAGTTGTGTCTTTTTTATAGCACTTTCTGCATGCAGCAAGGAGATCCTGTTATCCTCCCAATTAAGAAAATCTCAGTCGAGAAAATGGACTAAGGCCTAGTAAATGAAAGAAATAGAAATTGACAATTTAGTTGTTGAGAAGGAATTAGAAAAGCATTAGTATAGAATAGAGTTGGAAGGGACCTTGGAGGTCTTCTAGTCCAGCCCCTTGCTCAAGCGGGAGACCCTCGCGTGACTGTAACTGTCTGGTTCGGTTCTGCAACCCAACAAGAAAGACAGAGACTTCAGAGGATAATTAGAACTGCAGAAAAAATAATGGCTACCAACCTGCCTTCCATTGAGGACCTGTATACTGCACGAATCAAGAAGAGGGCCATGAAAATATTTACAGATCCCTCACATCCAGGACATAAACTGTTTCAACTCCTACCCTCAAAACGACGCTATAGAGCACTGCACACCAGAACAACTAGACACAAGAACAGTTTTTTCGTGAAGGCCATCACTCTGCTAAACAAATAATTCCATCAACACTGTCAAACAATTTACTAAATCTGCACTACTATTACTCTTCTCATCGTTCCCATCACCAATCTCTTTCCACTTATGACTGTATGACTATAACTTTTTGCTGGCAATCCTTATGATTTATATTGATATATTGATCATCAATTGTGTTGTAAATGTTGTACCTTGATGAACGTATCTTTTCTTTTATGTACACTGAGAGCATATGCACCAAGACAAATTCCTTGTGTGTCCAATCACACTTGGCCAATAAAATTCTATTCTATTCTATTCTATTCTATTCTATTCTATTCTATTCTATTCTATTCTATTCTATTCTAAAGCATTCGAGACAAGTGACTGTCCAGTCTCTTCTTAAAAACCTCCAGTGATGGATCACCCATGATTTCTGGTGGCAAGCTGTTCCACTGGTTAATTGTCCTGACTGTTAGGAAGTTTCTCCTTAATTCCAGGTTGCTTCTCTCTTTGATTTAGTTTCCAACCATTGTTTCTTGTGTTACCTTCTGATGCTTTGGAAAATAGGTTGACCCCCTCTTCTTTGTGGCAGCCCCTCAAATACTGGAATCCTGCTATCATCTCACCCCGAATTCTACTTTTCTCTAGACCAGCCAAACTCAATTCCTGCAACCGTTCTTTATATGTTTTAGTCTCCAGGCCTTTGATCCTCTTAGTTGCTCTTCTTTGAACTTTTTCCAAAGTCTCAACATCTTTTTTTTGTAGTATGGTGACCAAAATTGTTTGCAGTACTCCAGTTGTGGCCTTACTAAGGCTTTATAAAGCGGTACTAATGCTTCCACGTGATCTTGATTCTATGCCTCTTTTTATACAACTGGGGATCGTATTGACTTTTTTGGCTGCTGCCACACACGGCTGGCTCAAGTTTAAGTGATCGTCCAGTAGGACTCCAAGGTCCCTCTCCCAGTTACCGTTTTTGAGGCAGATTTCGCCTGATCTGGACTTGTACCTTTGATTTTCCTTGCCTGGGTGTAAAACTCTGCTTTTCTCCACATTGAGATTCCAGCGGTTTCAGTACCGTACCAGATGTGAATAAAATATGAAGAACTAGTGGAAGGAAACTAAAGCATCAAGAAAGCTCTTCTAAAATTATTATGCGTAGGCTATTCGTCTACTGTGACAATACCCTGTCTCATTTCTGAGTGTAGAACTTTCTATGAGATACCCCAAAGATAATGTGTGTGTCCCCCCCACTCCAAAATTTCCTGGTTTTTTTTTCCTTTGAAAACATTTCGATTCTCATCCTAGGAGCTTCTTCAGTTCAGAGAATCTTCTTGGATGAGAAGTGTAACCTTTCCTTTTTCCTTTTTTTAATTTAAATTTATTGTTTCCTCATAGAAAATAAAACACAAAACAGTAAAACCAACCAACCAAATGAAACAAAACAGAAACATACCTTCAACCCTAACCATGACAAGAAAGAAAGAAAAAATAGCGTACAAAAAAAAAAAAGGAGAAAAATGTTCTCGATTAAATTTAATATTTAACATGTAGGATCCATCATGGCTGGGTGCGGAAAGAAAAGAAAAATGTAATGTTTTCAAAGGAAAAATAAATAAGGAAGTTTTGGGGGAAAGTACCTTTAGGACTGTCATGACCTGGAAAATTGAGAATCTCCATAGATGGTTTGAGATATCCTTTCTCTGGTTGGGTCCTCAGCCATCTGACGTGGCTGAGGATCCATCTTAAAGATTCTTTATCTATTAGATCATTCCTACAGACTTCGATTTGCCGGCTACTCCGTAAAAATTGAACATAATTCCAGGGTGTCCTTTGTTGGTTTTTCCTGGGATGAATTCCAGCTCTCTTCCGACAGATGCAGAATATGTTTTTGTCCTGACCTTCTGAGCTTCGGTTGAACCCAAAAGTTAAACAGCTGGAGCAGCTGCTCTTAAGACATCTGGAAATCTTTGTGTAACCTACAACTTTCACACACTTTATATATAACAAAAAAAATAGAAATGTGGTGCAAGTCAGCTTAGCTTATGGACCACAATTTCCTTTGTTAAGCCAGGCAGTTGTTACTTGAGGGAATCATCCTCAATTTTGTGACCTTTTCACCATGGTTGTTAAGCAAATCGCTGCAGTTGTTAAGTGAAACACTTGGTCGTTGATTGAATCCTGCTTCCCCCATTAATTTTGCTGATCAGAAGACAGCTGGGAAGGTCGGAAACAGGGACTCTACGACCCCTGGATGCTGCAACCGTTTTAACTACATACCAGTTTGCAAGTGTCTGGATTTTGATTGTGGTAAACAAAAGAAATACAGCTAGCCCTTGATTTAACAACCGTTCATTTAGTGACCATTCAAAGTTACAACGGTGTTGAAAAAGGAAATTTTTCACACTTACGACCCTTGCAGCATCCCCCTGGTCACATGATCAAAATTAATTTGTTAGCAACCGACTCGTATGTATGGCGGTCACATTGTCCCGGGATCACGTGATCTTCTTTTGCAACCTTCTGACAAGCAAAGTCAATAGAGAAGCCCGATTCACTTAACTGCCGTGTTATTATTTAACAACTGCAGTGATTCATTTAACAACGGTGGCAAGAGAGGTCGTAAAATGGAGCAAAACTCAACTTGACAACTGTCTCGCTTAGCAATCGCCTCAATTGTGGACGTACGTTGTGGATTATCCGTAGATATTTCCCTGGCGTATCTGCAACATGTAGTTAATTGGAAGTCTCCTCCGAATAGTGGCCCTCAAAGCTTTCTTCTCCCTCTCATTTTCGGGATTTTTGAGTGTGAATCAAAGCTATTATGGCGTCAAAAGGACTTTCTCATTCACTGCAAGCTTTGCCGAAGGGAACAGGTGAGTACATTTGACTTCTGTTTAGAAGTCTTCATAAGGTACAAGAGGTGTTTGACCCGCTTAGATTGGAGTCAGTTACTTGGCAATTACAAGATCATAAATCCGGCAAGCAGAAGTAGAAGTTTTACATTCAGTCCAAGATCAAAGGGAATAGTAGCTGAAGCTTACAAGCCTGTTTCATGGGTTAGATTATAGCCAGAGTTTGTTAGAGCACAGTTGAAGGCAACCTACGTGATTGTCATTCCAAGCTTGAGTAGAATGGGACTTCTGGTGTTTCAATGCTCCTGTCTTTGGTGATTGTGATCTAGCCCCTCCGAAGCAGCCCACAAGTCAAAAGGGAGTAGAGGATAGTCTTCTTCTGGAAGGTTACAAGGTCTAGTTGGTTCCAAAATGTGGCAACATTACTCCCCCTTCATATGAAGAGCCAGCTTCATGGGAAGGACGAGTAACGTCAGGTTTGAATAGAGACAATGGTCTCGCTCAGCTCCATTTTGTCTTATTTGACGATCCTGTAACAGAGTTGGAAGGGACTTTAGAGGTCTTCCAGTCCAACTCAAGCCGGAGATCCTATACCATTCCAAATAGATGGTTGTCCAATCTCTTCTTGAATGTCTCCAATGATGGAGCATCCACAACTTCTGAAGACAAGCTGTGAACCACTGATTAATGGTTCTCACTGTCAGGAAATTTCTTCTTCCTTAGTTCTAGGTTGCTTCTCTCCTTGATTAGTTTCCATCTGTTGTTTCTTGTCTTGCCTTCAGGTGCTTTGGAAAATAAGTTGACCCCCTCATCTTTGCGGCAGCCCCTCAAATACAGGAACACCGCTCTCATCAACTTTCCCACTTGGCGGACTGATAGAGGGAGGAGAGGGGATGGTTCTTTGTGACTGGCAGGCATGTGGTCAGCCACCACTTGGGCGTTCCAGTTTCAGATGGGCTATAGTACAGTAGTGGGCTGTGGCATGGTAATTTGGGGACCCCAGATTTATATAACAATCCAGGGCTCAGTTGTCTTACATCTGATCCATCGCTAATCTGTTATGAAGAATGCGGAAATGACTGTATGAGCATCAGCAGTCGATATAATTGTTCTGCTCAATTGTTCTGTTCATTCTCTAATACAGCTGTGGGGTGGGAGAGGGGAGCTGGGTCATGCAAGCAGTGGGTTGGAGCACACATGCATCCACACCAGCTTGACTGCAACTTGAGCTGGGCGTGCATGCATGTGCGCCCCGGCCCGCTGCTCATGTGAGTTGAGCTGTGTGCATGTGTACGCCAGGCTGCTGCTGGTGCGAGTTGAGTTGTGCATGCAGGCATGTGCCTTGGCCTGCGGCCCGGTTGTGAATAGGCCACGGTCCGGTAATGGGCCACATTTTGGGGATTGGGACCCCCCTGTTCTAATAAATACAGGGAAGAGATTTTAGTGCAAAGAGTGGTGCGGTGGCCTAGAGGTGGAGCTCTTGCCTCACAATCAGGAACTGTGAGTTCAATCCTAGGTAGAAGCAGATATTTCTTTCTCTGGGCACCGTGAGAATATATCAATACAATTGAACGTGTCCAGAAATATTTTACAAGAAGAGTTCTCCATTCCTCTGAAAACAATAAAATACCCTATCCCACCAGACTTGAAATCCTAGGCTTAGAAAACTTGGAACTCCGTCGCCTTCGACAAGACCTAAGCTTAACTCACAGAATCATCTATTGTAATGTCCTTCCTGTTAAAGACTACTTCAGCTTCAATTGCAATAATACTAGAGCAACCAATAGATTTAAACTTAATGTCAACCGCTTTAATCTAGATTGCAGAAAATATGACTTCTGTAACAGAATCATCAGTGCTTGGAATACTTTACCTGACTCTGTGGTCTCTTCCCATAATCCTAAAAGTTTTATCCAAAAACTTTCTACTATTGACCTCACCCCATTCCTAAGAGGACCATAAGGGGCGTGCATAAGCGCACAAACGTGTCTACCGTTCCTGTCCTATTGTTTTTCTTTTCTTCTTCCTATATATATGCTTATACCTCCTTATATTTACTCATATATGTGTTTATTTACTATATAATCTATTTGTATGATACCTACATATATTGTTGTGACAAAATAAAATAAATAAATAAAAAAAAATCTGCTGAACAAAACTGCATTGGCAACAGGACGGGCATCCGGCCATGAAATACTCTGCTACCTCCATTCAGTTGCCCAGACTCTACCCCGCAAGGCATGTTGAGGTTGTTAAATGATGATGATGAAGAAGGGATTTTAGTGCATTTCTGTCACCATCTCCACTATCCTCCGCCTGACTGAATATTGTTTGCATGCAATCTTTGTTTTGCGCGTATGCTTGGCGTGATTTAGAAAAGAAAATTATACATTCTTAATATTTCCTAGCTGGCAGATCCTTGCATTAGGGTCAAAGCGTGTGACACGTACCCGGTCAATCACCGCGAGGGATATCAATATTTCTGCAGTGGCGAAGGGCTGAATGTGACGGGAAGAGAACGGATGAGGAGAACTTTCTCTGCAACTGTCTCAACGCAGCGTTGATAGAAATGAGTTGCATGCCTTGCTCTTCATTAATCATGTCAAAACGTTGCATTTCAACGCAGGCTACTGTAGCCGTCCGCAGGCGCTTTAAATTTTCCAATTATTGTACCTGTGGCTCAGAACAAATAAAGATTACCGTACGCAATTGGCTCGGTGGGCAGTTCCATGTTCTTGTCACCTTACGCTGAGTTTTAAACGCGCCCGGCCTGAGAGAATGTTAGATGTCTCTCAAAGACTTTGGGTCATGTGTGAAAAAATTCACATCATCGCCCGGCGCAGCCTTGATAAGTTTCTAAGAGATGGATGAGTGAACAAGGCAAGCTGCCAGCATCTTGCTGATGTATTTTTCTGTCAGAAAGAAATGAGTGATGCTATATATCTCATTCAAGCAAAAGGTCCTTTTAACTTAGCAGAAAGGAGACTGTTCTCCCTCCATCAGCATTTGTGGATATCAGGCCAACCGTTTGAGAGGCCTAAAGGAATTGCCAGGGAGATATTTATATTCACAATTAATTTTAGGAGAGAAAGTACATCTTTTTCAAGGGCTCTCCAGGTTCCTGCCGTGTTATTCAGAGGTGATAGTCCGCCAGTTTGGACCGGTTTGCGCAAACTGGTAACGGAAATTTAGGCACGTTTTTGAGGCTGGGCGGAAGGCCGGGCACATGTGTGGAAGGGAGGCGTGTGCGCACACTAGCTTTGTGCGCACACACGCCCAGTTTGCACACACGCCTGCCTTCTGCACACGTGGGCATTTTCTGCGCATGCACCTGGCCTCAAAAATATGCCTAAATAGGATGGTGAACCTGTAGCAACATAATGTGAAACCCACCACTGGTGCTATTGTTCAAACGTTATTTGGGCTTATTTAATTCAAACACTGTTCAGGTTTATTTAATTCCAGTCTGAACATAGGATTATTGAGGGATTTTTTAATTCCTCTTTCTTTTTTTTCCTACCTTCATTTCGTTTTCCCAGTTCTCTACTCTTATCTGAGAACACGACACACAACACACTCCTCAGGTGTGTAATTTTTAGTGGGTCAGAGTAGGCTACTGAAGGAGAAAAAAACAAGATGAGCCAGTTGACTTGCTCATCTCATAAAGAGCAACTTCAAGGAGAAATCTAGGGAAAAAAACAAAACCCTTCAGCATCTCAAGAGTATTTAAACAGACTCTGCCTCAATTAACCCGCTATTGATCAAGCTGGATTCTTCTTTGGTTTCCAAGATTTTGTTGCAGGATGGGAAGATCAAGAGAAGGGAGCTTCCCCATCTGCTCTAAAGGTGATGGTGGGAGAATTGTATTTTCAGACATGCAAAATTCTGTTCATGTAGCTTTGCAAGGAAATAGAATATTATATTCTGTTCTGTTCTTTTCTGCACTCTACTCTACTCTATTCTCTCTTCTACTCTACTCTATTCTCTCTTCTACTCTACTCTGTACTCTACTCTACTTTATTGTCTCTTCTATTGTCTCTTCTACTCTACTCTCCTCTACTCTCCACTCCACTCCACTCCACTCCACTCCACTCCACTCCACTCCACTCCACTCCACTCCACTCCACTCCACTCCATTCCACTCCACTCCACTCTACTCTACTTTATTCTCTCTTCTATCCTATCCTATCCTATCCTATCCTATCCTATCCTATCCTATCCTATCCTATCCTATCCTATCCTATCCTATCCTATCCTATCCTATCCTACCCTACCCTACCCTACCCTACCCTATCCTATCCTATCCTATCCTATCCTATCCTATCCTATCCTATCCTATCCTATCCTATCCTATCCTATCCTTTCCTTTCCTACCCTACCCTACCCTACCCTACCCTACCCTACTCTACATTCTATTCTACTCTACTGTACTCTATTCCACTCCGCTCCGCTCTGCTTTGCTCCGCTCCTCCACTTCACTCCATATTTGAAGCTTACATCTCATTTTATAATCAGGACAGTTCCAATCTCCTTTTCCTCCACGTTGAGAGTAGAGCTCATCTATCCATTTTCAAAGCCGGAGCGTAGAAAATCTTCTCAGCACAACACCCGCTGAAGCCCTCTCCTCTCGCCACTTATTCATCCCGTCGGCTGTGGCTTTGCCACCGCAAGAGAACCCGAGAAACTCAATCAGTGTCGGCACAGTAACACAGGCCCTGCAATGTACTGCATACAAAGAGCAGGCGGGGTAGAAAGCCTTCCCTAACAAACTTTTATTTACTGAGGGTTGTTAGGGCCTATTTGCTCACAATTCCCTCCTTGTGCAAATGATTGCAGAAAGTGTGTTTTAATAACCACCGAATGCTAATATGCTGCGGTATGCATGACTGCCTAATTTAATTTATCTCTGATTAAGCCTATTATGTTGGAGATCGCTTTACAAAAGAGACTCCTTTTTTTTTGCCAGCTGTAAGCTTATTTGAATTGTAATATAGGTTAATAATGTGTGAAATAACTAGCAGTGCTGGCTTCTAAATGTTAATTTGAGCAAACGATGTCCTGAGTTAGGGCATGGATGTCTCCTAAGGACGATTCCTGGTCATCCAAACAGACCGCGATACAGGTAGTCCTCAACCTGTGACCACAACTAAGCCCAGAATTTACGTTGCTAAGTGAAAAGATTTGCTAAGCAAGTTTTGCTACAGCACAACGTGCTCGTGTCTGTAATATTACAGTTGCAATAATATATGGTATCATATTATATATAGTATTATAACAGTCCATAGTAACAATCATTGTTATGAGAATAATGGTCCTATAATACACAGGTAGTCCTCGACGTACGACCTCAATGGAGCCCAAAATCTCAGTTGCTAAGTGAGACCTTTCATAACTGGGTTTTTCCCCCATTTTATGACCTTTCCTGTTACAGTTGTTCAGTGAATTCCTGCAATAGTTAAATTAGTTTATTATCAGTTAGTCATTATTAGTTAATTAATAACTTAACGGTTGTTAAGTGAATCGGGTTTCCTCATTGACTTTTGCTTGTCAGAAGGTCGCAAAAGGTGATCACGTGACCCCGGGACACTGCAATTGTCATAAGTGTGAGTCAGTTTCCAAGTGTCTGAATTTTGGTCGCAGGACTACAAGGCTGCTACAGTGGTCCTAAGTGTGGAGCAGTCACTAAATGAACTGTTGTAAGTTGAGGACTATTTATAATTGCATTTGAAGCCGTTTAGGAATGAGCCTTAAAATCCGGTTTTAAGGACAGTATTGAGAGCGATTTGGAACAATCTCCCTCAATTCTGTAGCGATTCTCAAGTCCTCCACATCAGGGTTGTCCCAAAGGTGCTTTTTCAGGAGGCAACTGGACTTTCTTGTTTTTTCTTTTGAAGACATTTTGCTTCTCATCCCAGAAGCTTCTTCAGCTCTGACTGGATGGTGGGGAATGAAAGGATTAATACACATTGCAGACAGCTGGTCATTTGCATCCTTTTAGAGGGTCGTTGAGGCTACTTGGAGGTTTATCTGTGTCCTCGGGGTCTCATGAGTGGTGCAAATGGTTCTTGTAGTCTGCAATTTTTTCCCTCTGGAAATCCATTCCTACTCCCACACCGTTCCAAGAGTGTTCATCCCAAATTGTATAGCTCAAAGTCTGTAGAGATTCTCCATCATCCAGGTTGTGGTTCTCCCAAAGGTGCTTTTTCAGGAGGCATCTGGACTTTTGAAGATGTTTCGCTTCTCATCCAAGAAGTTTCCTCGGAATCCCCCTCATTTGTGTGAATAGTAAAAAAAAGATACTGTTTGTCATTTAAGCACAGGGATAAACGGGTATTTTGTTATCGCCGATGCAATCAGACCGAAGATTGCCACTTAGCAGAATGATTGTCTTTCTAATTGAGGGAGACAAGAAAGATTTATTAACGAACCAGTTTCTAAATTTCCCAATGTGTTCCAAACACGAGCGACTGATTCCGTAGGGAAATAGAGTGAAATGTATAAATTAAAGAGATCAATATTAGCTTAAACAGAAGGAGTGGCTTTGGCCGGCGCCGTTGAAATTAAGAGGATGAATAAGACGGTAGTCCGTTGCGTCAGCTGTGGGAGATTGAATATCGATTTCCTTCACTTTCGTTTTCAGCTCTTTATGATATGGAAACCGAGAGACGGTTTTTAAAAACATGAAGGGGAGACATTTTCGTGGGATCCATCGGTTATGCTTATGTCATAATCCTGGCCTTCAGGTGTGCTTTAGCAAAATGACAGGTAGTCTGCTTAAGTGAGTCATTCATTTGGTACGCTTGCAAAATTGGGCACAGTCGGAGCTCCGATGTAGGAGAAAAATACTCGGCACCAACGAAGAATAACAAAAACAGAGTTGGAAGGGACCTTGGAGGTCTTCTAGTCCAGCCCGCTGCTTGAACAGGAGATCCTATACCAAGGGTCTGCAAACTTGGCTCTTTTAAGACTTGTGGACTTCAACTCCCAGAGTGGGAGTTGAATTTGTGGGAGTTGAAGTCCACAAGTCTTAAAAAAGCAAAGTTTGCAGAGCCCTGTTCCAGCAAAGGTGGGTTTCAGCAGATTCTGACCAGTTCTGGAGAACTGGTAGTGAAAATTTTGAGTAGTTCAGAGAACCAGTAGTAAAAATTCTGACTGGCCCTGCCCCCATCTATTCTCTGCCTCCCGAGTCCCAGCTGATCGGGAGGAAATGGGAATTTTTGCAGTAACCTTCCCCTGGAGTGGGGTGGGAATGGAGATTTTACAGTATCCTTCCCCTGCCACGCCTGCCAAGCCACGCCCACTAAGCCATGCCACACCCACAGAACCGGTAGTAAAAAAATTTGAAACCCACCACTGCATTCCAGGTGTCGTGTCTCTTTTTAAAACCTCCAGTGATGGAGGCCACAATTCCTGATTAGACACTTCATGCATTTTCAGTCAAAGAGAAGAAAACCCACTGCTGATATGTTGGGGAAATCCAAAACCAGCAGGTTAACACATTGTTTAAATTTAGAGAATGCATTGGATTCCTTCTGCTGGACTGATGCATAATAACAGAGTTGGAAGGGACCTCAGAGGTCTTCTAGTCCACCCCACTGCTCAGGCAGGAAGCCCTTTTCAGACAAATGGTTGTCCAGTCTCTTCTTAAAAACTTCCCGTGTCGAACCTGTACAATACAGGTAGTCCTTGACTTACAACGGTGCGTTTAGTGACCGTTCGAAGTTATAACAGCACTGAAAACGTTGACTTACGATCGTTTTTTCACACTTGCAACCGTTACAGCGTCAGCAGGATCACGTGATCAAACTTCAGATGCTTGGCAACTGACTCATACTTACGACCGTTGCAGCGTGATCCCCTTCCGATAAGCAAAGTCAATGAGAAGCCAGGTTCACTTAAGGACCATGTTACTAACGTAACAACTGCAGTGATCCAATTCTGGCAAGACAGGTCGTAACATGGGGCAAAACTCACTTAACAAATGTCTCACTTAACAAGAGAAATGTCGGGCTCAATTATGGTTGTAGGTTGAAGATTATTGGTATAGGACTGGAAGGGATCTCACAGATCTTCTAGTCCAGGGGTCTCCAACCTGGGTCCCTTTAAGACTTGTGGACTTCAACTCCCAGAGTCCCTCAGCCAGCTTTGCTGGCTGAGGGACTCTGGGAGTTGAAGTCCACAAGTCTTAAAGGGACCAAGGTTGGAGACCCCTGTTCTAGTCCAACCCCTTGCTCAAGACAGGAAACCTTTATACCATAATGGACAAATGGTTGTCCAATCTTTTCTTGAAAACCTTCAGTGATGGGAAACCCTAAGCTAGAAAAACCGTTTTGCCTTTCAGGGTAATTCTAGAACCCACAAACACAAAAGGAACACTGTCTTTTTCCCACCTAGAATTTTGATGGAACAACACAGGACAAGAGATATAAAATAACGACCTGATCCTTTTGGTGAGAATACTGACCAACGTTGGCTTCATTTATCAGCACCTGATAGGTTTTGTAGGGTCAAAGGAAGACATTATTCTTCTCATCCTTCCTATCTCCTTTTCTACTTATGGCTATAATCTTCTTGCTTGTATCTTTATGATTCATATTGTTTTATTTAGTTTCCTAGTATGATTTGATTGCTTATTTGGTATCCTGTGACTATCACTAAGTGTTGCATTTTATGATTCTTGATGAATGTATTTTTTTCTATGCACACTGAGAGCTTATGCACCGAAGACAAATTCCTTGTGCGTCCAATCACACTTGGCCAATAAAGAATTCCATTCCATTCCATTCTAATATTCTACTCTACTCTACTCTACTCTACTCTACTCTACTCTACTCTATTCTATTCTATTCTATTCTATTCTATTCTATTCTATTCTATTCTATTCTATTCTATTCTATTCTATTCTATTCTATTCCATTCCATTCCATTCCACTCCACTCTATTCCAATTTCTCTTCCCTTCCCTTCCCTTCCCTTCCCTTCCCTTCCCTTCCATATTCTATTCTATTCTATTCTATTCTATTCTATTCTATTCTATTCTATTCTATTCTATTCTATTCTATTCTATTCTACTCTACTCTACTTTACTCTACTTTACTCTACTTTACTCTACTCTACTCTACCTTAGACAGGGATGCGGTGGCTCAGGGGCTAGGACGTTGAGCTTGTCGATCAAAAGGTCGGCAGCTCAGCGGTTCGAATCCCTAGTGCTGCCGTGTAACGGGGTGAGCTCCCGTTACTTGTCCCAGCTTCTGCCAACCTAGCAGTTTCGAAAGCACGTAAAAATGCAAGTAGAAAAAATAGGGACCACCTTTGGTGGGAAGGGAACAGCGTTCCATGCGCCTTTGGTGTTGAGTCATGCTGGCCACATGACCACGGAGACATCTTCGGACAGCGCTGGCTCTTCGGCTTTGAAACGGAGATGAGCACCGCCCCCTAGAGTCGGCAACGACTAGCACGTATGTGCGAGGGGAACTTTTACCTTTACCTTTTACTCTACCCTATTCTTTGAAAAGGAGGTTGCACTGAAGTAGCTTGTAATGAAAAGCAGAACACAGAATCATAGGGCTGGAAGAGACCTCGGGGGTCTTCTAATCCAACCCCCTGCTCAAGGCAGGAGGCCTTAAACCATCCCAGTCAAAGGGTTGTCCACTCTCTTCTTTCAAACCTCCAGTGATGGCACATCCACAACTCCAGGAGGCAACCAATTTCACTGAGTAAATAGTTCTCACTATCAGAAAAAAAAAATCTCCTTAATTCTACATCGGATTTCTCTTTAATGAGTTTCCACCCATTACTTCTTACCATGCCTTGTAGTGTTTTTGAGCATAAGTCAATCCCCTCTTCTCTGTGACAGCCCCTCAAATCCCCTCTTCAATAGGCTAAACATATTTAGTTTCCCTAACTGTTCATCCTATGATTTTAGCCTCCAGAACTTTTATCCTCCTCATTCTTCTTCTCTGCACGCTTTCCGGAGTCCCAGCACTCCAAAATTTCTTGGCTTTCCTAAGTCTCCACACCAAAGATGATAAAAAGGTAGCTTGAGACTGATCGCATTTCCAACTTTTGTTTGAAGCTTTTCCTCATGCATCTTTGATAACTTCAACAAAGACAACAATGAAATCTGTGCAGCCAGGCAATTTCAAATTAGAAATTTCGTGGGAAAGCCTCATACACTTCTCAGGAGTTACCTTCTAAGCGCAAAGTTATCCATTTAATATGCTAAGTAGGTATTTACTTAGATCCAAAGAGCAAAAATGACGGGAAGGAAATCTCTAGGTACCCCCAAAACATGGTCATGTTTTGCTGCATCTCAATTGGTCTCAAAATCCCACAGCACAATAGTGTCAGTTGGTGTGTACTGACACTATCGTGCTGTTGTTGGGGGAAAAAATGATTTCGTACTCGCACAAAAATAAGTCGTTAAAACAGTTAAGGAAGATATAGGAGTAGAAATGTAACAACAAATAAGAAAAAACAGAAAAAAATGTAGTTTGTAGAAATGAAATTGTGTACACTGTTATTTATATGTAACTGGGCCTCTGGTGGCTCAGACTGCTAAGACAGTCTGTTATTAACACAGCTGCCTGCAATTACTGCAGGTTCAAGTCCCACCAGGCCCAAGGTTGACTCAGCCTTCCATCCTTTATAAGGTAGGTAAAATGAGGACCCAGATTGTTGGGGGCAATTAAGTTGACTTTGTATATAATATACAAATGGATGAAGACTATTGCTTAATATAATGTAAGCTGCCCTGAGTCTTCGGAGAAGGGCGGGATAAAAATGCAAAAATAAATAAATAAATAAATAAATAAATTAATTAATAAATTAATTAATTAATTAGACTGATATGTATAAAGGATACATTGAAATAAGGGAGAAAAAATGGACAAGTAAGAAAAGTTTAACCGTTGTGAAATTGTTGGAAAGAAACTGTTGCTTAAAGATTCTTTTTTGTTTTTTTGAAAAATGTTGAATAAAAAATATTTTTTTAAAAAATGGAGAAAAAAACAAACCCAGCTATTCCAGAAATCTAGACCTGTAAAACACCTTCATGGCAGCCAACTCTACATGAAATCATAAAAAATAAATAACAGGCCTGAAAAACCAAAACATTTGATTCTTTTTGATATTTTCCTTCAGCCTACTGAAGGGTAGAAGGATTGAGGTGATAGGTGACCTGTGAGTTTTTCACTTGCCTTCCTCTGCAATTTTTATTTTTTCCGGTATGATTCCTAAGTCCCATGGCGATCTGTTTCTTTGTGGTTTTCTTTTTCCAGAACAGAAATAATATGTCGATGTAAATGTAAATGACAGGACAATTTAAGCAATAAAGAAAAGAATATAATAAAATACCTTGCCCTTAATTGTCGAATTGTTTTAAGTAAATGTAAATTTATTTAAGGAAATTAAGAAAATGAGGGGGAAGATCGCAAACGTTCTATGAATATTTCATACAAAATCAGGGGAGGATTAAAAGCTGCTGGAGAAATCATTTTGAGTTGCAAGTCAGAACATGGTTAGAACTCTAGTTTCATGTAGATCTTGGATTTCGCGTAAATCTTCTGTGACATTTAATTTATAAACAATGCAATAGCAAATGGTTGATTTACTCTGCTGTAGCAATGTTAGAACATTATTTGCAATAAAAAAGTACTCATTCAGCTATCTGTATGTAGAGATAGAAACAGGGAATATAAATAGCAAAAACAGGGGAAGGAAGGAAGGAAGGAAGGGATAGATAGATAGATAGATAGATAGATAGATAGATAGATAGATAGATAGGAGAGAGAGAGAGAGAGAGAAAGAGAGAGATACCAATGGATGGATGGATGGATGGATAGATAAATAGATGATAGATGAAGATAGAGAGAGAAAGGTGATATATAAAGAGGGAAAGATAAATCTAGATATAGATAAATACCAATGGCTGGCTGGCTGGCTGGATAGAGTAGATAAAGAGATGATAAAGGGAGATAGATAGATAGATAAATAGATAGAAAGATAGATAGATAGGTATAGATATAGATAGATACTAATGAATGGATAGACAGGCAGATATAGAGGTGAGGTAGATGTAGAAAAGGAGATTAGAGAGACAAAGATAGATCTAGATAGATACGATAGATAGATAGATAGATAGATAGATAGATAGATAGATAGATAGATACTGTAGATAGATAGAAATGGATGGATGGATAGATATATAAGAGATAAAGAATGAGAGAGAGAAATAGATATATAGATATAGATAGTTAGTGATGGATGGGTGGATGGGTGGGTGGATAGATAGATAGTTCCATAGATAGTTGGGTTGTTATATATTGGCCATTTGCAGATATTTTTCACACAGCAACAGCCTCTCAATGTACCGACCAACCGGCAGCCAGCAATAATTTCTTACAGAGCAGGCCTTAGGGAGAAAAGTGCCTGAACACTACTTCTCATTCACAGCTTCTAGATGTCATCAGCAATGATCTACAGCCCATCTTGATCAATGCAACATCCATCTCCCGGACTTTGAGTGGTTGATACGTCCTAACAGACAGCCCTCTGGTCTGAAAGAGCCATTCCCAGGTGTGTACAACCATTATACATCACACAATCCATTTATTTTTTCGTTGCTGCAAAGAAATTCCACATGAGGAGATTTGTTGAACAATGCGGAGTTGACCTTCCATGTCATTTCCACCCCCCCGCAACAATTAAAACATATATTTTTTTATTATTATTATTATTTTCCGGATAATAATATACTTCTTACTTTGTTCTGCTTTTACATTCTAATCAATGTAGGGAATCGAATAGGGACTTTGGGAGGGAGGGAGGCTAAAATTGACCAGCTGAAATCTGACTTGGGGCAGAATCTGTAATCATGATGGAAAGGATGTAGGTCTTCTAAGTGAGGAAGTCATGTCCCACCTTCCCATCTGGTTTTCATCCATGGTGATGGTTTGCAGCCTAGTTGGAGGCAAAGATGGTTTGAATAGCTTGAAAGTTGAAAGATCTCCATAATAAATGAATTCAGGCCGATTAACTAGACCTGGGGTGTCAAACTCAAGGCCCAGGGGCCGGATCTGGCCTGCAGGATACTTAGGCATGGCAGTGGTGAAATCCAATTTTTTTTTACGGCGTGGCTTGGTGGGCATGGAAGGGAAAGGATAATGCAAAATCCCCATTCCAGGGGGAAGGATATTGCAAAATCTCCATTCCCACCCCAGTCTGGGACCAGCCAGAGGTGGTATTTGCCAGTTCTCCGAACTGCTCAAAATTTCTGCTACCGGTTCTCCAGAACCTGTCAGAACCTGTTGAATTTCACCTCTGCCTGTGGGGCCGCCCTGGAAACTGCAAAGGACTGGCCCGCGGTACCTTTGCCAGTGAAAACAGAGCCATGGGAGGCCCTCCCGAACTCAGTTTTTGGCTGCGACGGCCTTCTGCAGCCCTCCACCAGCAAGAACAGAGCCCTCCTGGGCTCCTTTTTGCTGGCAGAAGGCTGCAGGACATCAATCTGGCCACACCCACCCCAGCCACGCCCACTTGGCCCCCGAGGTCAAACACAACCCTGATGCAGCCCTCAAGGAAATCGAGTTTGACGCCTTTGAAGTAGACTGATCTTGACTGCTCAATAGAGACATAATGACCGTTGTTGAGGCCACTTGGAGGTTTACCCGTGTCCTCAAGTCACCTGAGTAGGTCGAACGGTTCCTGTAGTTTGCAAAGAGCACCTTTGGGACAACCATGACCTGGATGATGGAGAACCTCCATAGACTTTTAGCTATGCACTTTGGGATGAGCACCCTCTGAATGGTGTGGGAGTAAAAATGGATTTCCGGGGGTGGGGGGGGGTGGAGGGGAAATTGCAGACTACAGGAACCATTTGCACTACTCAAATGACCCTGAGGACACAGATAAACCTCCAAGTGGCCTCAACGGCCCTCTAAAAGGATGCAAATGACCAGCTGGCTGCAAGGAATAGAAATCCTTCCATTCCCCACCATCCAGTCAGAGCTGAAGAAGCTTCTTGGAGGAGAAGCGAAACGTCTTCAAAGAAAAAACAAGACAGTCCAATCGCCTCCTGAAAAAGCACCTTTGGGAGAAGCAGCCTCAGTTGATCTAAATTTTACCACCTTGAAGATCGCCTTAGAGGAAATTGGATGGAAAGAGTGCAATCTTCTTCCAGGCTTGTGTTTTTCTTCAGACTGGATAATTGTTCTGTCCTCCCTCGCCTCTGTCCGAGCAATGGCTTAATTAGCCGGCACTATCAGCCCTGGCAGCAAAAGAGCGAGCGTCTACCAAGTGGCTCTGTTATCTCCCTCGACGCCGATAAGTCAAACAGTACTTCAGCTCTTAGTTCAGCAGTTAATTTGCCTGCTATGAAGAGACACAGCAGCTCTCGCTGCCTTTATATTCTGTGGGGTGTGGCTCCATGACTCAGCACTTCCTAGGCCTGCCCCACCCCTGCTTCTGTTGTTCCCGCCTCTCTTGCCTACGAAACCTAGGGTCCAGCCAGGCCTGATTGCCATCAGCTGGGTCTGGAGGTGTAGCCTGGGGGTGGGGAAGAATCAGGGGACAGAGGCCTCATTATCTCTTCCACCTGGCCTGCTTCTGGCTTCTGGAGCTGAGCCAGGGAAGCCGGTGCTCCCGAGGTAAGTCCTGATGGCCCTTCCCCCTCACTTTCCCAGTCACTTTCTGGCAGGAGGCCCGGCTCAGGGGGCGCAGACATAACAATAATAGAGTTTGAGGCAAAGTGTTAAACCTCTCTAGTTTTTTTGTTTGCATGGTCGATTGTGTTGGAAGTGATCCACCTGCATTGTTACTCCTGAACACCTAAGGCAGTCTCTTTTCAAAGAGTTGCATTGGGTGAGATACCTAAAGGAATACCAGTAAAAACTTTTATCAGAATAAGACTGATTTTTATCCTGGATGATATCATTTTGTTTTGACATAATGAACTTGTTTTGCATGACAGCATAAAGAGGTAAAGGTTCCCCTCGCATATACATGCTAGTCGTTGCCGACTCTAGGGGGCGGTGCTCATTTCCGCCCCCTAGAAGCCGAAGAGCCAGCGCTGTCCGAAGACGTCTCTGTGGTCATGTGGCCGGCATGACTCAACGCCAAAGGCGCACGGAACGCTGTTACCTTCCCACCAAAGGTGGCCCCTATTTTTCTACTTGCATTTTTCACGTGGTTTCAGACTGCTAGGTTGGCAGAAGCTGGGACAAGTAATGGGAGCTCACCCTCTTACACGGCAGCACTAGGGATTCGAACTGCTGAACTGCTGACCCTTCGATTGACAAGCTCCGCGTCTTAGCCACTGTGCCAGCACGTACATATGGATAATTCTTTTGAGCCCCATTGAAGCATTATGTTATAAGGCATGCTCTGCTTTAAGAGTCCTTCTTGTTCAAACTAATCTTCCATGATCAGTTAGCTATGTCTTCTCACTAGCCTTAAATCTCAGTTATAAAACAGACAAGATGTATATTTAAGAAGTTTCAGCCGCTGCGCTGTGTACAAGCTCTTTTGAAATTTCATTTAGTTGTTTATTCATTAAGCTTTCCTCCAGACATTGTGGATGCGCCATCATCACTCGAGATTTTCTAGGAGAGGTTGGGCAACCCCTTGTCCAAAATGGTATTGTGTCTCCTGTTTGAGCAGGGGGTTGGACTAGAAGGCCTCCAAGGTCCCTTCCCACTCTGTTATTCTGTTTTTAAGTTGGTTCCTAAAAATGGGACACAAAGCCAGCAAATAAATATTAAAATAGTAATGAAAGTCAAGGCCTGGTTTTGGTCACCATGTTGTAAAAAAGATGTGGAGACTCTAGAAAGAGTGCAGAGAAGAGCAACAAAGATGATTAGGGGACTGGAGGCTAAAACTTATGGAGAACGGTTGCTGGAACTGGGGATGTCTAGTTTAATGAAAAGAAGGACTGGGGTGACATGATAGCAGCGTTCCAATATCTCAGGGGCTGCCACAAAGAAGAGGAAGTCAAGCTATTCTCCAAAGCACCTGAGGGTAGAACAAGAAGCAATGGGTGGAAACTAATCAAGGAGAGAAGCATCTTAGAACTAAGGAGAAATTTCCTGACAGTTAGAACAATTAATCAGTGGAACAATTTGCCTCCAGAAGTTGTGGGTGTTCCAACACTGGAAGTTTTTAAGAAGATGTTGGATAACCCTTTGTCTGAAGTGGTATAGGATTTCCTGCCTGGGCAGTGTGTTGGACTAGAAGAACTCCAAGGTCCCTTCCAACTCTGTTGTTGTTGTTGTTGTTGTTGTTGTTGTTGTTGTTGTTGTTGTTGTTGTTGTTGTTTGTCTGGTCCTATTATTGCAGAACTTGGAATAACTTCTCAATTTTTTGGAAGGTAGCAGTATGAACAATTCACTGATAGAATAAGTTACCAAGATAGATTAGCTCTCTTTCACTATACAGTAGTTGATTAAATAGATTCTAGAGCAGGGGTCTCCAACCTTGGTCCCTTTAAGACTTTTGGACTTCAACTCCACAATGAGGAATTCTGGGAGTTGAAGTCCACAAGTTGTAAAGTTGCCAAGGTTGGAGACCCCTGGCCTCCAGAAGAGAACATCCAGCTTTTGAAGACATCAACCACAGTTGCTGGAAAATTTCACTAAACTCTAAAACAGTGTTTCCCCCAATAAATAATAAATTATCTGCCAGCAATGTAGTGCATGTTATACAGTGGGATATCTTACTACATAGGCCACTCTATGAGAAAAAAAAAAAAGGAGAAATGAACACAAATCGTATACCAGAAATGAGGAATGAGACATCATTCCAACTTTGCAGACCATTTATTCTTGACTCGAATGTGACCAGCCATTAAGAAAAAGATTTTGCATTGGAGACAGGAATAACAACCCGAAAACTCCTGAATTTACAGTGCACTAAATCTTAACGATTTAGAGGGAGAATTTAATCAAGCTAGAGATACTTTTTTGTATGCTTGTCTTGTGATAACCCGCTAATCAGCTTAGCAATGTTGGGGTATCACTAGCATCCTTTTCGTTATTGAATGAGAGCTGTTGAAAACATAATGGCCCTCATCTCCGGAAAGCATTTCCCTTCCTGCTGAAGTTTCCCATTTCTTCTCTCTCTCTCTCTATCATTTATATATAATGCCGAATATCATATTGTGCATCTTTTAAGAGCAATGCAAGACATGTGACTTGGTTCAGTGTGTGTAATGTATTACTGTAAGTTTTGGCGGGAGTTTTAGGCGGGAAATATCTCGTTTCTGATTGGATGCAGCCTCAGGCTGAAGTGTATATAAGGAGAGGTTTTTCTCCAGAGAGTTGCTGGGTCACACTATATTAAAGAGCTGTTGTCACTAACCTGGTCTCCTGCCTCGTCAATACCCAAACTTAACATTGGCGACGAAGGTGGGATATTGAGGCAGAGCACCAGAACAGAGCTGAACTCACTACGAGAATCAAACCCAGCAAGGTGACGGCGAATGCAGCGATGACCGGCTACACGCCACCCACTCCGTTTGACCCTGCCCAGGAGACATGGGGAATATATATGACCCGTTTCGAAAGTTTCCTGGAGGCAAACGAGCTACAGGGAGTCTCCGACAACCGCAAACGGGCTTACTTCATAAGCCACTGTGGGTCCGCAGTCATCGCCGTCGCAGAAGCCCTAGCGGAGCCAACACCGCTACACTCCGTATCGTGGCAGACCCTTCAGACCCTCCTGAAGAATCACTACGCACCAGCCCCGCCCAAATACGCTCGACGGCACGAGTTTGGGGAGCGAGGCAACAAGAAGGCGAGTCTATCAGCGACTACATGGCAGCCCTGAGACAAGCCTCCAAGCATTGCGAGTACCGCGATCTGGACGAAGAGCTGCTGGAACAACTTATACGGGGGGTCAGAGACATCCGTTTGAGGAGACGGTTGCTAGCCAAGAGCAACCTGACATTGGCAAACGCCTGGACGAAGCCAGAGCCCATGAGATGTCCAACCATGCAGCAGACACCTTACAAAGCGACTCACGCCGATGGCGGGCGCAAAGCGAGCACAGTCCACCACGAAGAAACCTATCGTGAGTCAACCAGCGAAGAGGAGGAAGAAGTCCACTACACCGGAAAATCGACAAGGGAAGACCGGAGGAATGCGGAAGTTGCGGGCGACATCAGCGCCAAAGATGTAAGTTCAGGGCGCCATTTGCGGCGGTGTGAAAGGAAGGGCACCTGGCTCAAGTCTGCCGAGCACCCCAACCTTCCGCCGAAAATTCAAATCGCCAATCAGAGCGGCTC
The DNA here is from genome assembly GCF_028640845.1 of Ahaetulla prasina. NCBI lineage: Eukaryota > Metazoa > Chordata > Lepidosauria > Squamata > Colubridae > Ahaetulla > Ahaetulla prasina. The sequence goes on along the minus strand of NC_080543.1, from coordinate 136,979,897 downwards.
TGAGTCAGAGATGCAAACCCCACATTCCGCCGAAAATTCAAATCGGCCAATCAGAGCGCGAGATCGGCGAGGCGACCGCGACCAGGAAAGAAAGAGCGCAAGTCAAACCGAATGACTGTTACCATAGACCACGCAGCTACCCGCATCGAAGAAAAGATCTTCACAAACCCGACAATTGAAGGCGTACCGTGCCGACTGGAAGTAGACACAGGATCAGCTATCACAATCATGTCCTGGGACACTTTTGTGAAAGCCTTGCCGCACATCGCAAAGCGCAAGCTACAGAAACAACGGCTCCGGGTGCAGGATTACCAGGGCAACCGCATCCCTGTTCGAGGGACAACGACCGTCGAGGTCAAGTACGGGACATACGAAAAGACCCTGCCCATCACGTTAGTCGAGGGAACCTTGCCAAGCTTGCTGGGGCTAGACTGGTTCCGGGCGTTGGGAATGGGGGTGACTGGCGTCCACCGGAGCGGATGCAACCTGCAAAACGCCCTAATGGAGGAATTCGCAGACGTATTCGAGGACCGTTTAGGCAAGTACAAGGGGACCCCTATCTCCTTCAATTTAGACCCCCAAATAGCTCCCATTAGGTTAAAGGCAAGGAGGGTCCCTTTGCACTCAAACCTAAAATCGACAAAGAGTTAGATAAATTAGTCAGCCAGGGGATACTAGTGCCAGTTGACCATGCCAAATGGGAGACGCCAATCGTCACCCCTATAAAACCAGACGGGTCCATAAGAATTTGTGCTGATTACAAGGCTACCTTGAACAAAGCATTGCAAAAGCGCCTACCCAGTTCCAGTAGTGCAACACTTATTGCACTCACTAGGCACGGACAAGTTTTCGCCAAATTAGACTTGGCACAAGCGTACCAACAGCTACCCGTAGATGCTAGCACAGCTGAGGCCCAGACCATTGTAACGCACTGGGTGCCTTTAAGTGCACCCGGTTACAGTTCGGGTGAGTGTGGCCCCGGGCTATTCCAAAATTTGATGGAGCGGCTCCTACAAGGGTTACCGAGTCGTACCCTATTTCGATGATGTGTTGGTATCAGGGAAGATTTAAGAGAACTGGGAAGCGATTAAGGAAAGTTTTGGCCATTTTAGGTCGGCAGGATTAAAAGTCAAAGCAAGCAAGTGTCAGATAGGGGTCGAATCTGTTGAATTTTGGGCTATAGAATAGACAAAAGGATTCACCCACTGAGAGCAAAGTCAAGGCGATAAAGAGAGCCCCAGCACCCAAAAACAAGACAGAACTCCAGGCTTTCCTGGGTCTGGTAAACTTTACGCCGTGTTTTTAAAAGACAAGGCAACCGTTGCTGAACCGCTGCATAAATTGCTTGGAAAAAACACTGTTTGGTCGTGGGGGAAGTCAGAGAATAGGGCATTTGAGGCAGTAAAAAGTTTGCTATCATGCGATAGCCTGTTAATACAATACAACAACAGACTGCCATTAGTATTGGTTTGTGATGCGTCCCCCTATGGAGTAGGAGCGGTACTTAGCCACAGACTCCCAAACGGCACTGAAGCCCCTATAGCGTTCTATTCACGAACGATGTCCCCGGCTGAGAGGAATTACAGCCAGCTAGATAGGAGGCTCTAATAGTGTCAGGGGTGAAAAAATTTCACGAATACGTTTTTGGGCGTGATTTCGAAATTGTTACTGATCACAGACCGCTATTGGGGTTACTGGCTGGCGACCGCCCAACGCCAGTAGCACTCTCACCTAGACTGACCAGATGGACTATTTTTTTGACCGCATACTCCTACAAGCTGCAGCATCGGCCTGGAAAGGAGCTGGGGCATGCGGACGCATTGAGCAGATGCCCATTGCCAGGGGAAATCGAGGACCCCACCCGGCACACCGTTCTACTAATTGACTCTTTGGACTCGGGGCCAGTCACATCGCAGGAAGTGGCTCGGGCCTCCTACCGGGACGTTGTTTTAAGAACTGTAATCAGTTGGGTTCAAGGGATGGCCCGCGCCGCTTAACGCTTTCAAGGAATTTGTAAAGAAAAAGGGAATTGTCTGTGCAAGGGGTGCCTGCTCTGGGGGATAGGGTGGTAGTTCCAGAGAAGCTGAGAAAAAGTCCTGGAACTCCTGCATGAGGGTCACCCAGGAATTGTGAGGATGAAGGGTTTGGCTAGGAGCTATGTCTGGTGGCCCCTAATGGACAGGGAAATCAGTGACAGGGTTGGCCGATGCCAAGTATGTCAGGAATCCAGACCACTACCACCCACGGCCCCAGTGTTGGAGTGGGAGAAACCCCAAGGCCCTTGGTCCCGCATACACATTGATTTTGCCGCCCTTCCACGGCCAAACATTTCTAATTGTGGTGGATGCATTCTCCAAATGGCTGGAGATCATCCTAATGAAATCCACAACCGCGGAGCTGTCATCTCAGCACTAAAACACCTTTTCGCCACGCACGGGCTACCGGACACCCTCGTGTCCGATAACGCCCACAGTTCACCGCAGCATTATTTGAAGGGTACCTGGCTGAAGAGGGCATCCGACATGCCTCTCAGCGCCGTTCCACCCTGCGTCGAACGGCCTTGCTGAACGTTTTGTCCGGAGTGCGAAGAAGCGCTATCACGAAGCGGCCCCGCGATTGGCAGGCACAAATCGACGCATTCCTAACCGTCCAACACAGGACCCCCTGTGTGGCCACCGGCCGCAGCCCAGCCGAGCTATTAATGGGGCGGAAGCTACGGTGCCCGCTAGACCGGCTACACCCGAACTACGTACAGGACGGGTTCAAAACAAAACCAGATAGAATCCGAGAGTTAAACATAGGAGACTCGGTGTGGGCACATAATTACAGCGACGGCCCTAACTGGAAGAGGGGGATAGTCATAGACAAAACGGGCCCCAAATCTTATCTAGTGGAACTAGACGATGGCAGAGTCTGGGCGCCACATAGATCAATTAAGAAACAGATTGAGCGATAAGGCAGAATTAGGCGAGAACAGCCCTGACTATGATTTAATTAACCCCACAGCTGACCGGAGCCAAGAACAAACAGAAAGCGTAAGCAAAGAACCAAACAGAGACTTATCTGAGTCAGGCGAGGTCCAGCGACACCCTCCGGTCCCTCTAGAGGACAGCAGGTCCGAGCCGGCGAATAATCCAGGGCCGGATGGCCGGGAGGAGGAGCTCAGAGGAACGAAAAGTCCCTCCGGCAAGCTCGACTCAACTCCAGAAAGTGAACTGCGCAGGTCCGGGAGAGTCAGGAGACGCCCCACGTACCTGCAGGACTACGTAGAGAAGTAATATGCAAATATTGGCAAAGTGCCTTCTGGGAGGGAAGGAGTGTAATGTATTACTGTAAGTTTTGGCGGGAGTTTTAGGCGGGAAATATCTCGTTTCTGATTGGATGCAGCCTCAGGCTGAAGTGTATATAAGGAGAGGTTTTTCTCCAGAGTTTTGCTGGGTCACACTATATTAAAGAGCTGTTGTCACTAACCTGGTCTCCTGCCTCGTCAATACCCAAACTTAACAGTGTGCAAATGTATTTGCCGGTGTCACCTGGAAAATGTACGAGCTCAACGCAGATAAGAAGCCCACTAAAGCTAATGTACCAAATGCATTTGAATGCGTAATAATATTGCCACAAGAATCATGTTAGGTTTCTTTCTTTTTTAGTAAAAGTTTGCTATCAAGCGATAGCCTGTTAATACAATACAACAACAGACTGCCGTTAGTATTGGTTTGTGATCGTCCCCTATGGAGTAGGAGCTGTACTTAGCCACAGACTCCCAAACGGCACTGAAGCCCTATAGCGTTCTATTCATTCTATTCTATTCTATTCTATTCTATTCTATTCTATTCTATTCTATTCTATTCTATTCTATTCTATTCTATTCTATTCTATTCTATTCTATTCTATTCTATTCTATTCTATTCTATTCTATTCTATTCTATTCTACTCTACTCTACTCTACTCTACTCTACTCTACTCTACTCTACTCTACTCTACTCTACTCTACTCTACTCTACTCTACTCTACTCTACTCTACTCTACTCTACTCTACTCTACTCTACTCTACTCTACTCTACTCTACTCTACTCTACTCTACTCTACTCTACTCTACTCTACTCTACTCTACTCTACTCTACTCTACTCTACTCTATTCTACTCTACTCTACTCTACTCTACTCTACTCTACTCTACTCTACTCTACTCTACTCTACTCTACTCTACTCTACTCTACTCTACTCTACTCGACTGTATTCTATTCTACTCTACTCTACTCTACTCTACTCTACTCTACACTCTACTCTACTCTACTCTACTCTACTCTACTCTACTCTACTCTACTCTACTCTACTCTACTCTACTCTACTCTACTCTACTCTACTCTACTCTACTCTACTCTACTCTACTCTACTCTACTCTACTCTACTCTACTCTATTCTATTCTATTCTATTCTATTCTATTCTATTCTATTCTATTCTATTCTATTCTATTCTATTCTACTCTACTCTACTCTACTCTACTCTACTCTACTCTACTCTACTCTACTCTACTCTACTCTACTCTACTCTACTCTACTCTACTCTACTCTACTCTACTCTACTCTACTCTACTCTACTCTACTCTACTCTATTCTACTCTACACCTTCCTTCTCCCTCTTCTACCCCTCTTCCTTCCTCTTCTCCTCTTTCCTACCTCCTACTCTCTCTTTTCTCCTCCCCACTGTTCTAAAATGGTAACTGGGCATGTTAGGCTTCTTTGAAACAGCCAGCTAAAAGCGCCATCTTATTTGTTGACAAAGGCCAAAGGCGAAGAATGTTCCTGAAGATCTCAATAAACATTATGAGCAAATAAAAACATATATGAGCAAAACTGTCTTAACGCAGGTTGTTTTTTTTGGTTCCCACAGCAAAAGCTTAACTTAGTCCTGGAATCAAGTTCATGTAGCCCCCGAAGTACGACCGCAATTTGAGCCCAAAATTTCTATTGTTAAGTGAATCTGTTGACTTTGCTTGTCAGAAGGTCGCAGAAGGGGATCACGTGACCTTGGGACACTGCAACCGTCATAAATATGAACCAGTTGCCAAAAGCCTGAATTCTGACCAAAGTTCAAAAGTCATAACAATGAAAAACAGTCATAAGTCACTTTTTTCTGTGCCGTTGTAAGTTTGAAACAAACTGTTATAAGTTGAGGACTACTTACTTATAAGCTGGGGAAAAAGACATTTATTTATTAAATCTGAAAATAATGCTATGAGCTGGACTTCTTGCATTGTTAAGGATAAAAGCAGATTGCCCATAAACTGAAGTGTTTGTGTGTGTGTGCATTCACACACTATAACCAAGAGGCTGTTTGTGGTGCTACAGCGTCACCTGCCTCTTTCTACAAGTGGGTGACATCAGCCCTCATGGAAAGAGGTAAGGCTTAAATTTTTTAGGCCATGACTGCCACGTTGTCCTGTTTGATTCTCCTGCAGTCTCTGATTCATTTATGTATTTGTTACGAATGAAGACAAATCACGTGTCCCAGCACTCCAAAATTTCTATTGTTAAGTGAGACATTTGTTAAGGGAACTTCTTGCTGCCGTTGCTAAGCGAATCACTGCAATTCTTAAGTAAGTAACATGGTTGTTAAGTGAGACATTTGTTAAGGGAACTTCTTGCTGCCGTTGCTAAGCGAATCACTGCAATTCTTAAGTAAGTAACATGGTTGTTAAGTGAGACATTTGTTAAGGGAACTTCTTGCTGCCGTTGCTAAGCGAATCACTGCAATTCTTAAGTAAGTAACATGGTTGTTAAGTGAGACATTTGTTAAGGGAACTTCTTGCTGCCGTTGCTAAGCGAATCACTGCAATTCTTAAGTAAGTAACATGGTTGTTAAGTGAGACATTTGTTAAGGGAACTTCTTGCTGCCGTTGCTAAGCGAATCACTGCAATTCTTAAGTAAGTAACATGGTTGTTAAGTGAGACATTTGTTAAGGGAACTTCTTGCTGCCGTTGCTAAGCGAATCACTGCAATTCTTAAGTAAGTAACATGGTTGTTAAGTGAGACATTTGTTAAGGGAACTTCTTGCTGCCGTTGCTAAGCGAATCACTGCAATTCTTAAGTAAGTAACATGGTTGTTAAGTGAGACATTTGTTAAGGGAACTTCTTGCTGCCGTTGCTAAGCGAATCACTGCAATTCTTAAGTAAGTAACATGGTTGTTAAGTGAGACATTTGTTAAGGGAACTTCTTGCTGCCGTTGCTAAGCGAATCACTGCAATTCTTAAGTAAGTAACATGGTTGTTAAGTGAGACATTTGTTAAGGGAACTTCTTGCTGCCGTTGCTAAGCGAATCACTGCAATTCTTAAGTAAGTAACATGGTTGTTAAGTGAATCTGTTGACTTTGCTTGTCAGAAGGTCGCAGAAGGGGATCACGTGACCTTGGGACACTGCAACCATAATAAATATGAACCACTTGCCAAAAGCCTGAATTCTGACCAAAGTTCAAAAGTCATAACAATGAAAAACAGTCATAAGTCACTTTTTTCTGTGCCGTTGTAAGTTTGAAACAAACGGTTATAAGATGAGGACTACTTACTTATAAGCTGGGGAAAAAGACATTTATTTATTAAATCTGAAAATAATGCTATGAGCTGGACTTCTTGCATTGTTAAGGAAAAAAGCAGATTGCCCATAAACTGAAGTGTTTGTGTGTGTGTGTGCATTCACACACTATAACCAAGAGGCTGTTTGTGGTGCTACAACGTCACCTGCCTCTTTCTACAAGTGGGTGACATCAGCCCTCATGGAAAGAGGTAAGGCTTAAATTTTTTAGGCCATGACTGCCACGTTGTCCTGTTTGATTCTCCTGCAGTCTCTGATTCATTTATGTATTTGTTACGACTATAACTTGTTGCTGGCAATCCTTATGATTTATATTGATATATTGATCATCAATTGTGTTGTAAATGTTGTACCTTGATGAACGATCTTTCTTTTTTAGTAAAAAAGTTTTATTTTTACAATCATGTCAAACAATTCATTCAATGTACAGTTATATACATTTAGTCGGGCCTGCCCAGTCACCACCCTCCTTTTTAACACTCCCCTCTTCTACCTTCTTTTACTATCCAAACCTTCCTCTCCTTCTCTTATCTACATCCTCTCCTCCCTCCACCCTACACCTTCCTTCTCCCTCTTCTACCCCTCTTCCTTCCTCTTCTCCTCTTTCCTACCTCCTACTCTCTCTTTTCTCCCTCCCCACTGTTCTAAAATGGTAACTGGGCATGTTAGGCTTCTTTGAAACAGCCAGCTAAAAGCCGCCATCTTATTTGTTGACAAAGGCCAAAGACGAAGAATGTTCCTGAAGATCTCAATAAACATTTGTTGTTGTTAGTTGCGAGATTGTGTCTGACCCATCTCGACCCCATGGACAATGTTTCTCCAGGCCTTCCCATCTTCTACCATCCTCTGGAGTCCATTTAAGCTCCCGCCGACTGCTTCAGTGACTCCATCCAGCCACCTCGTTCCCTGCCGTCCCCTTCTTCTTTTGCCCTCAATCTTTCCCAGCATCAGGCTCTTCTCCAGTGAGTCCAATAAACATTATGAGCAAATAAAAACATATATGAGCAAAACTGTCTTAACGCAGGTTGTTTTTTTTGGTTCCCACAGCAAAAGCTTAACTTAGTCCTGGAATCAAGTTCATGTAGCCCCCGAAGTACGACCGCAATTTGAGCCCAAAATTTCTATTGTTAAGTGAGACATTTGTTAAGGGAACTTCTTGCCGTCGTTGCTAAGTGAATCACTGCAATTCTTAAGTAAGTAACATGGTTGTTAAGTGAATCTGTTGACTTTGCTTGTCAGAAGGTCGCAGAAGGGGATCACGTGACCTTGGGACACTGCAACCGTCATAAATATGAACCAGTTGCCAAAAGCCTGAATTCTGACCAAAGTTCAAAAGTCATAACAATGAAAAACAGTCATAAGTCACTTTTTTCTGTGCCGTTGTAAGTTTGAAACAAACTGTTATAAGTTGAGGACTACTTACTTATAAGCTGGGGAAAAAGACATTTATTTATTAAATCTGAAAATAATGCTATGAGCTGGACTTCTTGCATTGTTAAGGATAAAAGCAGATTGCCCATAAACTGAAGTGTTGTGTGTGTGTGTGTGTGCATTCACACACTATAAGCAAGAGGCTCTTTGTGGTGCTACAACATCACCTGCCTCTTTCTACAAGTGGGTGACATCAGCCCTCATGGAAAGAGGTAAGGCTTACATTTTTTTAGGCCATGACTGCCATGTTGTCCTGTTTGATTCTCCCTGCAGTCTCTGATTCATTTATGTATTTGTTACGAATGAAGACAAATCTACGTGTCCCAGCACTGGGCCTGGAGGTTTTGTCTTCCGAGCTTTCGGATTTGTGCTGGAGCCCATCCTCAGGGAACTTCTCTCTGGCAGAGGGTGTGCTGTTCTGTGTGTAGTATTGATAGTGCCTACTGTATGTCACTTTTTAGATGTTGATTGTGATGTGTTGATGGCTGGCTTTTAAATCATTGGCTGTCATTTGCTCGTGTTGTCCAGCCCTTGCCTTCTGAGTACTTGATAGGCTGGTGGCAAATGAGCCCTCCTCTTGACTGACAAAAGGAGCCATTTCCCAGGCTTCATTCACTTACCTGGCTGTTTTTGTCTCTGCTCGTCCAACAATATTAGTAGCTGCAAAATTGAATTTCTGTCCTTGTTCATTGCAGTATGAGGCTACCAATGAATTCAGGTCTCCTTGTCTGACCGTTTGGTTGTGTTCTTTTAATCTGGTGGTTAGCTTCCTTCTCATCTGTCCTACAGAATCCCAGGGTAATCCACGCAGGAGATCTTGTAGATTACACTGAAAACATCTCCCACCGCCAAGCGATCTTTACAATGTATGATTTGTCCTCGTATGGTAGCTTCTGGGTGGCATGCAATGCCCGCTTGCATATCTGCATTCTATAGCTTCCAAAATGTTTTTGATGTATGGCAGGGAACACACAGGCACTATCAATATCACACACAGAAGCTCTGCGTGAGAGAAGGTCCCCGAGGAAGGGTTCCAGCACAAGCCCGAAAGCTCAGAAAACAAAACCTCTGATCTTGGTGATTGACCCAGATTGGATCTACTTCTTATTTACATGCTTGTGGCCACCCAGTCATCACTCAACTCTGGGAAGTTTAACAATTCATTCAATGTACAGTTATATACATTTAGTCGGGCCTGCCCAGTCACCACCTCCTTTTAACACTCCCTCTTCTACCCCTCTTCCTTCCTCTTCTACCCCTCTTCCTTCCTCTTCTCCTCTTTCCTACCTCCTACTCTCTCTTTTCTCCCTCCCCACTGTTCTAAAATGGTAACTGGGCATGTTAGGCTTCTTTGAAACAGCCAGCTAAAAGCCGCCATCTTATTTGTTGACAAAGGCCAAAGACGAAGAATGTTCCTGAAGATCTCAATAAACATTTGTTGTTGTTAGTTGCGAGATTGTGTCTGACCCATCTCGACCCCATGGACAATGTTTCTCCAGGCCTTCCCATCTTCTACCATCCTCTGGAGTCCATTTAAGCTCCCGCCGACTGCTTCAGTGACTCCATCCAGCCACCTTGTTCCCTGCCGTCCCCTTCTTCTTTTGCCCTCAATCTTTCCCAGCATTCGGCTCTTCTCCAGTGAGTCCAATAAACATTACGAGCAAATAAAAACATATATGAGCAAAACTGTCTTAACGCAGGCTGTGTTCCCACAGCAAAAGCTTAACTTAGTCCTGGAATCAAGTTCATGTAGTCCCCGAAGTACGACCGCAATTTGAGCCCAAAATTTCTATTGTTAAGTGAGACATTTGTTAAGGGAACTTCTTGCTGCCGTTGCTAAGCGAATCACTGCAATTCTTAAGTAAGTAACATGGTTGTTAAGTGAATCTGTTGACTTTGCTTGTCAGAAGGTCATGAAGGGATCACGTGACCTTGGGACACTGCAACCATAATAAATATGAACCACTTGCCAAAAGCCTGAATTCTGACCAAAGTTCAAAAGTCATAACAATGAAAAACAGTCATAAGTCACTTTTTTCTGTGCCGTTGTAAGTTTGAAACAAACGGTTATAAGATGAGGACTACTTACTTATAAGCTGGGGAAAAAGACATTTATTTATTAAATCTGAAAATAATGCTATGAGCTGGACTTCTTGCATTGTTAAGGAAAAAAGCAGATTGCCCATAAACTGAAGTGTTTGTGTGTGTGTGTGCATTCACACACTATAACCAAGAGGCTGTTTGTGGTGCTACAACGTCACCTGCCTCTTTCTACAAGTGGGTGACATCAGCCCTCATGGAAAGAGGTAAGGCTTAAATTTTTTTAGGCCATGACTGCCACGTTGTCCTGTTTGATTCTCCCTGCAGTCTCTGATTCATTTATGTATTTGTTACGAATGAAGACAAATCTACGTGTCCCAGCACTGGGCCTGGAGGTTTTGTCTTCCGAGCTTTCGGATTTGTGCTGGAGCCCATCCTCAGGGAACTTCTCTCTGGCAGAGGGTGTGCTGTTCTGTGTGTAGTATTGATAGTGCCTACTGTATGTCACTTTTTAGATGTTGATTGTGATGTGTTGATGGCTGGCTTTTAAATCATTGGCTGTCATTTGCTTGTGTTGTCCAGCCCTTGCCTTCTGAGTACTTGATAGGCTGGTGGCAAATGAGTCCTCCTCTTGACTGACAAAAGGAGCCATTTCCCAGGCTTCATTCACTTACCTGGCTGTTTTTGTCTCTGCTCGTCCAACAATATTAGTAGCTGCAAAATTGAATTTCTGTCCTTATTCATTGCAGTATGAGGCTACCAATGAATTCGGGTCTCCTTGTCTAACCGTTCGGTTGTGTTCTTTTAATCTGGTGGTTAGCTTCCTCCCCATCTGTCCTACAGAATCCCAGGGGCAATCCACGCAGGAGATCTTGTAGATTACACTGAAAACATCTCCCACCGCCAAGCGATCTTTACAATGTATGATTTGTCCTCGTATGGTAGCTTCTGGGTGGCATGCAATGCCCGCTTGCATATCTGCATTCTATAGCTTCCAAAATGTTTTTGATGTATGGCAGGGAACACACAGGCACTATCAATATCACACACAGAACAGCACACGCTCTGCGTGAGAGAAGGTCCCCGAGGAAGGGTTCCAGCACAAGCCCGAAAGCTCAGAAAACAAAACCTCTGATCTTGGTGATTGACCCAGATTGGATCTACTTCTTATTTACATGCTTGTGGCCACCCAGTCATCACTCAACTCTGGGAAGTTTAACAATTCATTTTTTTAAAAAAATATGCAATTTAGAAAGCACACTTTGTCTTCAGGATGAGTCAGAAACATACAGTCGTGCCACCAAGACACAATCTGTTCCACCGCTGGGGAGAAGTAACGTTCCCTTCCCGTTCTTCCTAGGGATTGCGTAGGATTGCGTGGGTTTCACATTTTGTTATTACTGGTTCACCGCATACCTGCCTTCTCTGCATGCGCCCAGCCTTCTGCGCATGCGCCTCGCCTCAAAAACATACCTAAATAGGACAGAATAAAGCCGGGGTGGGTGGGTGGACGATTTCCACTACCACAGGGGTCTGCAAACTTGGCTCTTTTAAGACTTGTGGACTTCAACTCCCAGCAAAGCTGGCTGAGGAACTCTAGGAGTTGAAGTCCACAAGTCTTAAAAGAGCCAAGTCTGCAGACCCCTGCACTACCGGTTTGGGCAAACCGGTCTGAACTGACTCAATACCACCTCTGATTGCACTTTTAATTTCTTTTCCTCAAATTAGTACAGACTTTTTTTTCTTTAAAAAAATATTTGCCACATAGGCAAGTCCTTGGGTTAAGAAGGCCAAGTCTGTGCTTAAAGTGAATTCATATCCAAGTCGGAACTTGTACATACAAACAGATTGTCTGTTGCTAAAGATGGCGGACGGTGTTCTCGAGCTGACAAACGGCTGAAACTCTGTGAGGTTTTCATCAATTGCTGGAAACAGGCTGTAGATCAAAAATCTGTGGTGTCAGCAATTCATGAAAAGTTTGCCTGGCTTCAGCAGTTCTTCAGCTGGAGAAAGGAGAATGCTATCGGCCATTTTAAGTAGTAGACAGCCTGTTTGTAAGCATGAGTTGTCCATACGTCCTTAACCCAGGGACAGCTTGTATTTAGTGAATTCCTTAGTAGAATGATGAATTCATATATTTTTTTTCTTCCTAAGGCATCATCATTAGTTGGACAGGTTCATCAAATCCGTGGATTATCGGATCGGTTAGTTCTTTGAAATGACGGCAGCCCCTTCAATTGTTTCTTCAAATCTGAGTCCAATGGGAAGACCATAGAAATTTTTCTTACAGATACGAACAGACAGGATACGTTGTTTGACCTCTCTGATACTGAGAGCTTAGAGGTAGTTGAAAGACACACGTGCTAATTAGTTCCTTCAAGACAACCGATTGTGAGAACAAAATGATTGTGAGACAGACACGCTAACTAGTTACTTCTCGAGAGTCAATAGATATAGGTGTTTGTGGACTATCGTGTACACCGGTGTTTCTCAAACATGAGAACTTTAAGATGCGTGGATTTCAACTCCCAGAATTCCCCAGCCAGCTGACTGGGGAATTCTGGAAGTTGAAGTCCATGCATGTTAAATCCATTTATTATTACCATTGCTCAGCTTCCAATTTTTGCATTTCTCTCCCCCAAAATCTTCTTAAGACACTGATGAAGTCTGAAAGACATGAAGACAAACATGTTGTGACCCATGAATCTCTTTTATTGGTGGTATCTCAATTGCCCACCATGTGTTCTTTTCATCCTTGTTAAGTTTATCCTGTGTCGTTTTTCAAATACGGCAATGCAAGAACGGAATTCTGCCCTGTCAGACTGAGAAGACAGATGGACAAATAACTCTAGTCGGCTTCTTCTCCTCAATGTTATCATACCAGTTGTGTTTAGCAGCTTCTCTAATGTAGCACTGGACCAGGCATATGAAGGAAGCCCTCAGAATTAATCAAAATATATGGAGAAGCAGGGACTCGGCCAATAGACATGGTGTGTTCTTGAGTGATTAACGTCACAAGCCAAGGAGTGCTGGGCATTTGAGATACCAACTCAATACCAGAAACATACTTGGTTTGACCCCTATTTCAATCTTCCATGGGACATTTGTTGTGTCTTTTGACAGGGGACTAATATATGTCAGGAGCAGATTAGAAAATGCATCCACCTCAGCTATATAAATACTCTAAAGGAAGGTGAAAGTGTGGTGCAAAATCTAAATAAGTTCCCTTCACCGGATGACTAAATTCAGATGGATGGTGGTTACCTCCAGCTCGTATTGGTTCCCAACGCGATTGGTTTAATGGTCCAGGTTTCCATAGACAAAAATGGAAAAGCCAACGGAGGAAGAGAGGGTTTTTGAAGGTGTCCTTCATATTTATTTCAGTGATTTGATACCTTTTACTTGGAGGGTTTTGTGGCTACCTCCGGATGGTTTGAGTTAATAAAGATCGCCTCTTGTAACCAATAGAGATGTATCGATGGTTTCAGAGGAAAACCGGGAAATTATAGGCTCAGGCCAACATCTGCTATTGGATAAATTGGTAGAAAATATCCTTAAAATTGTAATTATCCGGCAGATGGAAGAACAAACTCCGGCAGGAATAATCAGAATGAAAATTGTGGCTTACAACGATTCAGAAGCCACAAACATGGCTGTAACAGCCACCTGTTCTGATTATATGAGTATAATCTAGTATTTTTGAATATGTATTTGAAATAATATACTTATTTAATGGTATCAAGAGCCAACTGCAAAGAAGGTGGACAGTTATTAAAGAAGAAGCATAAGCGGTGGAACAGCTCTGTTGAGAAATAGACCCTCCAAATTTTTCCCCTTAAAAAACATTCAATTTTGTTTATCATCAGTATCTGAAGAGTTGAAATAAATCATGGGAGTATTCAATTTTATAAGTGATAGGAAATTCAGCACCAGCGCCAGGCCTAGGGATACTGCCCTGCATTAGTTTCCTTGCCCAATTATAGAATAGATATAGACTAGAATGAACTGGAAGGGACCTTGGAGGTCTTCTAGTCCAGCCCCCTGCTCAAGCAGGAGAACCTATATCATTTCAGATAAGTAACTGTCTATTTATTTTATTTTATTTTATTTATTTATTTTGTCACACAGTATATATAAGCATAAGCATGTAATAACTGTACAATATATAAGCATATATATAAGTATGAGAATGTAATAACTATATTAATTGGATATAATGAAAGAAAACAATAGGACAGGAATAGTAGGCACATTTGTGCTCTTATGCATGCCCCTTACAGACCTCTTAGGAATGGGGTGAGGTCAATAGTAGACAGTTTTTGGTTGAAGCTTTGGGAAGAGACCACAGAGTCAGGTAGTTTATTCCAAGCATTAACAACTCTGTTACTGAAGTCATATTTTCTGCAATCAAGATTGGAGCGGTTAACATTAAGCTTAAATCTATTGTGTGCTCGTGTATTGTTGCAATTGAAGCTGAAGTAGTCTTCGACAGGAAGGACATTGCAATAGATGATTCTATGAGTTAAACTTAGGTCCTGTTGAAGGCGACGGAGTTCTAAGTTTTCTAATCCTAGGATTTCAAGTCTGGTGGCATAAGGTATTTTGTTGTATTCAGAGGAGTGGAGAACTCTTCTTGTAAAATATTTCTGGACATGTTCAATTGTATTGATGTCAGAGATGTGGTATGGGTTCCAAAGAGGCGAGCTGTATTCTAGAATTGGTCTAGCAAATGTTTTATAAGCTCTGGTTAGTAGTGTAGTGTTTTTGGAAAAGAAGCTACGCAGGATTAGGTTTACAACTCTTAAGGCCTTTTTTGCGATATAGTTGCAGTGGGCTTTGCCACTTAGGTCATTTGATATGAAAATGATCTAAGTGCTAGACCAGTGATGGTGAACCTTTTCGGCACAAAGTGTCCAAACCGGAATGTGGCACTGACCAACTGGAGCCTGAAAACCCAAACACCAGTTGGCCAGTGCCCACATGCCTGTTTTTATTTTTTTTATTTGCATTTATATCCCGCCCTTCTCCGAAGACTCAGGGCGGCTTACATTGTGTTAAGCAATAGTCTTCATCCTATTTGTATATTTATATACAAAGTCAACTTATTGCCCCCCAACAATCTGGGTCCTCATTTTACCTACCTTATAAAGGATGGAAGGCTGAGTCAACCTTGGGCCTGGTGGGACTTGAACCTGCAGTAATTGCAAGCAGCTGCTGTTAATAACAGACTGCATTAGTCTGTTGAGTCACCAGAGGCCCGTATTGGGCCATTTATTGGCTCGTTTTCAAGCCAGGCTGTTTTTTGGGCCGTTTTCAGGATGTTTTTGGCCTGAAAAACACCCCCAAAAAGATCCAGAAAATGGCCTGTTTTTTGGCCATTTTTCAGGCCGTTTTCCAGTGCTCCGGTGCTCCTGAAGACTTCTGATACAGACTTTTCTAACATGTTTTCTTTCGTGTAGATTACACTATAACGTCTTGCATATTCCAGATATACTTTTTGTACATTCAATCACTCTACAGTTACTGTACATACAGATTCCCTTTGTATCTATTCAAATCCTGTTTACTCCATCTAATCTTTCTTATATTATTTTTTTTCTTCCCTTTTCTTCACTTTGTTTCTAATTCTCTATCCCTACATTCCTCCTTTTCTCTAGCCGTTTATAAAATGTATTCCAGGTTACATAGAATTCCGATTCATCTTTATCTTTGAGCTCCATTGTTAACCTGTCCATTTCTGCACAGGTCAATATTTTGTTGATTATTTCTTCCTCCCTGCTCGCTGCCATTAATATGTGTACCATAAGATATAGTTCTTCCTTTTGTAATGATCCCTTACTATACCCAGAAGGAAGAGTTCTGGCATCATATCTATCGTCAAACCAGACGTCTCTTCTAGCCATTGTTTTATTTGGAGCCAAAAGTCCTTGGCTTTCGGGCACCCCCACCACATATGATAATAATTGCCTCGTTTTGCTTTACATTTCCAACATTTCAGTGAGCAGTTTTTGCACATCTTGGCCAGTCTTGTGGGTGGGAGATGCCGCCTATAAAACATCTTGTATTGATTTTCTTTGTATGCCGTGGCTAGAGTAAGCTTTCTGTTCCTCTCCCATAGTTTTTGCCAGCTGTCTAGATCTATGCCATACCCAAAATTCTTACTCCAGGTGAGCATGGTCTCTTTCACTTGCTCTTCTATCATGTCACAATCCAATAAATATATATATAATTTCCTAATCATCTGCACATCTGCCTCTTGTAGGATTTCGTCCAATTCTATAGGTTCGGTCTTTATGCCCCATTTATTTTTATCTCTCACGTATCGGGATTGGATCTGAAGATATGCCCACCATTCTAGTTCTATCCCTTCTTCTTGTAAGTTCTGTAAGTTTCTGTGGGGTCTAGTCTCTTCTTAAAGACATCCAGTGATGGAGTTCCCACGATTTCTGAAGGCAACTTCTGTTCCACTGGTTGATTATCCTCACTGTTAGGAAGTTTCTCCTTAATTGATGTGGCTCAACAGGCTAATGCAGCCTGTTATTAACACACAGCTGCCTGCAATTACAATTACTGCAGGCTTGAGTCCCACCAGGCCCAAGGTTGACTCAGCCTTCCACCCTTTATAAGGTAGGTAAAATGAGGACCCAGATTGTTGGGGGGCAATATAAGTTGACTTTGTATATAATATACAAATGGATGAGACTATTGCCTTATTACTATTACTTATTACTATTGCTACTATTACTATTGCACAATGTAAGCCGCCCTGAGTCTTCAGAGAAGGGCGGGATATAAATTCAAATAAAAAAAAAATCCAGGTTGTTTCTCTCCTTGATTGGTTTCCATCCATTGTTTCTTGTCCTGCCTTCAGGTGCTTTGGAGAATAATTTGACTCCCTCTTCTTTGTGGCAGCCCCTGAGATATTGGAATACCACTAATTTTTCTTTTCTTTAGACCTTTCTTTCTTATCTTTCTCTTTGCCGAAAGTTTGTTTCATGCATTCCTTCAAACAAGAGACAAAATTTGGGAGAATTTTCCATAGAATGGAATGAAATGGATTGGAATAGAATAGAATAGAATAGAATAGAATAGAATAGAATAGAATAGAATTTTTTATTGGCCAAGTGTGATTGGACACACAAGGAATTTGTCTTGGTGCATATGCTCTCAGTGTACATAAAAAGACAAGATACCTTCATCAAGAATCATAAGGTACAACACTTAATGATAGTCATAGGGTACAAATTTAACTGGAAATTAGATGGACTTTAATGGCCGTTAAGAGGTGTGCATGAATTTCTTTCTTTCTTTCTTTTTTTATTATTTGCATTTATATCCTGCCCTTCTCCGAAGACTCAGGGCGGCTTGCACTATGTCAAGCAATAGTCTTCATCCATTTGTATATTATATACAAAGTCAACTCATTGCTCCCCCAACAATCTGGGTCCCCATTTTACCTACCTTATAAAGGATGGAAGGCTGAGTCAACCTTGGGCCTGGTGGGACTTGAACCTGCAGTAATTGCAAGCAGCTGCTGTTCATAACAGACTGTCTTACCAGCCTGAGCCACCAGAGGCCATTCTTTGTCCAGTCATCTGTACGTTTCCTTGCTTTCCACACATCTGTTAAAGCAAAAAGGAAAGATTTGATGAGGTCTTTATTTCAATGTGGGCTTGATACTTTGATTATTGTAGAGAATAAGGGAAATGACCTAGGCGGAGGCAGTGAGGAGGTCAAAAACACAAATCAGGAGATGTCCTGCTAGTTCACGTTGATATAAATTAGAGGATGTATACAACACACCAGATGTTCCGGTTTCTATTATTATAGCTACTCTCAATAAAAGAAGAGTTACTCTTCCTGTGGAATTGATTTTTGTTCAGGTCTACTTGGTGGGCCTGACAGTAATTAAGCAGACATATAGCTGGATTGACAAATGTTCTCATAATGTTCTCATCTAACATTTTGGAGGCCTTGAAGGTCTGGCCTTTCCCCCAGGCTTTTGACTAGGTGTTCTGTCCCCCCTTCGCCTCCGTCCGAGTGATGGCTTAATTAGCTGGCACTATCAGCTCTGGCAGCAGAATAGCGAGCGTCTGCCAAGTGTCTCTGTTATCTCCCTCAATGCCGATGAGTTACCCAGGAACAAACTTCAGCTCTTAATTAATCAGTTGATTTGCCTGCTATGAAGAGGCACAGCAGCTCTCGCTGCCTTTATATCCTGTGGGGTGTGGCTCCATGACTCAGCACTTCCTAGGCCTGCCCCACACCTGCTTCTGTTGTTTCCGCCTCTCCTGCCTATGAAACCTAGGGTCCAACCAAGCCTGACTGCCATTAGCCAGGTCTGAAGGCGTGGTCTGGGGGGAGGGAAAGAGTCAGGGGACAGAGGCCTCATTATTTCTTCCACCTGGCCTGCTTCTGGCTCCTGGAGCTGAGCCAGGGAAGCTGGTGCTCCCGAGGTAAGACCTGACGGCCCTTCCCTCTCACTTTCCGAGCCACTTTCTGGCAGGAGGCCCGGCTCGGGGGGGCGCAGACTCAACACTAGGATGGATGAAGCTTTTCCTGAGAGTTGTGTGTGTGTATGTGTGTGTTTGTGAGTTACATTGCCCATTTTGTCTAGAGAACGGGGGTTGTGCGCATGCGCGGGTGGCAAGGGAAGAGTACGGGGTGTGTGATGTGCCCCCCACAGCCTTTTTTTGGGCCCAGGAGGCTGCAAGGAGGCCTGTTAGGCCAAAAATGAGGGGGGGGTTGCGTGCGCATGTGCGGGGGGAGACTGTGGAGAGAGCATGCACATGCGCAGGGAGGGGGAGCATGGGAATCATGCATTCATGCACAGGGGGGCGCATTGCATTATGGGTGCCGGATGCATGTGTGCTATTGCGCGCGTCCTTGCAGGCATTCAGCATACAACAAGAAAAAGGTTAGCCAACACTGCCCTATGCAATTTCTGACAGATGGCAGTCCAGTCTCTTCTTGAAAGTCTCCAGGGATGAAGCTCCCACAACTTCCGAAGGCAACTTCTGTCCCATGGGTTGATTGTTCTCACAGTTGGGAAATGTCTCCTTATTTCCAGGTTGAATCTCTCCTTGATCAGTTTCCATCCATTCTTCCTTGTTTGGCCTTCAGGTGCCTTGGAGAATAGCTTGACCCCCAATTCCTCTCTGTGGCAGCCCCTGAAGATATTGGAAGATTGCTATCCTGTCTCCCCTGGTCCTTCTCTTCCCTAGACTAGCCAGGCCCAGTTCCTGCAATGGTCATCGTTATGTTTTATCCTCCAGTCCCTTCATCATCCCGGTTGCTGTTCTCTGCACTCTTTCCAGAGTCTCAACATCTTTTTTTATAGTGTGGTGACCAAAACTGGATGCAGTACTCTAGGTGTGGCCTTACTAAGGCTTTACCTCCCTTGATCTTGATTGTATCCCTCTGTTAATGCAATTTAGGATTGGGTTGGCTTTTCTGGCTGCCGCCACACACTGTTGGCTCATGTTTAATTGGTTGTCCACTAAGACTCCAAGATCCCTACTGTAGAAATTTCAATCAATCGATCGATGATTCCTCATTAGCTGAATTATGTGGATTTGGGATCTCAGTAGTTTAATATTTCAATATTGTTCAACGGCTCCATAGTTAAGGACTTGGATGACACGATAGTGCGAACGTTGATCAAATTGAAATGAGAAGTGATTTGGAGCGGCAGGATGAAATTTAACAGAGACAGATGTAAGTCTTTGCTTAGAAAAAAATCAAAATCAAAGAATTAGAGACGCTAAGGGCTTTGATGGCCGCGGTGATCCATTGATCCCAGATCTATCATCCTCCTTTCTCCACGAGTGATGCTGGCAATCCAGGTATTGAGAAATAAAATAAAATAAAATGAGTTGGAAGGGCCTCTGGTGGCTCAGCAGACTAAGTCTGTCTGTTATTAACACAGCTGCTTGCAATTACTGCAGGTTCAAGTCCCACCAGGCCCAAGGTTGACTCAGCCTTCCATCCTTTATAAGGTAGGTAAAATGAGGACCCAGATTGTTGGGGGCAATAAAAGTTGACTTTGTATATAATATACAAATGGATGAAGACTATTGCTTAACATAGTGTAAGCCGCCCTGAGTCTTCGGAGAAGGGCGGGATATAAATTCAAATAATAATAATAATAATAAAATCTAGTCTGCTCAAGCAGGAGACCCTATAGACCATCTCTGACAGATGGGTTTTCCCTTCTTCTAACTGGAGAAAAACCAGACCCCTTGATTCCCCGCCCTCCGTTGTATGTAAAGCTTCTCTCCATCATAGGCAGTTTTATCCTGTTTGCTGCTGCTTTGATAATGGCTCATTGTAGGGTTGGCGTTTGATTGATTTTTCATACCGTGAGCTGCTTAGACAGCTAACTGGCTGAAAAGTGCATAATAAAGGATGGAAAATACATGGAGGCAGAGGAAATGAACCGAGGTTTAATTTTCTTGTCTAGGTTTCCCGAGGCTGCTGTTGGAAATAAGCGTATACAGTAGATACAGGTAGTTCTTGGCTTACAACTGTTTGTTTAGTGACCGTTCCAAGTTACAACGGCACTGAAAAAGGGGACTTATGGCCATTTTTCACACCTATGACTTTACGACATCCCCCATGCCACGTGATCCAAATTCAGAATGCTTGGCAACTGGCATGTACTTATGACAGTGGCAGTGTCCCGGGGTCACGTGATCCCCTTTGGCGACCGTCTGATGAGCAAAGTCAAGGGGGAAGCCTGATTCACTTAACAACCGTGTGACTAAGCGAAGAATGGCAGCGGTTCACTTAACAACTGTGGCAAGAAAGGTCGTAAAATGGGGCAAAACTCACAACAACTGTCTCGCTTAGCAACAGAAATTTGGGGCCCAATTGCAGTTGAATTTCGCCTACCTATCATCTCTCTCTCTCTTTCTCTCTCTCTATTTTATCTCTCTCTCTCTCCCCCACTCTCTCTATTTCTCTCTCTCTCCCTCTCTTTCTCTCTCCCTCTCTGTCTCCCTCTCCCTCTCCTCCCCTCTTTCTCTATTTGTATCTCTCTCCCTCCTCTCTTATTTCTCTTCTCTCCCCTCTCTCTGTCTCTCTCTCTCCCCTCTCTCTCTCCCTCTCTCCCTCTCTTCTCTCTCTCTCCCTCCTCTCTCTCTCTCTCTCTCTCTCTCTCTCTCTCTCTCCCCTCCCTCTCTCTCTCTCCTCCTCTCTCTCTCTCTCTCCCTCTCTCCCTCTCTCCCCTCCCTCTCTCCCTCCTCTCTCTCTCCCTCCTTCTCTCTCTCCCCTCTCCTCCTCTCTCTCTCTAATTCTCTCTCTCTCCCTCCTCCTCTCTCTCTCCTCTCTCTCTCTCCCTCCTCCTCTCTCTCTCCCCCTCTCCCTCCTCTCTCTCTCTCTCTCTCTCTCCTCTTCCTCCTCTCCCTCTCTCCCCTCCCTCCCTCTCTCTCTCCCTCCTCCTCTCCTCTCCCTCTCTCTCCCCTCTCCCCTCCCTCTCTCTCTCTCTCTCCCTCCTCTCTCTCTCCTCCTTCTCTCTCTCTCCCTCTCCCCTCCCTCTCTCTCTCTCTCCTCTCTCTCCTCTCCCCTCCTCTCCCTCTCCCCCTCCCCATCTCTCCCCCTCCCTCTGTCTCTCTCTCCCTCCCTCCTCTCTCTCCCTCCTTCTCTCTCTCTCTCCCCCTCTCCCTCCCTCCCTCTCTCTCTCCTCCTCTCTCTCCTCCCCTCTCCCTCTCCCCTCCCCATCTCTCCCCTCCCTCTGTCTCTCTCTCCTCCCTCCTCTCTCTCCCTCCTTCTCTCTCTCTCCCCTCTCCTCCTCCTCTCTCTCTCTAATTCTCTCTCCCCTCTTCCCTCCTCTCCCTCTCCCTCTCTCTCTCCTCCTTCTCTCTCCCCTATCTACCCATCTCTCTCTCTCTCTCTCCTCTCTCCTCTCTCTCTCTACCTCTCTCTCCCCTCTCTCCCCTCCCTCTCCTCTCTCTCCCTCCCTCTGTCTCTCTCTCTTCTCTCTCTCTCTATCTACCCTCCTCTCTATTGCTATCTCTATCTCTCTCTCTCTCTCTCCTCTCCCTCCTCTCTCTCTCCCTCCTCTCTCTCTCCCCTCTCCTCTCCCTCCTCTCTCCCTCCCTCTGTCTCTCTCTCTCCCTCCTTCTCTCTCTCTCTCCTCTCCTCTCTCCCTCTCCTCTCTCTCCTCTCCTCTCTCTCTCTCCCCTCTCCTCTCTCTCCCCATCTCTCCCTCTCTCTCTCTCTCTCCCTCCTCCTCTCTCTCTCTCCTCTCTCTCCCTCTCTCCCTCCTCTCCTCTCTCCCTCCTCCTCTCTCTCTCTCCCTCTCCCCTCCCTCTCCCTCCTCTCTCTCTCCCCTCCCCATCTCTCCCCTCCTCCTCTGTCTCTCTCTCCTCTCTCTCCCTCCTTCTCTCTCTCTCCCTCCCTCCTCTCTCTCTCCCTCCTCTCTCTCCTCTCCCCTCTCCCTCTCCCCTCCCCATCTCTCCCTCCTCTCTCTCTCTCTCCCTCCTCCTCTCTCTCCTCCTCTCTCTCTCTCTCCCTCTCCCTCCTCTCTCTCTCTCCTCCTCTCTCCTCCTCTCCCTCCTCTCTCTCCCCTCCCCATCTCTCCCTCCCTCTGTCTCTCTCTCTCTCCTCCTCCTCTCTCTTCCTCTCTCTCTCTCTCTCCCTCCTCCTCTCTTTCTCTCTAATTCTCTCCTCTCTCCCTCCCTCTCCCTCTCCTCTCTCTCCCTCCTTCTCTCTCCCCTATCTACCCATCTCTCTCTCTCTCTCTCTCCTCTCTCTCTCTCTCTACCTCTCTCCCTCTTCCCTCCCTCTCCCTCTCCCTCTCTCTCCCCCTCCCTCTGTCTCTCTCTCTTTCTCCCTCTCTCTATCTACCCCTCCTCTCTATTGCTATCTCTATCTCTCTATCTCTAAGCATTCTGATTTTTGCCTTTTTGTGGGACCAAGCCAAAGAACAGACAAAACCAACACTGTCTGTGTGTGCTCGTTCATCCAAATAAATTGGTTAGCGAGCCAACCCATGCCCCCACAGCGCCTGTGTATAATAACACAAACACACTTCCCCACAACCCCGCATCCTGCAGCCACTGTTGTAAACATACCCGGAGGTGGGGAAAATGGTAATAATGAGAATCGCCTCGTAGCACATTCTCTCAGTCTTTACAGGGGCATCTCTCATTCAAGACAATATGTTGAATTTCACGGCGGTTCGGGGGGGAAAAATCCTTGACATTAATAACCGTAGAAATGAAAGATTATTCACACTTTACTTAACTCTGCCGTATTGTTTTAAATTAGTTTCTGTTCTTTTGGGAAATGTTAATATAAACGTCCTTTCGCGATATATAATATAAAGGATCTTAAATTTAAGCTTAGGGCATCGGTGACCCGTCAGAACTACAAAACCCAGTGGCTTGAACATGCTGGCTGAGGCTGATAGGAGACAGAGTCCAATTACAGGTAATCCTCAACTTGCAACCGCAATTGAGCCCAACATTCCTGTTGCTAAGTAAGGCATTTGTTAAGTGTGTTTTACAACCTTTCTTATCACACTTGTTACGTGAATCACTGCAATTGTTCACTTAGTGACATGGTTGTTAAGTGAATCTGGCTTTCTTGTTGACTTTGCTTGTCAGAAGGTTGCAAAAGGGGGAATCACGTGACCCTGCAACCGTCATAAGTACATGCCAGTTGCCAAGCCTCTGAATTCTGATCACATGATCGCGGGGATATTGCAATGGTCGTAAGTACAGTTGTAACACAGTCGTAAGTCATTTTTTTGAGTGCCGTTGTAACTTTGAACTGTCGCTATATGAACGGTTGTAAGTCGAGGAGTACCTGTACACCTAAAAGGCCACTTTTAGGTTTCTCTTCACCTTCTCAGCGTTGCCATGGGCGTTTCCACCAAATCTTGTAAAGTTCAGATATTTTTAACTTACTGTTTCAAGATTAGCAATGTAGGAATTATTTCTCTGCAGGGACTCTTGCTCGGTTTTGATCCGCAGGTAAATCACCTCACATAGGTTTTTTAAAATTATTATTATTATTTATGGTGATTATTTCCACTTCACAGAAGATAGATTGCTGTGAAAACAACAGACTGTGTTGTTTTCAACACAGTATTTCTTGTGTTTCTGCAAAAATAAGATGGTGTTATTTTCTTTTGGGCCCCAAAATAAGCCCTAGGGCTTATTTTCAGGATTGCCTTCTTTTTTTTCCATGTATGGGAGGCCCACTGAACTCAGCTAGCTGTTTTGCCAACTGTTTCTTGTGGTGGCTGCTTAACTCCAACAACTGCTTCCTGTTGGGGCCCTAAGGAGCCCGGGTGGGCAGGCGAGGAGTGGGGGGGAGGGGAGGGGGGAGTAGAGGCTGGCGAGGGACCCCTTGACGTGAGTGAGATGTAGTTGGCCACACCCACTTAGGTACATGACCAAGTGGGCGTGGTCACTCGGTCATGTGAATATAATTTTATAGACAAACAAACATACAATAGGGCCATCTGGTGGCTCAGACTGCCAAGACAGTCTGTTATTAACACAGCTGCTTGCAATTACTGCAGGTTCAAGCCCCACCAGGCCCAAGGTTGACTCAGCCTTCCATCCTTTATAAGGTAGGTAAAATGAGGACCCAGATTGTTGGGGGGGCAATAAGTTGACTTTGTATATAATATACAAATGGATGAAGACTATTGCTAACATAGTGTAAGCTGCCCTGAGTCTTCGGAGAAGGGCGGGATATAAATGTAAATAAAATTAAAAAAAACAATACATAATCATTCAGTGTATCACCTAGGTCTTTCTTCTGTGTCTTCCTCTTCTTACTTCTCCTATCATACATTTATTATATCATTTTCTTATTCACTATTCAAACATTTATCTATATCTCTTCTCTAATTATAAATTAATTCTTCTCTTCTCTAATTATAAAATTGTCTCCATACCTTATAATATTCCGACTCCTCTCTCTCTTTAATTATCAAAGTCAATCTATTCATTTCTGCACAAGCTAATATTTTCTTAATTATTTCCTCTTCTGAAGGGACTTTTTCTGCTTTCCATCTTTGCACAAATACTATCCTTCCTGCAGTTATTACATGTATAATCAAATATATCTTTTCTTTGCTAATTTTCTCTGGTAAGATACCCAGTAGGAACACCTCAGGTTTTAACTCTATATGTTGTTCAAGAATTTCTTCTAACCATGTTTTAATTTTAACCCAATAGTTCCTCGCTTCTGGGCATGTCCACCACATAGATCCAGGAATCTTTTGGCATTTCCAATATTTAGCTGATTTATCATTAAACATTTTAGCCAATTTTTCAGGTGGCATATGCCATCTATAATACATTTTATATTGATTCTCTTTATATGCCTTGGACATTGTTAACTTATAATTCCTCTCCCATAATTGCTGCCATTTGTCTAATTCAATTGAATATCCAATTTTTTTTGCCCAAGCTATCATTGTTTCCTTTATTTGCTCTTCTTCCAATTCAGTTCCTGTGAGTGTCCTAAAATAGGTCTTAGTTTTGGGGAAATAGTGTATACAATATCTGTTATTTTTTTAAAAAATGGTTTGCTGTTTGCTTTGACACACTTTTAAATAGCAGTGAGAAGATTAAAAGTTTTTGACAAGCAGCTTTTTTTAAAAAAGAAAAGCATCTCCTAGAAGCATTTATGCAAAACTTCGGAGCCCTTCCTTTGCAGCGGTAAAAAAAAGTCGATGCACACATTAATCTGGGCTGCTGTCAGATGCCTGATGATCTCCTCTGTCCACCTCGAAGGAAATAATTGAAAGAGATGTCTTGTGAATTCCATCTCGGAAAAGATTACCTTGTTATACAACGTTTTAATCTATTAAAAAACTCACAACAAATATAGGGAGCATTGATTGGTCTTTCTGGTATGCTACGTTCTCCTTGAAGGACCACAAAGGCACTATTGGATCTCTGTGTAACAGATTAAGAGAGTTGGAAGGGACCTTGTAGGTCATCTAGTCCAACCCCCTAGCAGGAGACCCTACATCATTTCTGACAGATGGGTGACAGTCCAGTCTCTTCTCGAAAGCTTTCTGTGATGAACCTCCCACAACTTCTGAAGGCAACTTCTGTTCCATGGGTGGATTGTTTTCACTGTCAGAAAATTCCTCCTTATTTCTAGGTTGAATCTCTCCTTGATCAGTTATCGCCCATGATTCCTTATCTGGCCTTCGGGTGCTTTGGAAAATAGTTTCAAGCGTTCCATCCGACACATCTAATGTGATAAAGTTTCCAATCCTAGAGAGCTGATGGTCTTTTATTTTGGAGTTTAGTAAATATCCTGATATGGTTTCTCCGTTTTTAATTCAATGGGAAATAAGATGTTGTGGTCCACCAGCAGCCTGTGGAGCTGGCAATGGGGTCATACAGCGATGAGGCTGAGGAAGATCATGGGCCAGTCCTGGAGGCCAGGGAAGGCCCGGATGAAGGCTCTGCATCGGAGGTAGAGGTAGGGCCAGGGCCATCGGGGAGTGATGTGCGGACTCTGGAGCCTCCAGAGCCTGAGAGTAGTGAGGCAGAGGAACAGGAGGAGCCTGTTCCTAATGCACGCATGAGAAGAGCTGCCAGAAGGCAAGAGCAGCTCAAGCAAAGAGGACGACTCGGGAGTAGGACCAAGAGATGATTGGCTCCTCCCATAAGGCTTAAAAGACCAGCAACGGCATTTGGGCTCTTTGCCGGAAAACAATGTTGATAGCTTTGTCTTGCTGCATTTGTTTCTTATCGGCGTCTTCTACTTTTGACCTTTTGCCAAGAAAGGCCTTTGGCAGTTTGCCTAATTAAGACCAAGGTTGGTGAAAAGACTGAGGAATTGTGTTGGGAGGAATTTGCTTTGATTTAGTTTGGACTATGCTGAGAATGAGTTAATTCTCAGCTGTTGTAACAAACAAAAAAGTTTGTTTGTTTTTAAACTGACTGAGTTTTCTACTACCTACTTGGGTATGAGCACAACATAAGGTTCCTTGTTGTATATAGCTCATTGTGTGGACAATATCTGTAATTCCATAACCTTTTCTTTCTTTTACAATACAGGAGCTGCAAGGAAACAGAAAACCACAATAACGCAGCCCTTGCTCATTAAATGTACCTGCTTCGTTGGAATCCCATGAAAAACAGAAAATAGGAGAGAAGGTAAAATATTTTACAATTTTATCTTGACAGGAACCTTTTAAGGGCCATGTGTGCTTTTCAAACTGAATACACGGTGTACTTTTGTGTACCAGGAGAATATCCCTGCTTAATGAGGAAGGGGTATGTTAATGTAGAATACATTCTGGACTAAAAATAGTTTTGAGGGCAGAAAGAGATTTTGCAGCTTCACAATAAAATATACCAACAACGCGATACATAAATAGTTGGGTAGTTTATCCATTTTATTATTATTTTTTTGCTATCTTTACAATATGTAGATGATTCAGAACTGTGGTTGTTATTCAGTCATTTGGTCACTTCTAAATCTTCATGACCTCGAATCAATCAGCATAGAGCTAGAAAGGACCTTGGAGGTCATCTAGTCCAACCCCCTGCTTCAGCCATTTGATGGGGATCTTTTGTCCAGGACTAGATATTATAACCACTTTTCTGAATTCTCACGTTCCTGCTCAGAATATCAGTAATGGCATCTGGACCCGTTCTTTCAACTTTTCTTAAATTGCCTTTAATTTTTCCCTTCACCTTTTATGTAACTATTGTATGTAAATATGTAAGATTTACCTTAATTATTAATCCTTCCAGTGAGCAATCTGAAAAGATTTATTTCATTGGGGACTGGGTCATGATGTCTTCAGGCAGCCCAAAATATTCCAACAGTTGTAGCCATCACTACAAATTCAGAGGTAGTCAAACTTTTTTTGAAAGTCCAACTTTCACAGCTATTTGTGACATCTGAGTCGTCAATATACCCTTGAAGAGACATAGCATTGCGGTCGGTATGTTATCTCTGCATATAAACAGAACAAGAAGATCTAGAGACACGCTGAACAAATGGGGCTATCCAGTAGCTTCTGACCTGTGCGATTGTGATGAATCGCACACAAAAACATCTATGTATAGCTGTTCTTTGTGCCCAGATCAGTATACCCTTGAGGACTTTATGGCAACGTAATGGAATCAGAGGCGGTTCGTAGTGGAAATCGTGGGTGGGCCAGCCCACCTGCCCCAGCTCCAAGTCATGCTATTTAGGAACATTTTTGAGGCCGGGCGCATGCATGAAAGGCACACACTGCAGCAAATCACATGTGCAAAAGGCTGGGCGTATGTGCGCGTACTCACATTTGCGACCCGGTAAGGAAAGTAAGTAAATACCACTGCTGGATGGAATGCAATTAACGTTGCTGATTTCTGGGCAAATTATGTTTAATTTGTACATATTTTAATTTTGAATTTTATATTTTAAATCTTATCTCCCATAGTAGGCCTTATTTTTTTATTATTTCTTTTTGTCACAACAGTATACACAAACAATTGTCATAGATAAAACAACATATCTTGAAGAAATATATATATATATATATATATATAAAGTAAAAAAATATGCAATAACTATCTTAATTTGATATAATGAAGAGAACAATAGGACAGGAACGGTAGGCACATTTGTGCTCTTATGCACGCCCCTTATAGTCCTCTTAGGAATGGGGTGAGGTCAATAGTAGACAGTTTTTGGTTGAAGATTTTGGGATTTTGAATAGAGACTATGGAGTCAGGTAATGAGTTCCAAGCATTAACAACTCTGTTGCAGAAGTCATATTATCTGCAATCAAGTTTGAAGCGGTTGACATTTAGCTTGAATCTATTTTTTGCTCTTGTATTATTGCGACTGAAGCTGAAGTAGTCTTTTATAGGAAGGATATTGCAATAGATGATTTTGTGTGTTAAACGCAGATCATGTCAAAGTCGACGGAGTTGTAAGTTTTCTAATCCCAGGATTTCAAGTCTGTTGGTATAAGGTATTTGGTTGTTTTCGGAGGAGTGAAGAACTCTTCTAGTAAAATATTTCTGGACGCGTTCTATTGTATTTATGTCAGAGATGTGGTATGGGTTCCAGAAGGATGAGCTGTATTCAAGAATAGGTCTGTCAAATGTTTTGTATGTGTATGTATGTTTTGTATTTTAATTGTGATGCTTCTGACCCAAATAAACCAACCAACTTGAATAGTCGGGGTCTTTCTCAGGTGACTCTTCTTTCGTGATTGTAGTTGCTATCTCTGTGAATTTTCGAACCTAGGAAAACAAAGTTTGAGTATTATTACTTCGACTCCTCCTTCAACTTTCACTGGAAGTTGAACTAAACCTGTTTTTTGGAGGAAGATGAAGAAGAAGAAGTAGTTATCCGTTCAGTCATGTCTGACTCTTGGTGACTTTATGGGCCAGGTCTCTCTATATCTTGTGATCTTGTGCTTCATCTTAGAGGGTTTTTTTGAGAGTCTGGTTGGTGGCAGCTTTGATGTCGTCCATCCGCCATGTTCTTTGGCCATCTGATTTCCTTTTACCACTAATTCTTCCCAATTGCTTTCTCCAGTGAATTACCCATATTTTTCGGGGCATATGACGCTCCGGAATATAAGATGAATATTAGCTTTTGGGGAGGAAAAAAAAAAAAAATTCTGCCTCTGCCTGCCAGCATCCATCAGCATTCATCTGGCTAGCATCTTGTAGCAAATAGTAAACAGCCTGGTCAGTTTCAGCATGTTATCGCAGCCTGGTTTAGCATGAACAGCTGATTGGCGTTGGATCAGCCTCCTGGAATACCACCAATCAGCTGTTGCAGGTTGCAGGGATCGCCACAGCCCATCTCTACCTGCACGTGTTGCGTTTTTGGCCTCTGCCCGTCACATTTTTGGCCCCAGCGTGTTGCATTTTTGGCTTCCGCATGTCATGTTTTTGGCCTCCGCACACTCTGTTTTAGACCCATTCCAGGCTGCTGGGATTGCCACAGCACATTGCCGTTGATCGCCTCCTCCGTGCGTCACGTTTTCAGCCTCTGTGCATGATGTTTTTGGTCTCCATACACCCTGTTTTTGGCCTCCATGCATCCCATTTTTGGCTGGTGGGGATCAGCTGGTTCCAGGCGCCACAACATTCAATGCATAAGATGCCCCACAATTTTCATCCACTTTTAGGGGGAGGAAAGATGTATCTTGTACCGCAAAAAGTATGCTACATGTTGGTTCCATGGTTAGAATGCAACATTGCAGGCTGCCTCTGCCCACCTGCCAGGAGTTCGATTCTGACAAGCTCAAGGTTGGCTCAGCCTTCCATCCTTCCGAAGTTGGTCAAACAAGGACCCAGATAGTTGGGGGCAAGAGACCGACTCTGTAAACTGCTTAGAGAGGGCTGTAAGGCACTGTGAAGCAGTAGATAAGTTTAAGTGCTCCTGCTATTGCTATTCCCCCACATAACATGGCCAAAATGAATGAGAGAGTTTCCTCATTTTGCCTTCCTTTGACACACCTGGTGTGGTATGCCCTCCAGGACTTGCCTGTTGGGTCACCACAGCTCAAGCGTGTCAATTTTCTTCCCCATCTTGCTTTAAGTTCCAACTTTTGCAACTAATTTTTCCAGTCGCTTCAGCCACTGTTCTTTTTTTCTTTTCATATCTACCTGCAAACCATGCGTGGTCCTTGAACTGCATTATCCTGTAAAACTTAAACACGTTTGCTGGTATTTCACGAATGCCTGAAGCTTTGCTGTGGGCTGTTAACCCTACTTTCTGCCTTTACAAGAGCCGCTAAGAAATCTTTCAGCAGCTCTTTGGAAAACAATGGCTTTATTCATGTTTTAATCTACCTTTTCTTATCTCCTGGTCTCTTTCATTCTGTCTGTTCGGTGTCCAAATTCTGCGTAGCCGCAATGACAACTAAGCGAGGTATGATGGAAATACGGCTATTGTTCTACCAATGTGTAGCCTTTTACAAATTCGCTTGTAATTTGTTTAAATAAACATCCATCTACCTTGTAAAACAATACTTGAAGCTTTGTTGTTGGAAATATTTTTGAGGAAGTACTTAATTTCATTTTCTGGAATGTCTGGCTTGGTTTCATGACCAAACCTTTGTTTGTAACATCGATTTTGGGATCTTTTAGTATACAAGTAGTTATTGAGATAATTGTTCTCACTGTCAGGTAATTTCTTCTTAGTTGTTGCTTCTCTCCTTGATTGGTTTTCATCCATTGCTTTTTGTCCTACTTTCAGGTGCTTTGAAGAATAGCTTGACTCCCTCTTCTTTTTGGCAACCTCTGAGATATTGGAACACTGCTATCATGTCTCCCTTCCTTCTTTTCTCTAGTTCTTCTTTTCATTAAACTAGACATACTCAGTTCCAGGAACTGTTCTTCGTATGTTTTAGCCTCCAGTCCCCTAATCATCTTGGTTGCTCTTCTCTGCACTCTTTCCAGAGTCTCAACATCTTTTTCACTATATGGTGACCAAAACTGGATACAGGATTCTAGGTATGGTCTTACTAAGGGCTTTATAGAGTGGTACTAATACTTCACGTGATCTTGATTCTATCCCTCTGTTAATGCAATTTAGGATTGCATTGGCTTTTTTAGCTGCTGTCGCACACGGCTGGCTCACATTTAAGTGATTGTCCATTAGGACTCTAAGATCTCCTTCACAGTTACTATTATTGAGCCTTGTATCACCTATTATTGTCACTGAAGTCCATATAGAATAGAATAGAATAGAATTTTATTGGCCAAATGTGATTGGACACACAAGGAATTTGTCTTGGTGCATATGCTCTCAGTGTACATAAAAGAAAAGATACGTTCATCAAGGTACAACATTTACAACACAAATGATGTCTTCTGCCCCCTTTGCAGATCTCCAAGCTTGATAGAGCCAAACATTTTCATAAATTGACAAAAATCTATATTTTAAGACATGAGCAAGTGTATTCAGCAATATTCAAAGCTAGAAACAGATTCCTGTTTACTACACTTAAACTCTAAGCCTTCTCAAGATTTCAAAGGGGTTAAACACCCTCTAAACAGGTGTAGTGACTGAGACCCAAGTAGTGATTATCAAACACAATTCAGTCCTGAACAAACTTATTTTATTAATAAGAGAATTAATTCATTCTCAGCTGACTCCAAAACAAATTCTTCATGAACAGTCCTTCGGCCTTATCACCAACCTATGTTGTCTTTGGCAACCTGCCAAAGGCTTTTCTTGGCAAAAACTCCACAAAGTTCAAGAGTCACTGACAAGAAGCAATGGAATCAATGTTGCTTTTCCACAAAGAACCCAACGGCTCATTGCTGCTCCTTTAAGCCTTATGGGAGGGGCCAATCATCTTCTGGCCTTACTCCTGAGTTGTCCTTTTTGCTTCAGCTGCTTTTGCCTTCTGGCAGCTCTTCTCATGCACGCACTAGGAACAGGCTCCTCCTGTTCCTCTACCTCTCTGCTGTCTGCCTCTGGAGGCTCTGGAGTCCGTGCATTGCTCCCAGATGGCCCTGGCCCCATCTCTGCCTCCGATGCGGAGCCTGTTCCGGGCCTTCCCCTGACTCCAGGACTGACCCATTGTCCTCCCCAGCTTCCTCACTGTCTGACTCCGCTGCCAGGTCCGCAGCCTGCTGGTGGACCAAGACAATAGGCCCAAACATGACATTTCCCTCCCCCTTCTAGTTCCACAAGAATCAGACATTAAAAAAGACTAAACAGAAGTGAACAATAAAGTTGAAAACCTGTTGATGGAGATCCAAGATCCCTCTCCCAGTTACTGCTCTTGACCTAAGTTTCACCCAATCTGGGATAGTAAGTATACCGAAATAGAAATAGTAATTTTGATACCTTCTGGTTAGAATCTGTCTCAGTGAATATGATCTATCTCGGAGAATGATTCTTATTA
This sequence comes from Ahaetulla prasina, assembly GCF_028640845.1. Lineage (NCBI taxonomy): Eukaryota > Metazoa > Chordata > Lepidosauria > Squamata > Colubridae > Ahaetulla > Ahaetulla prasina. Next base: position 136,946,969 of record NC_080543.1, on the reverse strand, counting down.
TTTAGCATCTCCTTTTCCTTGCAATTGAGGATTCCTTGCATTATAAAATAAATTTGTTGAAGTGTTGGCCAGCCGGCGTGGTCCAGAGCTATGGTAAAATTCATTGAGTTGCAAATTATGTGGTTTTCTATGTTTGCAGTTGTGCTAAAGGTTCGACTCTTTTCTTTTTTTCCTTTGCAGATATGTTGGGGCTGTCATTTCTGGGATGCAAAAATTCAGACAGATGGCAGGGGGTAAAAAAAGAATACAAAAAACTTGTACTCGTGGATATCTAAAGATTATCTAAATATTTCCAGCCCAGATGTAGCAACCCTAGGAAATACAACAAATGTTTATGGAAATTCTCAGTCATCCAGGTCATGGTTGTTCCAAAGGTGCTTTTTCAAAAGGCAAATGGATTCAACTTTGTTTTCCCTTGAAGACGTTTCACTTCTCATCCAGGAAGCTTCTTCAGTTTTGATTGAGTTTTATATTTATATTCCTTGCAGACAGCTGGTCATTTGCATTCTTTCAGAGGGTTGTTGAGGCCACTTGGAGGTTTATCTTTGTCCTCAGGGTCACCTGAGTGGTGCAGATGGGTGTGGAGCCTTCTTGGAACCACTGAAAGGACTGTGTTGTAGACTAGAGATAGATGGCGTTGTGTTCCTCCCCTTCTGTTGAGATACATAGTTTAGTTTTGACATAATAATGGCCTCTTTGACCCCTCTTTCAAGCCAGTTGTCCTCCACTAAGGTAGAATCTTGTCCACCCCAAGGATAAAACACCCAGGCACAAACGGAGCATTGTGATATATGCAGTAGAATGCATTGAGCCGTGTGCAGTTCTGTACTTTGGAGAAACAAAACAGCCACTTCATGAACGCGTGGCACAACATAGGAGAACAAAAAATCCGCCAGGATCGGATTCAGCAATCCATCTGCATTTAAAAGACAAAAGCCACTCTTTTAAAGATGACAACGTCCACATTCTGGACCGAGAGGACCGCTAGTTTGAAAGTGGGGTCAAAGAGGCCATTATGTCAAAACTGAACAGCCCTCTTTCAACAGAGTGGGAGGGATACAACACCACCTCCCCCCTGTTTACAACGCAGTCCTCTCAGAAGTTCCAAGAAGGTTCCACACCCATTTGTGCTTCTCAGGTGACCTTGAGGATACAGATAAACCTCCAAGTGGCCTCAATGACTCTCAGAAAGACCAGGTGACTTCAAGGAACATAAACCCATCCTCCACCATTCAGTCAGAACTGAAGAAACTTCTTGTATGAGAGAGTGAAATGTCTTCATGGAAAAAAAAATACAGTTGCTTTTTTGGATAACTATTGTAAATCCATCTCTATTCTATTCTATTTTTTTTTTCTGGTAAATAAATTGTTATTCCCATAGATGCCATCTCTGGCCCTTTTCATGCGAGAAGAACTGTGGTGCATGACATGAGGGTTCCCGAATTGCTCCATCTCATCTGGTCATACATTCCTTTTCTTTGCCTTTCTGGGTTTTTTTGTTGCTTTGCGTTGCTGGTGAAACAGGGGAAATGCAAGTTCATAGCGTACTATTCGTTCCGCCAGGAAATTTCCCTTGGCTTTTAAAATTTTCTTTGGAATAGGTCATGTTCTTCACAATGCAACATGCTAGTCGGATGCGCAGTGTTGTGCTGCGGATACGTGATGTGCAATTCTGCACTAAGTTACAATGGGAGAAAGCGAAGGCTCTCCATCCTGCGTTGTGCGTGTGCAGCTGCTGGGGATTTGACTGGCACTTGGTACAAAACAGCATTCCCGTTTTTTTTCCTCCCCTGTTTGTTCAAATTACTGATAAAGGAAACTCAAGAGAAAAAGCCAAACGGCTTTGAATGCTAGCCTGCAGCGTGGCTAATTGCTCTGTGTACCACCGTGTGTGTTTGTTCCCTCCTCCATCATTAGTCGATAAGAAAGGGGAACATTTTTGAAAACCCAGAAAGAATATTGCTGCCCCCCCTGAATTCTAGATTTCACTTTAGAGCACAGAGCAGGTTATGTTGCTGTAGGAAACATACGAAGAATGGTTGCGGGATTTGGGTTTGGCCAATCTAGAGAAAAGAAGGACTAGGGGGGAACATGATAGCAGCCTTCCAATATATGAGGGGTTCCATACAAAGAAGAGGGAGTCAAGCTATCAGATTAAAAAATATCAATTAGTTTTTGAGTGAAGTTAGGAATTGCTATGTATTAGAGTTTAAGAAAGAAGGGAATTGATAGTGTGATGGTGTGATGGTGTGAAATGGAATATGTTTTATGTTATATTTTAGATTATGTTTGTTAGTTACAATATCCTGTATTCTGTTCTGGGAAGTCTGGGGGGGGGAATGTGGGGGGGGGAAGGGGAAGATTATAAATTGATTGATTGCCATTGTACAGGAATAATGGTAGAATTAAACAAGTTGGAATGGGGTAAAGTCGGGACTGCTCGGTAACCACTCCCGAAGGGAAAGGGTAAGGAAAGAGGAGTCAAGCTATCAGATTAAAAATATCAATTAGTTTTTGAGTGAAGTTAGGAATTGCTATGTATTAGAGTTTAAGAAAGAAGGGAATTGATAGTGTGATGGTGTGATGGTGTGAAATGGAATATGTTTTATGTTATATTTTAGATTATGTTTGTTAGTTACAATATCCTGTATTCTGTTCTGGGAAGTCTGGGGGAATGTGGGGGAAGGGAAGATTATAAAGTGATTGATTGCCATTGTACAGGAATAATGGTAGAATTAAACAAGTTGGAATGGGGTAAAGTCGGGACTGCTCGGTAACCACTCCCGAAGGGAAAGGGTAAGGAAAGAGGAGTAAAGAAGGAAGAAAGTAGGTAGGCAGGTAGGTAGATAGGAAAGAAGGGAGGGAGAAGAAAGGATAGGAGGAGAAGAAGGAGGAGAAGATAGAGGGTTAGAAAGGATGGTAGTGAGAAGTGGGAAAGAGGAGGGGAAGTAGGAAAGCGAGGAGAAGGATGGTGGGGAAAGTCGAAGAAGGATGAGAAGAGTAGAAAGGATTAAGGGAGGGAGTGGCGGTCGAGCAGCCCTGATGGAGTATAATTTGAATATAGGATCGATTGTTGGATAAGTGATTGTATTGTACACTGGTCAAATTGTGGGAATTATTATGGAAAATAAAAAAAAATTTGCTTTGCAAAGTGAAGAAACAAGCGATGGAAACTAATCCAGGAGAGAAGCAACCTGGAATTAAGGAGAAATTTCCTGACATTGAGAACAATTAACCATTTGAACAGCTTGCCTCCAGAAATAGTGGGCACTCCATCACTGGAGGTTTTTAAGAAGAGACTGGACAGTCACTTGTCTGAAATGGTATAGGGTCTCCTGCTTGAGCAGGGGGTTGCACTAGAAGACCTCCAAAGTCCCTTCCTGCTCTATTCTGATTGATTGATTGATTGACATGCAGCTAAATCAATCTATTATTTTGTTATTCTTGTTAATTAATCAGTGGAACAGCTTGCCTCCAGAAGTTGTGGGGCTCCATCACTGAAGGCTTTTAAGAAGAGATTGGACAGCCATCTGTCTGAAATGGTATAGGGTCTCCTGCTTGGGCAGGGGGTTGGACTAGAAGACCTCCAAGGTCCCTTCCAACTCTGTTATTCAGAACATTCTAATAATAAGCCGCCATATGTAATATATTCAAGTTACGATATACAACGGCTTGGTGGGCGTGGTGTGGCTTAGTGGGTGTGGCTTGGTGGGTATGGCAGGGGAAGGGTACTGCAAAATCCCCATTCCCTTCCCACTCCTGGGGGAAGGCTATTGCAAAATTTCCATTCTCACCCCACTCTGGGGCCATCCAGAGGTGGTATCTACCAGTTCTCCGAGCTACTCAAAATTTCCGCTATCGGTTCTCCAGAACCTGTCAAAACCTGCTGAATTTCACCCTAGATAGAATAGAATAGAATAGAATAGAATAGAATAGAATAGAATAGAATAGAATAGAATTTTTTTATTGGCCAAATGTAATTGGACACACAAGGAATTTGTCTTGGTGCATATGCTCTCAGAGTACATAAAAGAAAAGATACCTTCATCAAGAATCATAAGGTACAACACTTAATGATAGTCATAGGCTACAATTAAGCAATCATGAAACAATCAATATCAGTATAAATCGTAAGGATACAAGCAACAAAGTTATAGTCATAATTGGAAGGAGATGGGTGATGGGAACGATGAGAAGATTAATAGTAGTGCAGATTTAGTAAATAGTTTGACAGTGTTGAGGGAATTATTTGTTTAGCAGAGTGATGGCCTTCGGGAAGAAACTGTTCTTGTGTCTAGTTGTTCTGGTGTGCAGTGCTCTATAGCGTCGTTTTGAGGGTAGGAGTTGAAACAGTTTATGTCCAGGATGTGAGGGATCTGTAAATATTTTCACGGCCCTCTTCTTGATTCATGCAGCATACAGGTCCTCAATGGAAGGCAGGTTGGTAGCAATTATTTTTTCTGCAGTTCTAATTATCCTCTGAAGTCTGTGTTTTTCTTGTTGGGTTGCAGAACCGAACCAGACAGTTATAGAGGTGCAAGTGACAGACTCAATAATTCCTCTGTAGAATTCCTCTGTATGTGTAGATGAGTGGGATGGATGGATGGAAGATAGAGAGATAGGGAGAGTCTAGTCCATCTAGATAGCTAGATGGAAAGACATCCCAACCTATTCTCCCTCCCCTCCTTCAAGGTTTATAACTCTCTCCAATCTTGAAACAAACAAACAATGCTATAAAACATCCGGTGATACATAGGGCGGTTTTGTTTTACCTTAGCTGCCAATTTGTGATTTATTGGTGATATAATCATGGGAAGTCACAAGGTTAAGTTGGGCAGCCCTATAAATCGGAAGCCACCAAATAAATCACATGAAATGAAAAGGTTGAACAGATTCTTTCCTTCACTCTAATTAAAGAGTGAAGGAAAGTGTTTGGTGATTGCTGCAGAAGATGTGCTTTGTTGGTGTGGGGATTTTGTTTCCTCCTTCATCCTCTGTCATTTGATTATCTGGACAGAGTATGTGAGCATTGGGGAAGTCAGTGCGCACCGAAAAGGTTTCCCAACACTGACTTAGAACAACCACGTTTTCTTAAATTCAAATGCAATAAAGAATTGGGAGCAGGTCTCAAATCATTTAGAGCTCAATTTTCTACATTTGAGTTTTTTTCCTAAAGATTTCACTCTTGCTCAAGTTCACCTAATGCTGTATCATCTTTTTTTGGTAAATTTTTTATTTTATTTTATACTCAAACAAACACATAATACATCAATCGTTCCATGTGTCATCTCGGTTTTTTTTCAGTGACTTCTTCTTGTTACTCCTCCTATCTTCATTTTCTCTCAATCTATTACAACATCTCTCCTAAAATACAATACTTACCATTCTCTTATATAGCTATTGATTTATTTATCTATATCTCTTTTCTAACCAATGATAAAATTGACCCCTTATCTTAAAATATTCTGTATCCTCTCTTTCTTTCATTATCAAATATAATCTGTTCGTTTCTGCACAATCTAGAATTTTCTTAATTACTTCCCCTTCCAAGGGGATTTTCTCTGCTTTATCATTTAGGGTTTTAAGACTTCTTTTGTATGTGTGTGTGTGTGTGTGTGTGCTTTCAAATTAATCTTGACTCCTGGCAGCTGCTTGGAATAGTCCCTCCAGTTTTCTTGGCAAAGTTATTCACAAACTGGCTGCTTCTTTCTAGGACTGACAGAGAATGACTGGCTCAAAAGTTATTCAGCTACCTTTGTATCTAACGCAGGACTAGAATTCCCAACCGCCTGGTTTTTAGCCTGGCTCCTTAACCACTAAACCAATTTGGCTCTTTTTTTTCCTTTTTCTTTTTTTACAGCATTTGGATATCAGATAATATAAAGTATTCAGAAAGCACTTCTATTTAAGAGTTATTTCTCAGCCAAGACAGAAAGAAAATATATATAGTATGTAGTATATATATATCCCTAAAGAAATACAATACAGGCAGGAAAGCTGAAGGGAGTTAGCGTGATTGATGGCAAAGGGTTTATCAGACATTTGGATCGCCTTCCCCCCCCTAAGAAAACAGCCAATAAGAACATCTCACATCAGAAATCCATCAGCCTGCAAGGCCCTTTATATTTGGCAGCTGTCAAGTACGATCAAAATAGCAAAATTCATACAGGCTTCCTTTAACTCCAAGAATTAAGTCAGTGTTTCTCCATCTCAGCAACCAGCTGGGGAATTCTAGAAAGCAGAAGTCAACACACATCTTAAAAGTTGCTGAGGTTGAGAAATACTGAATTAAGCATTGCATTAGTGAATCAGGGGTCCAGGGTTGGTAACCCTCCAGCTCTCCTTTACAAATGTGTTGGTTAAGATGGGGTCTCTTCAAAACTTTTGAATCTCTTCTTCCCAGAGCATTTGCATGGTGGACGTAGAGTGTGTTTATTTGATCAACCTGGAATGGGGTTGTTGTGTCTGCGTCGTCCCCCCCCGAGCCGGGCCCCCTGCCAGAAAATGACTTGGAAAGTGAGGGGGGGAAGGGCCTTCAGGATTTACCTCTGGAGCACCGGCTTCCCTGGCTCAGCTCCAGGAGTCAGAGGCAAGCCAGGTGGAGGAGATAATGAGGCCTCTGTCCCCTGACTCTTTCCCCCCCAGGCCACGCCTTCAGACCCGGCTGATGGCAATCAGGCCTGGCTGGACCCTAGGTTTCGTAGGCAGGAGAGGCGGGAACAACAGAAGCTGGGGTGGGGCAGGCCTAGGAAGTGCTGAGTCATGGAGCCACACCCCACAGGATATAAAAGCAGCAACGGCTGCTATACCACTTCATGATGAGCAAATCAACTGCTTAGAGGGAGAGAATTAGATCTGAAGTACTGTTTGTTCCTGGTTTCCTGGATGACTCATCAGCATCAAGAGAGATAACAGAGTCACTTGGGAGACGCTCGCTAGTTTGCTGCCAGAGCTGATAGTTGCCGGCTAATTAAGTCATTGCTCGTGTCTCCCAGACTGCGGAGGGGGACAGAACAGGGGTCTCCTGTCTTCTGATTGTTCTAGAATACTTCGTTTTTCTTTTGTCAGCCTTGGTGCAGTCTCTTATAGCAAATTCTTCCACGATCTTCGAAAATCGATAGGAGGTAAAAATTACAAGCTTGCTTATGGTTTCATTCCTTTGGGATCCACCTTATCCTTCTGAGAAAATTGCCCGGCCAGAGAAGAATCTCAGGAAGAATTGCTCCTCCTCACTGAAAATATGAGGCCATGAGACGATGTGGGAAAAAGACAGGCAGAGCCTGAGGGTGGAGTCAAGAGAGTAATCAGACTGGAATCATTCTGTTACCACAAAGGGTCTAACTCCAATCCCTCTTGAATTCTGTTGACTCTTATTTAGTGCCGATTTAGTGCAGACCATTGATGATGATGATGATATTATCCATTCAGTTGTGTCCAAGTCTTGGTTGCTTTTCTGGCCCAGAGCTCTCCCCGTCTTCTGATCTTGCGCTACTTCTTGGAGTTGTTCTGTGCTCTGGTTGGTTTCAGCTTTGATGATATCCAGGCATTGTGTTCTTTGGCATTCTGGTTTCCTTTTACCACGTTTTCACTTCTCATCCAAGAAGCTTCTCCAGTTCTGACTGACGTGGGGGAGGATGGATGGATTTATATTCCTTGCAGTCATTTGGTTGTTAGCATTCCCTCTGAGTGTCATTGAGGCCATGTGGAGGTTTATCTGCGCCCCCAGGGTCACCTGCATAGTGCAAATGGATGTGGAAGCTTCTTGGAACTTTAGAAAGGACTGAGTTGTTAACAGGAGGTAGGAAGACTGCAAGAAATATACACCCTTCCATCATCCACCATCTAAATTGCATTAACAGAGGGATTAACATAATCAAGATCATGTGAGGTATTAATACCACTCTATAAAGCCTTAGTAAGACCACGCCTAGAATATTGCATCCAGTTTTGGTTGCCACGATGTAAAAAAAGATGTGGAGACTCTAGAAAAAGTGCAGAGAAGAGCAACCAAGAGGATTAGGGGACTGGAGGCTAAAACACATGAAGAACGGTTGCAGGAACTAGTTTAATGAAAAGAAGGACTAGGGGAGACATGATAGCAGTGTTCCAATATCTCAGGGGCTGCCACAAGGAAGAGGGAGTCAAACTATTCTCCAAAGCATCTGAGGGCAGGACAAGAAGCAACGGGTGGAGACTAATCAAGGAGAGATTCAATCTAGAAATAAGGAGGAATTTTCTGACAGTGAGAACAATCAATCGATGGAACAGAAGTTGTAGGAGCTTCATCCCTGGAGCTTTCAAGAAGAGATTGGACTGTCATCTGTCAGAAATGGTGTAGGGCAGGGGTCTCCAACCTTGGTCTCTTTAAGACTTGTGGACTTCAACTCCTAGAGTTCCTCAGCCAGGTTTGCTTTGCTGGCTGAGGAACTCTGCTTTGCTGGCTGAGGGACTCTGGGAGTTGAAGTCCATAAGTCTTAAAGGGACCAAGGTTGGAGACCCTTGGTGTAGGGTCTCCTGCTTGGGCATGGGGTTGAACTAGATGACCTACAAAATTCCTTCCAACTCTGTTATTCTGTTATATAATCAGAACTGAAGAAGCTTCTTGGATGAGAAAGTGAAATGTCTTCAAAGTAAAACGAAGTCAAGTGGCCTTTTGAAAAAACACTTTTGGGACATGGGATGGAGTGATGCTATTGTCCTACAATCAGAGGTTTACTCTGAGGCAAACCTGAATGTAAAGTCTCCTCTGAGTTAAACACCACCTAGGTAACTTCATGGAGGTGGCCACATCAATTTCTCAGCAATAATGTGGAATTCACCTTATTGTCATCTTCCAGGGTAAAAATATGGACAATCTAGGCCAGGGGTCTCCAACTTTGGTCCCTTTAAGACTTGTGGACTTCAACTCCCAGAATCCCTCAGCCAGCAAAGCAAACCTGGCTGAGGAACTCTAGGAGTTGAAGTCCAAAGTCTTAAAGGGACCAAGGTTGGAGACCCCTGATCTAGAGTTCCTGTTTTGCTTTTCAACCTACTGAATACAAACCTAACATCACACTAGCAGAAGCAGCTGGGATACCTTAACAGTCAGATTTATTTGCCTTTCAATTCCTTTCAAAGAGAAGTTGAATCAATCAACTGGTTCAAATCCCTGAGACAATTTGGGCCCCGGAATAGTTTTTCCTATAGTCTGAAAAAGATGCATTTGTGGAAAAAGGATGGGGAGATTTATACACAGTGGCTGATTCTGTTTCAAACCCCCTGTCTGTCTTTATTATGTCTCCTGTAAATACTTCCCCTTTTCTTCTTCTTCCTCCCCCTTTCCATCAATAAGCCAGGACCTCCTGCAGAAATCAAGCTGTCTTCCATTCATATTTCTTATCTGAGCTAACAGCCGTTTTTGGGGAAGGACAGAGAAGGCAGAGAAGGCAGTTCCTGTTCAAAACGATTTCCCCAGACAAAACTGGTTAACTGAGAACCAACAAGGGATGATCTGGAGAGCAGTAACCCAAAAACGAATCTCTGGAGTCTTTTAAACCTGGCTGAGCTGGTGGGACTCTGGAGACCTCTGGAAGTTTCAGCAAATGGCAGTTTGTTCCCGGAAAGAGGGGTGGAGAAAGAGAGGGTGGATTACTGCAGGAAAAGCTGCTCGTAGACCAGGCGTTCCCACAATGTGTAGACCAGTTGGAAATGGTAGAATGCTTTAAATGTATAATTTAATGTTTGTCATTATTGCACGGATTATTGTTAGATGAAAAACATCACAAATAGCTGTTAAATGATATAAGCTTTTCTTTTTTTCTTTTTTTATGCTTTTAATGTAAAAAAGTTCAATAAAGTTTTTTTAAAAAAAGAAATATCTGGGACCTGACAGATACAATATTTAGTGATAGCCATAGGCTACTAAATAAACAACCAACATAAATCTTAGTAGTGATGGGTTGTATGCTAAAATAAAGCCAGGTCATGGCACATACTTGAAAATAAATCAGGAAGACTGTAATTGGGGAGTGTGTCTGGCAAGAACAAAGAATGCTTATCCACAGGAACTATGCATGTGTAAATCTTGTAACAATTCTGGGTACTTAGAAAGCTGATAAAAGTAACAAGAGTTAGACAACTTGCAGGCCTCAGCTAAAAATTAGGAATATAGATGGCCTGCAGCCAATGTGTATTAGATAACTCCTGGGGCATTCATTAGTCAAGGCTTAGGAATAGGAACAGTTTAGGAATAGCACATTGTAGAATTATTACTAAAATGTTTATTAGATGATATTTCTTATTATCTCCCCTTGTCCCACCTTCTTCTTCACTGAAAATGTATAAAGCTTTCTTCATCCTTTGTTCTTGGTTCTTAGCATTTTGGCCAGGAGCCCTTTTTCTTGGAGTACTCCAATAAAAAGCAATCAGAAAACCTGCAAAAAACAAAACAAAACATAACACCAGTAAGACCCCACCCATCATTTCAAAGGCTGTCTCAAAGAGGACGGAATACCCAGGTCATATTTTTATTTATTTTATTTATTTATTAAATTTATATATTGGGCTTAACTGTAGGGCTGATGATTTATTATGAAGTTTTGATTTATTTGTATCTGTTTGGAAGTTTGTATTGGTTTCATATATTTGATATGGCCAATTGACTTAATCAATAAAATCCTCTTCTCCTCCTCCTTCTCTTTTCCTCCTCCTCCGTTTCTCCTCCTCCTCCTCCATTTTCTTTCTTTCTTTCTTTCTTTCTTTCTTTCTTTCTTTCTTTCTTTCTTTCTTTCTTCTTCTTCTTCTTTTTCTCCTACTCCTCCTCTTCTTTTTCTTCTTCTTCCTCCTCTTCCTCTTCTTTTTCTTCTTCTTCCTCCTCTTCCTCTTCCTCCTCTTCCTCCTCCTCCTCCTCCTCCTCCTCCTCCTCCTCCTCCTCCTCCTCCTCCTCCTCCTCCTCCTCCTCTTCTTCTTCTTCCTTTCCTCTCCCCCAACTCTCCTCCCACTCCTAACATTGAAAACATAAATCAGATGCCAGGATTTCAGAAGCAGAAATAATTCACGGGGTGGGAGAGGGAAGTAGGACTTCTATTATATTTACTATGTACCAAAAACGCAGCTGGCATTGTGTGATGGCTGCGAACATTACCAGAAGCAGCTGTGGCATATATTTTTTATTAAAATATGGCTTATTATTTGCTCTGCTTTGCAAAGAGCCAGAAAGTTCTAGAAATTTAGAAGGTGGGACAAATTCAGTAGTGTGCACTGAATGATTCAATCAATCCACCCTTGAGTTAAGCTTAATGTCTAGATATCCCATGCAAGTTTTTTGACCGTAGTAGAAACCTGGTTTGTTAGCTATTCTTTTTTTAATTTCCCAGTGAACTCAGAGCATTGAGATTTCCTGGTGGTGTCTTATCCCAGGGGTCTGCAAACTTGGCTCTTTTAAGACTTGTGGACTTCAACTCCCAGAGTTTCTCAGCCAGCTTTGCTGGCTGAGGAACTCTGGGAGTTGAAGTCCACAAGTCTTAAAAGAGCCAAGTTTGCAGACCCCTGTCTTATCCAATTACTAACTAGGACTACTCTGGTCTGAATTTTTCCCCCTCTTTTCCATGATGACCCTGTTGTAACAAGCTGCTTAAATGCTCTCCATTCAAACAGTTCCCAAACCCAGCCTTTAGTTAAAAACCTGAGCTAATCAAACCTAGTTCTTCAAACCGCAAGGTCAAGTATTGTTAGGAAAGAGACCTGATATTTTCTAACTCGTGTGGCAGTTAAGGGAAGGCGTGCTTAAAAATACGATCCAACTTGCTCCCTATAGTGTAATTATAGTCTTTTCAGCCAGTGAAGTAATTTTTAAATTATAGATTGGTCCAGTCATTTAATTTGATAGGAACAATCATGGTTAATTTTACAATTTTTGTGCTACCACAACAGTGACAAAAATGATTTATCTGCCTGCCAAGCACTGTCTTTTATTTAAAAATATGAATTTGTCTGTGCTTTTGAAAAAGAGAACACAAGCACTAAGATGAAAGGTCCACATTCTTTGTCTTGAAGGGAAAAAAAAACTTCCCTAAGAATTGATGCATTTTGAAATGTCAGGATTAGGGCACACACATCCCAAGTGATCCCCTTGAGGCAACAGACAACACCTTGGAAGTCTTTTAAAGGCTTCAGCAAAAGGACTTGACCCATGACAGGTACAGAAGCCCTCTCGAGAGAAGAAGAAATAACCCATGAGCGTTCTGGAGAAGTAGCATTTCTTAAGAACTTGTGACTGCTCCAGCACTGGAAGTTTTAAAGAAGAGATTGGACAACCAATTGTCTGGAAAGGTATAGAGTCTCCTGCTTGAGCAAGGGGTTGGAATAGAAGATCTCTAAAGTCCCTTCCATCTCTTCTCTTCTCTTCTCTTCTCTTCTCTTCTCTTCTCTTCTCTTCTCTTCTCTTCTCTTCTCTTCTCTTCTCTTCTCTTCTCTTCCCTCTACTCTACTCTACTCTACTTTACTCTTATTCTATCCTATTCCTATTCCTATTCCTATTCCTATTCCTACTCATTCTCCTTCTCTTCTCTTCTCTTCTCTTCTCTTCTCTTCTCTTCTCTTCTCTTCCCTTCATTCTACTTTACTCTACTCTACTCTACTCTACTCCTATTCTATTTCTACTCCTACTCCTACTCCTACTCCTACTCCTACTCCTTCTCCTACTCCTTCTCCTTCTCTTTCTCCTTCTCCTTCTCTTCTCTTCTCTTCTCTTCTCTTCTCTTCTCTTCTCTTCTCTTCTCTTCTCTTCTCTTCTCTTCTCTCTTCCTCTACTCTACTCTACTCTACTTTACTCTTATTCTATCCTATTCCTATTCCTATTCCTATTCCTATTCCTATTCCTACTCATTCTCCTTCTCTTCTCTCTCTCTTCTCTTCTCTTCCCTTCATTCTACTTTACTCTACTCTACTCTACTCTACTCCTATTCTATTTCTACTCCTACTCCTACTCCTACTCCTACTCCTACTCCTTCTCCTACTCCTTCTCCTTCTCTTTCTCCTTCTCCTTCTCTTCTCTTCTCTTCTCTTCTCTTCTCTTCTCTTCTCTTCTCTTCTCTTCTCTTCCCTTCCCTTCCCTTCCCTTCCCTTCCCTTCCCTTCCCTTCCCTTCCCTTCCCTTCCCTTCTCTTCTCTTCTCTTCTCTTCTCTTCTCTTCTCTTCTCTTCTCTTCTCCTCTCTTCTCTTCTTTTCCTTTCCCTTCCCTTCTCTTCCCTTCCCTTCCCTTTGCAATGATTGTGAGTGTGAAAACTGGTCATAAGTAATTCTTTTCAGCACCGTTATAACTTTGAACTGTCACTAAATGAACTGTTGTAAGTCGAGGACTACCTGAAATTAGCCAACAGTGAAGGGAACGAGTTCTTTTTCGAGTTGGATCATACAGAACCATGAAAATTAGAACCTGTTTTCACCACCAGAGTTCAGAGCTAAAACATAATTATTTTAGGGTTTCTTTAGGTGTTCTATTTTGAGGATAATGGAAAGTGGAATAGAGTCTATGGAATTCCTTCCAACTGTGAGCAGTTGCTTTCATTTCTACTATCGCCAATTTCTTTTAGTACATCAAATAGCACCTCTGCTGAGGCTTTGGTTCCCAATGCTTTAATTAGCTAATGGAATTAAAAAGGAAATTATTATTCGGGGGAATTCATGGCATGGTGACACCTATATTTCAATTATAGGGCCATTCGTTCTAGCAAGGTGGCCGCCAGCAACCAACTTGGCTGATGGGAATTTTGTGAGAGGTTTAAAAGACAATTGATCAATTTAGACTGGAAACCTTCCAGTCTGGTTATTTTTGCACTGTAAAAGTTACTCTTTTTCTACCCCCCCTTGTGAACTTGAAAGCCTGAATAGGAATCATTCTAGATGAGTAATTTGATTTTTTTTTTTAAATAGTTCTTAGCTGGCAGGCTTCTGGTTAAATTTTCTGTCTCTCTTGCGTGGTGCTCTTTATTTTTTTCCTTACTCTCTGGAAGTCTGCTGAGTGGTTAACTACATGAACAGCCGAACTGCCGTCTTTCCTCCGTCACAAATAATAATTAACTGAATTCCTTCAGGCCAAGCTACTTTCCCGGGAGTATATATATATATATTGCATTTTAGAGCAATGGCCTTTTCCTTGTGCTTTTGTGCCTTGTGCTTGTGCTTTTCAGAGTCTATTTGAGACATTCAGCTCAAGAAAATGAACGTGTCTTAATAACACGGCTGAATTCTTGCCAGGTTTTCTCCGCGAGCTGAAGACGTATTTGTTTATTCATGCGGGACTGGCTTAGGAATTTTAAATTTTAATATTTTAAAGGGTTTGAATTTTAATTTATATTCGATACAAATTTTAAGGGGTTTTTTTAACGGTATAAATGTTTTAAATTTTTTGCCAAACATATAATAAGTTTTTTAATTTCTGTTTTTATCTGTAAATTGCCATTGTTTTATAGTGGCTGTGAACCGCCCTGAGTCCTTCGGGAGAAGGGCGGTATAAAAATCTAATAAATACTAAATACTAATACTACTAAATACTATATAGGTGGTTAATGTTAGACTGTTCCATTTTTTAAAATGCTGTCAATAATAATAATAATAATAATAATAATAATAATAATAATGATGATGATGATGATGATGATGATGATGATGATGATGATGATGATGATGTTTTAATTTGTATACCGCCCTTCTCCCGAAGGACTCAGGGCGGTGAACAGGCAAATAAAATACAAACAGAAACATACACCATAATTAAAACAACCCTTAAAAAACTGATTCAAATTTGCCAGAAAATTTAAAATTACATTACACCCCATAATTGCTACCAACTTGCCTTCCATTGAGGACCTGTATACTGCACGAATCAAGAAGAGGGCCGTGAAAATATTTGCAGATCCCTCGCATCCTGGACATAAATTGTTTCAACTCCTACCCTCAAAACGACGCTATAGAGCACTGCACACCAGAACAACTAGACACAAGAACAGTTTTTTCCCGAAGGCCATCACTCTGCTAAACAAATAATTCCATCAACACTGTCAGACTATTTACTGAATCTGCACTACTATTAATCGTCTCATAGTTCCCATCACCAATCTCTTTCCACTTATGACTGTATGACTATAACTTGTTGCTGGCAATCCTTATGATTTATATTGATATATTGATCATCAATTGTGTTGTAAATGTTGTACCTTGATGAACGTATCTTTTCTTTTATCTACACTGAGAGCATATGCACCAAGACAAATTCCTTGTGTGTCCAATCACACTTGGCCAATAAAATTCTATTCTATTCTATTCTATTCTATTCTATTCTATTCTATTCTATTCTATTCTATTCTATTCTATTCTATTCTATTCTATTCTATTCTATAAAAATTACAAATATTTAAAACCCACAGTTAAAATTTAAAATTTAGAATTTAAAATCAGGCCAGTCCAGCCAAATGGAATAAATAGGTTTTAAGTTCGCGGCGAAAGGTCCCAAGGTCAGGTAGTTGTCGAAGCCCGAGGGGAAGCTCGTTCCACAGGGTCGGAGCCCCCACAGAGAAGGCCCTCCCCCTGGGGGCCGCCAGTCGACATTGTTTGGCTGACGGCACTCTGAGGAGTCCCTCTCTGTGGGAACGCACCGGAGGCTGGGAGATAGAGGCCGGCAGTAGACGGTCCCGTAAGTAGCCCGGTCCTAAGCCAAAATCAACGTCTAAGAAGACGTTGATTTTGTTTCCTACAAGTCATCCTCGACTTGCAACCACAATTGAGCCCCAAATTTTCGTGTGAAAGTGAAACATTTATTAAGTAAATTTTCTCCCCCATTTCGCGACCTTTCTTGCCACGGTTGTTAAGTGAATCCAGCTTCCCCATTGATTTTGCGTGTCAGTAGGTCGCAAAAGGGGATCCCGTGACCCCGGGACACTGCAACCGTCATAAATACGAGTCAATTGTCAAGCGTCTGAATTTTGATCACGTGACCATGGGGATGCTGCAGTGGTCGTAAGTGTGAAAAACAGCCATAAGTCACTTTTTTCAGTGCGTTGTAACACCAAGCGGTCACTAAATGAATTATCAAGAATTTGAGGCAGGAATGATAAAATTCCTTTTGTCAGCCCAGACTAGAGACAAAAAGGGACCAGATTTTATTCATAAGGAACCTAAAAAGCAGAAATAATTGGGTGAATGACATGTCTTTGAAGGATGGCAAGATTTTAAGGAATTAGAACTTTTGCATTCCAGAAGGACTTCTTCCATCTGTGAAATATGATTGATGGAATTCAGAGGAAATAAATGCATAGAAATGGCCCAACTCAGATCAGTTTGCATTTCTTGCAATTATTTGAATTTCAGTGGCTCTAAAGCCAGGGGTGAAATGCTCCCGGATCGGTCCGGATTGCGCGATCCGATAGCAATCATGGCCGGTAGTTCGGTGATCTGGTAGCGATGGTGAAGCAAAGCTCCACCCATCCACCCAGCTTTAACCAGGAAGTAATGTGTTTTTTACGTTCTGCGTATGCGCAGAAAGTTTTGCGCAGGCATGCACAGAAGGTCTGCACACACATGTGACACGCACTCACGTGTATTTCCAAACCAGTAAGAAAGGGTAAGTAGATTTCACCCCTGGTCTAAAGCTAGCTGCATTAAGGCAAAATTCCTTGGATATGTAAAAAAAAGAAAACTTTAGTTCAGAGTTGGCTGCAAAATATTTATGAGACAAATCGCTTCATGCATTTTGAAACTCTCAGTCCATGCGAGATCATAGCTCCCTTTTGATGCCATGCATAACTGTAACTTTCAGGCAATAAAATATGCAAATGTAATATTTTACAGTTCTTAGGAAATAGATAAAATTAAATTGAGCCGAAACTTTTCCTATGTCTGCTTGCATTGTGGATTTGGGTGTTGTTATTTTTTTAATTGCATGGGTATTTCTCCCAACCCCTGGTTGTTTATTTGCTCATTAGCGTTTGCCTATCACTGGGCTCCCCCCCGCAAAACTCCCCATGGATGATAACCCAAGCAAATGAAATTAGCTACACATATGCATAACACTAAAAGCCATCACCATCCTTCTAAAAGAGATTGGGGAGGAATTTGGAAATGGATGGGAAGAAGCAGAGACATAAGCCACCGAGAGACAGAAGTGAATCTCTTAATTAGATTAATCTCACAAACAAGAAACCCAGGGAGAAACTTTTTAAAACTCTGAAAACAACTCATCTTTGAGGAATTCATTTTGGAAGAAGGTGGGACGTCCTTTGGAACAGGGGTCTCCAACCTTGGTCCCTTTAAGACTTGTGGACTTCAACTCCCAGCTGGCTGAGGAACTCTGGGAGTTGAAGTCCACAAGTCTTAAAGGGACCAAGGTTGGAGACCCCTGCTTTGGAAAGTCCTCAAGGTTTATGTCAAGTCCAACTGGCCAGGGAGCAGGCCAAAGAACCCAGACCTACGTAGACCAGTGTTGGGTTCGCCCTGGATTGGGTGAACCAATAGTAGCGGTGGTGGGAGGTTCTGCCCACCCGCTCAGGGGTCTCTGCACATGCGCAGAAGCTGTTACGTGTTGTTGTGTCTGCGCCCCCCGAGCCAGGCCTGCTGCCAGAAAGTGACTTGGACAGGGAGGGGGAAGGGCTGTCAGGATTTACCTCGGGAGCACCGGCTTGCCTGGCTCAGCTCCAGGAGCCAGAAACAGGCCAGGTGGAAGAGATAACGAGGCCTCCGTCCCCTGACTCTTCCCCCCCCCAGGCCACGCCTGCAGACCCAGCTGACGGCAATCAGGCTTGGTTTCGTAGGCAGGAGAGGAGGGAACAACAGAAGCAAGGGTGGGGCAGGCCTAGGAAGTGCTGAGTCATGGAGCCACACCCCACAGGATATAAAGGCAGCAAGAACTGCTGTGCCTCTTCGTAGCAGGCAAATCAACTGATTAACTAAGAGCTGAAGTTTGTTCCTGGGTGACTCATCGGCGTCGAGGGAGATAATGGAGGGTCTTGGCAGACACTGGCTATTCTGCTGCCAGAGCTGATAGTGACGGCTAATTAAGCCATCATTCGGACAGAGGACAGAACACAGAACACGTGTGTGCAAGTGCCCATGAGCAAACCGGTAGTGGCCGAAATTGAAACCCACTACTGACGTAGATGTCACCCCTTCAAGGTAGACCAGGCAAGAGAAGCAATGCCATGGAGTGTAAGTTGGAAGCTGCAATCATTCTTTCATTTACTCCTATCCTGCTTCTCCTCCTTGTGTTTATTTTTTGCACCCGTGGTCGTTCTGCAGTAATCATGTTGGAGAAATATCAGGGGATCTTTTGGGAACTTCGTGCCTCCAAGCATAGGATATTAATTTCCTAATGTGTATTTTACTGATCAGGGATCAGAGTTAGGAAGCCTCATGCAACAACCGGAAAATTCAAGCTATTGTTTCTCTTGGAATTAGTTGGCCTTCGATCTGCACAATACATACAGATACTCCTCAATTTACGACCACGATTTAGCCCAAAATGTCCATGGCTATGTGAGACAGTTGTTAAGTGAGTTTTTGGTCATTTTACGACCCTTTCTTGCCACGGCCGTTAAGCGAATCACCGCGGTCGTTAAGTTAGTGACCTGGTGGGTAAGTAACTCTGGCTTTGCATTTGATTTTGCTCGACAAAAGGTCGCAGAAGGGGACTGCATGACCTCGGGACACGGCAACCGTCATAAATATGAGTCCGTTGCCAAGCGTCTGAACTTTGATCACATGAAAACGGGGATCCTGCATCGGTTGTAAGTGTGAAAAAGGATCATAAGTGACATTTTCAGTGTTTTTGTAACCTCGGACAGTCACTAAATGAACTGTTGTAAATCAAGAACAATTCCTTCCAGATTTGTCTAATTCCTTTGATAGTAATTTAATCTGGTGTTTAATGCCCTCTCCACATATCTATCTATCTATCTAGCTATCTAGCTATCTAGCTATTTTCTATCTATCATTTATCATCTATCTATCCTTTATTTATCATCTCTCTCTCTCTCTCTCTTTCTCATCTATCATCTATCTATATTTATTATCTGTATCTATCTATCTATCTATTTATCTATCTATCTATCTATCTATCTATCTATCTATCTATCTATCTATCTATCTATCTATCTATCTATCTATCTATTTATCTATCTATCTATCTATCTATCTATTTATCTATCTATCTATCTATCTATCTATCTATCTATCTATCTATCTATCTATCTATCTATCTATCTATTTTCTATCTATCATTTATCATCTATCTATCCTTTATTTATCATCTCTCTCTCTCTCTCTCTTTCTCATCTATCATCTATCTATATTTATTATCTGTATCTATCTATCTATCTATCTATCTATCTATCTATCTATCTATCTATCTATCTATCTATCCATCCATCCATCCATCCATCCATCCATCTATCTATCTAGTTTAATAAAAAGTTTAATAAAAAATGTCTAGTTTAATAAAAAGAAGGACTAGGTACCAGTGTTCCAATATCTCAGGGGCTGCCATAAAGAAGAGGGAGTTGGGCTGTTCTCCAAAGCACCTGAGGGTAGAACAAGAAGCAATGGGTGGAAACTAATCAAGGAGAGAAGCAACTTAGAACTAAGGAGAAATTTCCTGACAGTTAGAACAATTAATAAGTGGAACGACTTGCCTGCAGAAGTTGTAAATGCTCCAACACTGGAAATTTTTAAGAAAATGTTGGATAACCATCTGACTGAAGTGGTGTAGGGTTTCCTGCCTGGGCAGGGGGTTGGACTAGAAGGCTTCCAAGGTCCCTTCGAACTCTGTTGTTATATTATATTATATTATATTATATTATATTATATTATATTATATTATATTATATTATATTATATTATATTATATTATATCATATCATATCATATCATATCATATCATATCATATCATATCATATCTATCTATCTATCTATCTATCTATCTATCTATCTATCTATCTATCTATCTATCTATCTATCTATCTATCTATCTATCTATCATCTGTGCCACACACCTTCCCTGCTGGTTTTCCTTTTAAATGAGCGTCATCTTTTTATCTTTCCAAAAATGTCCTGTTTGGAGAGACCCATCATGAGATATAAAAATTGGTGTTATGCATTTATTCAACAGACGCATCAGGAAGAGAAGTTTAAAATATTGATGCTTTTTGCAATGCTGCCAGCAGCGGTTTAAAAAATGCTCTTTTATGTTAGCTGGGCGGTGGATGGTAGGAAAGGGTAATGTTTGGATGGAAATACCCATTTTTTCTTAGGATATGCAAATTCGATTGCTCTGTAAATTGTATGTAGGAGAGACAGGAATTTAAGATCACTGAATTAAACTCTGGAGATAAAGAATTGTTCTCAAGTAGAGAAGAAACGCAGACAGAAATTGCAAGGAAAGCTTTATTTAAAAAAAATAATTTAATTTACAATTAATTTTAATTTATTTTTTTAAAAAAATAATTTTTTTTTTTAAAAAAAATGAAATTAAACATACAACGTATGACCACAACCGAGCCCAAAATTCCTGTTGCTAAGTGAGACACTTCTTAAGCGAGTTTTGCCCTGTTTTACGACCTTCCTTAGTGGGACAGTCCTTAAGCGACTTTTTCCCTCTTTCATGTCCTTCCTCGCAACAGTTGTTAAGTAACATCACTGCAGTTGATAAGTTAGTAACCTGGTTGTTAATTGAATTAGGCTTCCTTATTGACTTTGCTTCGCAAGAGGGGATCACGTGACCCCGTGGACCCGGCCACTGGCATGTACTTATGACAGTTGCAACTGTCATAAGTACATGCCAGTGGCCAAGCCTCTGAATTTTGATCACATGACCATGCAACGGTTGTTGGCTTGAAAAATGGCCATCGGTCACTTTTTTCAGTGCCATTTAGCGGTGGGTTTCAGCCGGTTCAGACCGGTTCACGTGAACCCGTAGAGGCGACTGCAGGTGGCGCCCCCGCCCACCTGTCCTGGCGCTATGCCCTCCTATTTAGCCACATTTTGTAAGACATTCATATCCTTGCAAGCCGCACGTGAGAGCAGCAAAGTGCCTGCAGAGAAAGCCGTTCACATGCGCAGAAGGCGCGTATTTGCACTTTCAGTGTGTGGCGAACCAGTGGTAAAATTATGTGAAAGGGACCTCTGGTCCCTTGTAACTTTGAACGGTCCCTAAATGAACTCTTGTAAGTCAAGGACTACCTGTATGGCAGATAATTTATTGGAAATGCGAAAGCTGAGCTTCAAAGCGTTCCACGGCCTTTTTCCGTGTCTCCATTGTTAAGAAGAACGACTTGTTTATTTGAAATATTTCCCTTATGCCTTGCAGGAGACGTGGAAGTTACCTGACTGTGAAAATTAATGCATAGCAAAGAGAGGATACTTTTGTAGAGGCAGTTTTGACACACAAAGATTTTTTGGAAGGCAGTGGATGAAAGCCACAAATTCCTCAGGAGCCTGGTGTCGATTCGTGAATGGTTCGGAGGCTGCTCATCTAAATATTATTACACATTTAATGTTGCAGCTGCTGCTGCTGCGTGGTTGCTGTCTGGGACTCTCTCCCCAACAGTAGGTTTAATTTAATATTGGAATTACAGGCGGTCCTCGACTTACAACAATCCATTTAGAGACCGTTTGAAATTACAACGGTGCTAAAAAAAAAGCGACTTAGGAATGTTTTTCAAATCTGGCGAGGTGGCTCAGTGGCTAAGACACTGAGCTTGTCGATCAGAAAGGTTGGCGGTTCGGTGGTTTGAATCCCTAGTAAAGGTCTCCTGCGTGAGAAGGGGTGTTGTGTCTGCGGCCCCCGAGCCGGGCCTCCTGCCAGAAAGTGACTTGGACAGTGAGGGGGAAAGGCCATCAGGACTTACCTTGGGAGCACCGGCTTCCTTGGCTCAAGTCCAGGAGCCAGAGGCAGGCCAGGTGGACAAGATAATGAGGCCTCCATCCCCTGACTCCCCCCCCAGGCCACGCCTCCAGACCCGGCTGATGGCAATCAGGCCTGGCTGGACCCTAGGTTTCGTAGACAGGAGAGGCGGGAACAACAGAAGCAGGGGTGGGGCAGGCCTAGGAAGTGCTGAGTCATGGAGCCACACCCCACAGGATATAAAGGCAGCAAGGGCTGCTATGCCTCTTTGTAACAGGCAAATCAACTGCTTAACTAAGAGCTGAAGTACTGTTTGTTCCTGGGTGACTCATCGGCGTTGAGGGAGATAACAGAGTCACTTGGGAGACGCTCGCTAGTTTGCTGCCAGAGCTGATAGTGCCGGCTAATTAAGCCATCACTCGGACGGAGGCGAGGGGGGACAGAACAAGGGGGTTGGACTAGATGACCTCCAAGGTCCCTTCCAACTCCGTTATTGTTACATCCCCATGGTCATATGATCAAGATTCAGACACATGGCAACTGACTCGAATTTATGACGGTGGCAGTGTCCCACGATTGTGTTAGGAAGCCAGATTCAACTTAAAACAAAGGTGCTTTTTCCAAGAGGCAGCTGGACTTTCTGGTTTTTCTTTGAAGACGTTTCGCTTCTCATCCAAGAAGCTTCTTCAGTTTTGACTGAATGGTGGGGAACGGAAGGGTTTATACTCCTTGCAGGCAGCTGGTCATTTGCATCCTTTCAGAGGGTCGTTGAGGCCACTTGGAGGTTTAATCTGCGTCCTCAGGGTCACCTGAGTGCTGCAAATTAGTGTGGAGCCTTCTTGGAACTGATGAAAGGATTGTGTTGTAGACTGGAGATAGATGATGCCGTGTCCTTCCCCCTCTGGTGAGGGAGGGCTGTTCAATTTTCACCTAGATGGCCTCTTTGACCCCTCTTTCAAACCAGCAATCCTCTCTGCCCAAAATGTGGACTTTGCTATCTTCGAAAGAGTGGCCTGGGTCTTTCAAATGCAAATGCACCAACTACCTCCCACCGACCCGTACGCTCTCACAGGGAGGGACTCCTTAGAGTGCCGTCCGCCAGGCAGTGCCGACTGGCGACACCCAGGGGAAGGGCCTTCTCTGTGGGGGCCCCCACCCTCTGGAACGAGCTCCCCCCAGGATTACGTCAACTTCCTGACCTTCGAACCTTCCGCCGCGAGCTTAAGACACATCTATTTATTTGTACAGGGCTGGCCTAGGGTTTAATTTTAAAATTAATTTTAAACGGGGTTTTGTATTTTTAACTATAGTTTTAAATTTGGCCTAATGGAATAAGTTTTTTAAATGTTGTTTTAACATGTATTTATTTTATACTTTATGTTTTATAAGGCTGTAAACCGCCCTGAGTCCTTCGGGAGATAGGGCAGTATAGAAATTTGAATAATAAATAAATAAATAAATGGACTGCTGAATCTAGTCCTGATGGGTTTGTTCTCCGATGTTGTGCCACGCGTTTATGAAGTGGTTGTTTTGTTTCTCCAATGTGCAGATCTTCCTATGGCTCACTGCATTGTACTGCATATACTACGTTGCTCAGTTTGTGTCTGGGTTTTTTATCTTTGGGGTAGACAAGCTTCTGCCTTAAGTGTGCTCTTGGGTTTGAAGTGTGCAGGTGTGCTGTGTTGGCTCAAGATCCCCCTGAGCTTTTCCGATATTCCTGCAATGTATGGAATGACAAAGTTGCTTCATTTATTGTTGCTATCGTTCTGTGCAGAATGCAGCATTATTGCATTTGATAAGTTAGGTTTTTGTTTTGTTTTTACATTTATACCCCACCCTTCTCCGAAGACTCAGGGCGGCTTATAGTGTGTAAGGCAATAGTCTCATTCTATTTGTATATTTACAAAGTCAACTTATTGCCCTCCCAACAATCTGGGTCCTCATTTTACCTACCTTATAAAGGATGGAAGGCTGAGTCAACCTTGGGCCTGGTGGGATTCGAGCCTGCAGTAATTGCAGGCAGCTGTGTTTTAATAACAGGCTTCTTACAGCCTGAGCCACACCGCGGTTGTTAAGTAAATTGTGCTTCCCCGTTGACTTTGCTCATCAGAAGGTCACAAAAGGGGAGCACGTGATCCCTGCAACCGTCACAAATATGAAGCAGGTGCCAAGCGTCTGAATTTTGATCATGGGTTCATGGGGATGCTTCAAAGGCCGTAACTGTGAAAAACGGTCATAAGCCACATTTTTCAGTACCGTTGTAACTTTGAACGGTCACTAAATGAACTGCTGTAAGTCGAGGTATGTACAAAATGTTTGGGGAAGTGGTTTTCCCTTGCCTCCTTCCTAGGACTGAGTGCCTGGCCCAGCACCAAGCTGGCTTCATACCTAAGATATGTACTAGAACTCTCAAGCTCCTGGTTTCTAGCCTGGTGCCTTCAACCACTATACTTAGCTGCTGTCCCACTGTGCTCTTGCCTCTTTCCTAGGGCTGAGAAAGTGTGCCTGGCCCAAACTCACCCAGTTGTCTTCAGGGCTAAGGCACGTCCTACCCTGTTTCCTCAAAAATAAGACCCAACCGGAAAATAAGTCCTAGCATGATTTTTCAGCATGTTGTACCCCCAAAATAAGCCCCAGTTAAGATTTTCAGACAGATGGATGCATTTAGTACCGTATTTCCCCCCAAAATAAGACCTAACTAGAAAATAAGCCCTAATGTGTCTTTTGGAGCAAAAATTAATATAAAACCCGGTCTTATTTTCGGGGAAACACAGTAGAACTCTCAGTCTCCTGGTGTTTAGCCTGGTGCCTTCAACCACTATACCAAACCACTATACCACTATGCCCTTGCCTTCTTCCTAGGGCTGAGAGAGAGTGACTGGCCCACACTCACCCAGTTGGCTTCATGCCTAAGGCACGTACTAGAACTCTCAGTCTCCTGGTGTCTAGCCTGGTGCCTTCAGCCACTATACCAAACCACTATACCACTATGCCCTTGCCTCCTTCCTGGGGCTGAAAGAGAGTGACTGGCCCACACTCACCCAGTTGGCTTCATGCCTAAGACACATACTAGAACTCTCAGTCTCCTGGTGTCTAGCCTGGTGCCTTCAGCCACTATACCAAACCACTATACCACTATGCCCTTGCCTCTTTCCTGGTGCTGAGAGAGAGTGACTGGCCCACACTCACCCAGTTGGCTTCATGCCTAAGGCACGTACTAGAACTCTCAGTCTCCTGGTGTCTAGCCAGGTGCCTTCAGCCACTATACTAAACCACTATACCACTATGCCCTTGCCTCCTTCCTGGGGCTGAAAGAGAGTGACTGGCCCACACTCACCCAGTTGGCTTCATGCCTAAGGCACATACTAGAACTCTCAGTCTCCTGGTGTTTAGCCTGGTGCCTTCAACCACTATACTAAACCACTATACCACTATGCCCTTGCCTTCTTCCTAGGGCTGAGACAGAGTGACTGGCCCACACTCACCCAGTTGGCTTCATGCCTAAGGCACGTACTAGAACTCTCAGTCTCCTGGTGTCTAGCCTGGTGCCTTCAGCCACTATACTAAACCACTATACCACTATGCCCTTGCCTCCTTCCTGGGGCTGAAAGAGAGTGACTGGCCCACACTCACCCAGTTGGCTTCATGCCTAAGACACATACTAGAACTCTCAGTCTCCTGGTGTCTAGCCAGGTGCCTTCAGCCACTATACTAAACCACTATACCACTATGCCCTTGCCTCCTTCCTGGGGCTGAAAGAGAGTGACTGGCCCACACTCACCCAGTTGGCTTCATGCCTAAGGCACATACTAGAACTCTCAGTCTCCTGGTGTCTAGCCTGGTGCCTTCAGCCACTATACCAAACCACTATACCACTATGCCCTTGCCTCTTTCCTGGTGCTGAGAGAGAGTGACTGGCCCACACTCACCCAGTTGGCTTCATGCCTAAGGCACGTACTAGAACTCTCAGTCTCCTGGTGTTTAGCCAGGTGCCTTCAGCCACTATACTAAACCACTATACCACTATGCCCTTGCCTCCTTCCTGGGGCTGAAAGAGAGTGACTGGCCCACACTCACCCAGTTGGCTTCATGCCTAAGGCACGTACTAGAACTCTCAGTCTCCTGGTGTTTAGCCTGGTGCCTTCAACCACTATACTAAACCACTATACCACTATGCCCTTGCCTTCTTCCTAGGGCTGAGAGAGAGTGACTGGCCCACACTCACCCAGTTGGCTTCATGCCTAAGGCACGTACTAGAACTCTCAGTCTCCTGGTGTCTAGCCTGGTGCCTTCAGCCACTATACCAAACCACTATACCACTATGCCCTTGCCTCCTTCCTGGGGCTGAAAGAGAGTGACTGGCCCACATTCACCCAGTTGGCTTCATGCCTAAGACACATACTAGAACTCTCAGTCTCCTGGTGTCTAGCCAGGTGCCTTCAGCCACTATACTAAACCACTATACCACTATGCCCTTGCCTTCTTCCTAGGGCTGAGAGAGAGTGACTGGCCCACACTCACCCAGTTGGCTTCATGCCTAAGGCACATACTAGAACTCTCAGTCTCCTGGTGTCTAGCCAGGTGCCTTCAGCCACTATACTAAACCACTATACCACTATGCCCTTGCCTCCTTCCTGGGGCTGAAAGAGAGTGACTGGCCCACACTCACCCAGTTGGCTTCATGCCTAAGGCACATACTAGAACTCTCAGTCTCCTGGTGTCTAGCCTGGTGCCTTCAGCCACTATACCAAACCACTATACCACTATGCCCTTGCCTCCTTCCTGGGGCTGAAAGAGAGTGACTGGCCCACACTCACCCAGTTGGCTTCATGCCTAAGGCACATACTAGAACTCTCAGTCTCTGGTGTCAGCCAGGTGCCTTCAGCCACTATACTAAACCACTATACCACTATGCCCTTGCCTCCTTCCTGGGGCTGAAAGAGAGTGACTGGCCCACACTCACCCAGTTGGCTTCATGCCTAAGGCACATACTAGAACTCTCAGTCTCCTGGTGTCTAGCCAGGTGCCTTCAGCCACTATACTAAACCACTATACCACTATGCCCTTGCCTCCTTCCTGGGGCTGAAAGGGAGTGACTGGCCCACACTCACCCAGTTGGCTTCATGCCTAAGACACATACTAGAACTCTCAGTCTCCTGGTGTCTAGCCAGGTGCCTTCAGCCACTATACTAAACCACTATACCACTATGCCCTTGCCTCCTTCCTGGGGCTGAAAGAGAGTGACTGGCCCACACTCACCCAGTTGGCTTCATGCCTAAGGCACATACTAGAACTCTCAGTCTCCTGGTGTCTAGCCTGGTGCCTTCAGCCACTATACCAAACCACTATACCACTATGCCCTTGCCTCTTTCCTGGTGCTGAGAGAGAGTGACTGGCCCACACTCACCCAGTTGGCTTCATGCCTAAGGCACGTACTAGAACTCTCAGTCTCCTGGTGTTTAGCCAGGTGCCTTCAGCCACTATACTAAACCACTATACCACTATGCCCTTGCCTCCTTCCTGGGGCTGAAAGAGAGTGACTGGCCCACACTCACCCAGTTGGCTTCATGCCTAAGGCACGTACTAGAACTCTCAGTCTCCTGGTGTTTAGCCTGGTGCCTTCAACCACTATACTAAACCACTATACCACTATGCCCTTGCCT
The DNA here is from genome assembly GCF_028640845.1 of Ahaetulla prasina. Classification (NCBI taxonomy): domain Eukaryota; kingdom Metazoa; phylum Chordata; class Lepidosauria; order Squamata; family Colubridae; genus Ahaetulla; species Ahaetulla prasina. Next base: position 136,919,438 of record NC_080543.1, on the reverse strand, counting down.
TCTTCCTAGGGCTGAGACAGAGTGACTGGCCCACACTCACCCAGTTGGCTTCATGCCTAAGGCACGTACTAGAACTCTCAGTCTCCTGGTGTCTAGCCTGGTGCCTTCAGCCACTATACCAAACCACTATACCATTATGCCCTTGCCTCCTTCCTGGGGCTGAAAGAGAGTGACTGGCCCACACTCACCCAGTTGGCTTCATGCCTAAGACACATACTAGAACTCTCAGTCTCCTGGTGTCTAGCCTGGTGCCTTCAGCCACTATACCAAACCACTATACCACTATGCCCTTGCCTCTTTCCTGGTGTTGAGAGAGTGACTGGCCCACTCACCCAGTTGGCTTCATGCCTAAGGCACGTACTAGAACTCTCAGTCTCCTGGTGTCTAGCCAGGTGCCTTCAGCCACTATACCAAACCACTATACCACTATGCCCTTGCCTCCTTCCTGGGGCTGAAAGAGAGTGACTGGCCCACACTCACCCAGTTGGCTTCATGCCTAAGACACATACTAGAACTCTCAGTCTCCTGGTGTCTAGCCAGGTGCCTTCAGCCACTATACTAAACCACTATACCACTATGCCCTTGCCTCCTTCCTGGGGCTGAAAGAGAGTGACTGGCCCACACTCACCCAGTTGGCTTCATGCCTAAGGCACATACTAGAACTCTCAGTCTCCTGGTGTCTAGCCAGGTGCCTTCAGCCACTATACTAAACCACTATACCACTATGCCCTTGCCTCCTTCCTGGGGCTGAGAGAGAGTGACTGGCCCACACTCACCCAGTTGGCTTCATGCCTAAGGCACATACTAGAACTCTCAGTCTCCTGGTGTCAGCCAGGTGCCTTCAGCCACTATACTAAACCACTATACCACTATGCCCTTGCCTCCTTCCTGGGGCTGAAAGAGGGTGGCTGGCACACACTCACCCAGTTGGCTTCATGCCTAAGGCACATACTAGGACTCTCAGTCTCCTGGTGTCTAGCCAGGTGCCTTCAGCCACTATACTAAACCACTATACCACTATGCCCTTGCCTCCTTCCTGGGGCTGAAAGAGAGTGACTGGCCCACACTCACCCAGTTGGCTTCATGCCTAAGGCACATACTAGAACTCTCAGTCTCCTGGTGTCTAGCCAGGTGCCTTCAGCCACTATACTAAACCACTATACCACTATGCCCTTGCCTCCTTCCTGGGGCTGAAAGAGAGTGACTGGCCCACACTCACCCAGTTGGCTTCATGCCCAAGGCACATACTAGAACTCTCAGTCTCCTGGTGTCTAGCCAGGTGCCTTCAGCCACTATACTAAACCACTATACCACTATGCCCTTGCCTCCTTCCTGGGGCTGAAAGAGAGTGACTGGCCCACACTCACCCAGTTGGCTTCATGCCTAAGACACATACTAGAACTCTCAGTCTCCTGGTGTCTAGCCAGGTGCCTTCAGCCACTATACTAAACCACTATACCACTATGCCCTTGCCTCCTTCCTGGGGCTGAAGAGAGTGACTGGCCCACACTCACCCAGTTGGCTTCATGCCTAAGGCACATACTAGAACTCTCAGTCTCCTGGTGTCTAGCCTGGTGCCTTCAGCCACTATACCAAACCACTATACCACTATGCCCTTGCCTCTTTCCTGGTGCTGAGAGAGAGTGACTGGCCCACACTCACCCAGTTGGCTTCATGCCTAAGGCACGTACTAGAACTCTCAGTCTCCTGGTGTTTAGCCAGGTGCCTTCAGCCACTATACTAAACCACCATACCACTATGACCTTGCCTCCTTCCTGGGGCTGAAAGAGTGACTGCCCCACACTCACCCAGTTGGCTTCATGCCTAAGGCACGTACTAGAACTCTCAGTCTCCTGGTGTTTAGCCTGGTGCCTTCAACCACTATACTAAACCACTATACCACTATGCCCTTGCCTTCTTCCTAGGGCTGAGACAGAGTGACTGGCCCACACTCACCCAGTTGGCTTCATGCCTAAGGCACGTACTAGAACTCTCAGTCTCCTGGTGTCTAGCCTGGTGCCTTCAGCCACTATACCAAACCACTATACCACTATGCCCTTGCCTCCTTCCTGGGGCTGAAAGAGAGTGACTGGCCCACACTCACCCAGTTGGCTTCATGCCTAAGACACATACTAGAACTCTCAGTCTCCTGGTGTCTAGCCTGGTGCCTTCAGCCACTATACCAAACCACTATACCACTATGCCCTTGCCTCTTTCCTGGTGTTGAGAGAGAGTGACTGGCCCACACTCACCCAGTTGGCTTCATGCCTAAGGCACGTACTAGAACTCTCAGTCTCCTGGTGTCTAGCCAGGTGCCTTCAGCCACTATACCAAACCACTATACCACTATGCCCTTGCCTCCTTCCTGGGGCTGAAAGAGAGTGACTGGCCCACACTCACCCAGTTGGCTTCATGCCTAAGACACATACTAGAACTCTCAGTCTCCTGGTGTCTAGCCAGGTGCCTTCAGCTACTATACTAAACCACTATACCACTATGCCCTTGCCTCCTTCCTGGGGCTGAAAGAGAGTGACTGGCCCACACTCACCCAGTTGGCTTCATGCCTAAGGCACATACTAGAACTCTCAGTCTCCTGGTGTCTAGCCAGGTGCCTTCAGCCACTATACTAAACCACTATACCACTATGCCCTTGCCTCCTTCCTGGGGCTGAGAGAGAGTGACTGGCCCACACTCACCCAGTTGGCTTCATGCCTAAGGCACATACTAGAACTCTCAGTCTCCTGGTGTCTAGCCAGGTGCCTTCAGCCACTATACTAAACCACTATACCACTATGCCCTTGCCTCCTTCCTGGGGCTGGAAGAGTGACTGGCCCACACTCACCCAGTTGGCTTCATGCCTAAGGCACGTACTAGAACTCTCAGTCTCCTGGTGTCTAGCCAGGTGCCTTCAGCCACTATACTAAACCACTATACCACTATGCCCTTGCCTCCTTCCTGGGGCTGAGAGAGAGTGACTGGCCCACACTCACCCAGTTGGCTTCATGCCTAAGGCACATACTAGAACTCTCAGTCTCCTGGTGTCTAGCCAGGTGCCTTCAGCCACTATACTAAACCACTATACCACTATGCCCTTGCCTCCTTCCTGGGGCTGAAAGAGAGTGACTGGCCCACACTCACCCAGTTGGCTTCATGCCTAAGGCACGTACTAGAACTCTCAGTCTCCTGGTGTCTAGCCAGGTGCCTTCAGCCACTATACTAAACCACTATACCACTATGCCCTTGCCTCCTTCCTGGGGCTGAGAGCGAGTGACTGGCCCACACTCACCCAGTTGGCTTCATGCCCAAGGCACGTACTAGAACTCTCAGTCTCCTGGTGTCTAGCCTGGTGCCTTCAGCCACTATACCAAACCACTATACCACTATGCCCTTGCCTTCTTCCTAGGGCTGAGAGAGAGTGACTGACCCACACTCACCCAGTTGGCTTCATGCCTAAGGCACGTACTAGAACTCTCAGTCTCCTGGTGTCTAGCCTGGTGCCTTCAGCCACTATACCAAACCACTATACCACTATGTCCTTGCCTCCTTCCTGGGGCTGAGAGCGAGTGACTGGCCCATACTCACCCAGTTGGCTTCATGCCCAAGGCACGTACTAGAACTCTCAGTCTCCTGGTGTCTAGCCAGGTGCCTTCAGCCACTATACCAAACCACTATACCACTATGCCCTTGCCTCCTTCCTGGGGCTGAGAGAGAGTGACTGGCCCACACTCACCCAGTTGGCTTCATGCCTAAGGCACGTACTAGAACTCTCAGTCTCCTGGTGACTAGCCTGGTGCCTTCAGCCACTATACCAAACCGGTTCTGTAGTATTGTTGGCAACATATCATAATCTACAGTTGGGAAAGAAAAACCTGATTTCCTTAGCGTGCTTTCAACACGAAAGGAAGGTTTGTAACACGGTCATGTCTTTGGGTGTTTTGCCGAATCCAGCGGCTTTATGAACGGCCTCCCTTTAACATCCCTTTCCTTGTGGCCTTGCCCGAATGCCTTACAAGGGCCCTGCCTTGATGGGGAATCAAACGCAGGACCGGTGCCTCCTCAAAGCCAGAAGCTCCACTGCCTTTCAAACATCACTGATGAAATTTGATTGCTGAAAAAAAACAAAAACAAAAAAGCTTCGCCCGGGAAAAAAAACCTCATGTGATCCAGCAGTTCATTTAAAATATTTTTCTATTTATGTGGCAGAGGCTTCTTACTCGGTGCGCCGGCGCATCAGGGTGCAGTGGCCCAGAGGGAAACTGGTGGCATGCTAATGGCCCATAGAAAGGGTGCCCTATAGCGCAGAACATTTTAAGCAGGGCGCCAAGCTGTGCGCAGCTCAGTGGGAGCTGACTCTAAGCAACGTTTTCTCTCCCCCACCCCAACCGAACCCTTTAAAGTATCTGGCGTCGAGGTTCCTTGAGGGCTGTTTACTCCTATATTTATTTATGAATTTACTCATCGGTACGCATCTCTTTGAATGCCTTGATCTTCGTTTCCTCCTAAACGAAGGTATGGACACCTTCCGTGAATATTTCCATGGCAACTTCAATAGGAGGAGAAGAAAAAGGATTTTTTAAAAAAAAACTGAGTTGGTTTGGAATTTGGGAATTTTAGCAGAATATCTACCAGAGGTCCTGGGGTCAAAAGGAAGGGAGGGAGAAAAAGACCCCTTTCTGGACTTTTTTTTCTGGACTTATCTTTCTGGAACTTTCTTTCTGGAGTCCTTTCAGGACAGGCAAGAAGCAACGGATGTAAACTAAACAAGGAGAGATCCAACCTAGAACCAAGGAGAAATTTCCTGCAAATAAGAACAATTAATCGGTGGAACTACTTGCCTCCAGAAGTTGTGGGAGCTCCATCACTGGAGATTTTTAAGAAAAGACTGGACAGTCACTTGTCTGAAATGGTTTAGGGTCTCCTGCTTGAGCAGGGGGTTGGACTAGAAGACCTCCAAGGTCCCTTCCAACTCTGGTATTCTTAGCAAAATTCTGTTGCTGGGCGAGACACTTGTGAAGTGAATTTTACCCCGTTTTACGACCTTTCTTGCCACAGGTGTTAAGTGAATCACCATAGTTGCTGAGTTCGTAACGCAATTGTGAAATGTAGCTGGCTTCCTCGTTGACTTTGTTTGTCAGAAGGTCGCAAAATGACCCTGGGGACATTGCAACTGTCATAAATATGAGTCAGTTGCCAAAGGTCTGAATTTTGATCAGGGGACCACGAGGACGCTGCACTGGTTGTTAAGTGTGAAGAATCGTCATAAGCGCTGTTATAACTTTGGTCACTAAATGAACTGTTGTAAGTTAAGGACAACCTGTATCTCAAAACTGGAGAGAAATATATACCAGGATAATAATATGCCTGCTTATGAACAACTTTATTATCTGTTTCCATTCAGATATGATCAAGGGTTGAGGACAGAATCCTAAATCTCTGGTTTCTACACGCATCCACCCTGTGTCGTCCTAAGAGAACTGGGTTCAAAAAGCTGACATTAAAAATGAGCAACATTAAAGTTAAGCACTTTTACTAGCTAGAGGCAAAATGTGTTACTCATAATGCTGCGTAATGTTTAAAGAGTAACTAACACGATGTTTACGACTCTCAAAATATGTCTGAAGGAGAACAAGTTGTTGGCTTACGGGAATTACGTTTTGCGGTAGGTTCCTCTTGTAGGCGGCTTGATCCAGACCATGGCTGGGGTGGTGTGTGTGTGTGTGTATGTGTGTGTGTGTGTCAAGGTGTTGAAATGGTGGAACACAGGTAACTAATTTGTTCTGACCCAGCTCCGCAGACACGACAAGCCCTCTGACGTGAACTCAAAAGTTTCCTTTTTTAGGAGCATCAGCAGCCCCAGCAAAAAGTTTCTTTCTCACAGCAGGCTATCAAGTCCATCCGGCTGAAAGATGAATAATTGTCTGCCACATCTATTCATCTCCACTCCCTGCCTTTTATCGCCAGAGCTAGGGTGGGGCTTTGTTAGCAGCAGTGGCTCTTCCGTCCCAAGGACCGGCCCATAGATTTCCACTGCTCTCCTCTCCCCTGCCTTCTGCGTATCTGCGTGTCAGGCACTGGACCCGGCTGCTCCTCCTCTTCCTCATCAGCCACCTCCAGACCTGGGGGCTGTTGACTCTCTATCTGAGGGCTGATGGACGGCCCAGGCTCTGCCTCTGTCTGTCTGTCTGTCTGTCTGTCTTTCTCTCTGCCAGCTCCATTCCCTCTTCCCCCTCGGAGCTCTCAGGTTGCCTTGATGCTGGCCCTAACTCCCACGCCACCTCCTCTGATTCAGCAGATGATAATCCCGCAAGGAGAAATCAAGGAAACATTTGCCTTGAAGATCTTTCTTTCAGGGCAACATTAGGAAATGCAGGATGCAAAATCCGGGGGTTGGGGGAGAGTCGAAACAGCTACAATGGTACAATGCACATTAATAAAAAAAAAAAAAGACAGAGTTTTGATAAAAACTTCGATAAAATCCTTAACGCCAAGAAAGCCTGTTTACTTCCACTGGGCTAAATCTCCCTGAAGCAGAAACATCTTAGTTCAAAATATATTAGAATTGTTCTCTTTCCAATTATAGAAACATAAGATCTGTTGACAAAACACTGTGGGAGGTAGAAGGCAAATCAATGCACCCTCCCTAGCAACTGTGTTAAAAATTGCGACCATGTTTGGAACTCTAAAAGAGAAAAACAGAGTAGAGCAAAGACGTTAAACCTTCAAAGATTTGTAACACCATATTTTTGTTGCTGGATACAAAAAAAAAAAATACATTTATTTTTTTGCTGCAGCATGTGTAAAATAGCGTAGCTGTTTTGCATGAATGAATGGGAAAAAAAACCTGGTTAATTCCTCCTCTAGTTAAAAGCTACTATCTTTGCATTTAAGAGTTATTTCCAGAGGTTCCATTGCAGATTTGTTTTCATGGGAGTAAGCAATAAATATAAGGAACACTTAGGCAAGCATGACAAAGGCCATGTGAAAGTTGGATTCTTGACAAGGGGTGTATTTTTGTGTGTGGTCCATATATTATATTTGGTCATTGGTGATGTCACCGGAGTACCATTGCTAGACCTTTGTGGAAAATATTTATCTAGCAAGAAAAAGACACATTTACCCCTATCTTTTATCTTTTTTGATCCAGAACATTTTACAAATGAAGTTTGGAATAGAAGCTCTTATCTGAATGTTTTTGCATCTCTCGGATACTTGGCTCAACAGTAGTAACTGCGAGAGGGATCTTGATGTCCTAGTGGACGACCATTTAAATATGAGCCAGCTGGGTGCTGAAGTTGCCAAAAAAGCCAACCCAATCCTTGGCTGCATAAACAGAGGGATTGAATCAAGATCACGTGAAATGTTACTAGCACTTTATAATGCCTTGGTAAGGCCACACTTGGAATACTGCATCCAGTTTTGGTTGCCACGATGTAAAAAAGATGCTGAGACTCTAGAAAGAGTGCAGGGAAGAGCAACCAAGAGGATTAGGGGGCTGGATATTAAAACGTACGAAGGAAGGTTGCAGGAACTGGGTATGTCTAGTTTAATAAAAAGAAGGACTAGGGGAGACATGATAGCAGTCTTCCAATATCTCAGGGGCTTCCACAAAGAAGAGGGAGTCCAGCTATTCTCCAAAGCACCTGAAGTCAGGAGAATTAATCAAGGAGAGAAGCAACCTGGAATTAAGGAAAAATTTCTTGACAGTGAGAACAATTAACTAGTGAAATTGCTTCTCTCCAGAACTGGAGATTTTTAAGAATTCTATTCTATTCTATTCTATTCTATTCTATTCTATTCTATTCTATTCTATTCTATTCTATTCTATTCTATTCTATTCTATTCTACCCTACTCTACTCTACTCTACTTTATTCTATTCTACTCTACTCTACTCTACTCTACTCTACTCTATTCTATTCTTTCTTCATTCCTTCTATTCTATTCTATTCTATTCTATTCTATTCTATTCTATTCTATTCTATTCTATTCTATTCTATTCTATTCTATTCTATTCTATTCTATTCTACTCTGCTCTACTCTATTCTATTCCATGTTTTCTTTTCTTTTCTTTTCCATTCCACATTTTATTTTATTTTATTTTATTTTTTCTATTCTATTCTATTCTATTCTATTCTATTCTATTCTATTCTATTCTATTCTATTCTATTCTATTCTATTCTATTCCATTTTTTCTTTTCTTTACTATTCTTTTCTTTTCTGTTCTGTTCCATTCCATTCCATATTTGTTTAATGTGTGTCTTTCCCTTCCAAGATAAGGAAGTGACTGCCATGTTGAAAACAACTTATAGACAGAATGAAAAACATGGAAAGAGATTCCATGGCATTTTCTATACGAACCATGGCTGAATGTGCTTCTTAATTTCAGCCCTCTGAGCCATAATGTTTTTCCCTGTCTAGATTATTTTTCAGAATTGTATTATTGTTGCGGTTATTTTATACTGCAGATGATTTCATGATCTCCACACTGGATTTCCCTAACAATTCATTGAATTTTACTGTAGCTTCAGTTATTTATTCACCGGGGTTTAGCTTGGATGCAGCTGGTTGTATGATGCAAAAACGAAAATAAAAATCCACATTTGCAGCTTGTGCAAAGCATCTGTTGGTCATCCACGATCTGGACCGAGTTTGAAATATCGCCAGATCCCATTTAAAGGTCGGTCTCAGTGGATCAGCCGTTTATCTTACAGATCACTGGTGTCGTTGTAAGATTTGTGAGCCTTCCTGTGGTCCGCTTCCTGAAGGAAGTCTGGTTTATGTATTATACGCCAAATATACATTTAAACAAAAAATAGAGCAGTCACTTGGTCCTTCAGTATCCTGGAAAAACGTGCCTTTTTCTCAGGAACTTTTGAGCTTTGCTTGAACTGACAAACGGTCTACTGATTGTTCTAAGTTCTCGACAGCTTGCTTAGAGCTATGAATTAGTCTTTCAATTATAGATCATACAGTAGTATTCAGCATCTAAAACATCCCAAATAAAAAAAAATGAGCTCTTCTCTTCTCTTTCCTTCCCTTCCCTTCCCTCCCCTCCTCCCCTCCCCTTCCCTCCCCTCCTCTTCTCCTCTCCTCATCCCCTCCTATCTTCTTCTCTTCTCTTCTCTTCTCTTCTCTTCTCTTCTCTTCTCTTCTCTTCTCTTCTCTTCTCTTCTCTTCTCCTCTCCTCTCCTCTCCTCTCCTCTCCTCTCCTCTTCTCTTCTCTTCTCTTCCCTTCTCCTCCCCTTTCCCTCCCTCCCTCCCTCCCTGTAACTCTCATCTTAATCCAGATCCTCCAAAGCAACGTATTAAGAACCAAGCAGTTAATCTTCTTCGCCCAATAATACAAGCCCAAAAGACCTTCCTGTTACCTCCCCAGTGCAGCTGTTGCACAAAATAGCACAGGCCCCGATTTACTCAGTTGCACGAGGAATCCATAGGCCCCGGGGGTGGTCATTAAGCAGCCATTTCGTTTGGCCTCTTCCAACAGCATTCCTAGGCTGGATCTTTCCTCCATGCTTGGGAGGAGATTCTCCTGGAATCCATTCACTGCAAAAGGAAAGGAAGGGCCCGGCACGTCATGGATGGACCCAGCGAGCAACATTGTGATGAAAACACCTCAGCTCGGTTGTCTTCTCCTTCTTCCACCAAAGACAGGGAGAAGGAATCACGTAGGAGGTGACCAGGAGAATCCAGGAAACAGGCCGCATTTGCTCTTGCTTTTTTAGGCCGTCCGGAATGGTTGCTAAGAGACCTGTTTATTGCTTGTAGGGAGACTGGGAATTAGAAGATCAATCTTTGATACAGGAGCAGACAGAACAATATTTATTGGGCGTCCGTGTGTCCCCCAGATTCTCCCTCGATGGCCTTAGAGGTCTTCTGCATCACTTGATTCTTCTTCTTCTTCTTCTTCTTCTTCTTCTTCTTCTTCTTCTTCTTCTTCTTCTTCTTCTTCTTCTTCTTCTTCTTCTTCTTCTTCTTCTTCTTCTTCTTCTTCCTCCTCCTCCTCCTCTCCTTCCCCTCCTCCTCCTCCTCCTCCTCCTCTTCCTCCTCCTTCTCCTTCTCCTTCTTCTTCTATTATTATTATTATTATCATTATCATTATTATCATCTTTATTCATTAAACATGAAACTTAGTCAACTGAACGTTCAAAAAGGCATCACAAATATCATTGACTGGTGCTGATGGTTAATACGGGTTGCTGGCAGCATCCTAGGTATCAACCAAGTTCCTTCTAAAGATGTACGATGTTCCAAGTAGCACCGTTTTTTGCAGTTCCGCTGGTGTTATTGCAGGAAGCTGCAGTTTGTTGATACATCTTATAAAATTCTTGGACATGGTACCAAGTGCCCCAATGACAATGGGTATCACTGTTACATGTTTCCTCCATAGCCATGTAGTGGCTAAGGCCAGGTCGTGATATTTTGTGATTTTTTTCCAGTTCTTTTTCTTCGACTCTGGCATCTCCTGGTACAGCAATGTCAATAAATTCTATGTTTCGGTTTTCGACAACCGTAATATCTGGCATGTTGTGTTCCAAGTGACGATCCGTCTGTATTCAAAAGTCGCACAAGATCTTCACCTTCTCATTTTCTGTAACTTTTTCCACTTTAGGTTCCCATGACTTTTTGGATACAGGCAAGTCGTATTTTTTACATAATGACCAGTGGATTAATTTAGCAACTCAATCATGTCTAGCTTCGTAATCAGTTTGTGCGATATTATTATTATTATTATTATTATTATTATTATTATTATTATTATTATTATTATTATTATTATTATTATTTCATTAAACATGAAACTCAGTCAACTGAACATTCAAAAAGGCATCACAAATACCATTGACTGGCACTAATGGTTGATACAGATTGCTGCCAGGGTCCTAGGTATCAACCAAGTACTTACTTAAGATGTATAAAGTTTTATGCTTTTGTCCCAGTCGCTTTAAAGTTGCACGCCTTGGTTCCCCAGCAATAGCAACTGACCCCTGTTGCCCATTTTTCAGCAGATGTCCAGGAGCCATAGCATCTGGTATGGTCCTTGTTGACCCAGCCGATGACCTATCCGGTATGGAATTTTGTTGATTTCTTCTCATCATTGGTGATGGTAGATGCCTGGGTTGGTTCACAGTGGCTAAGCCACTACTGATCTGAAGACCGGCATTCCTATAACCGTAGGGACCACACCCGATAGCTGTCCAGGCCCAGCCACGGGAGGAGGAGGAGGAGGAGGAGGAGGAGGAGGATATTGATTTTCTATGAAATACATTTCTTAGTGCTTAATGAACTTCATGTTGTCTGGGTATTTAATTTACTTGACAATACAGTTTTACATTCTGTAACAGAATCATCAGTGCTTGGAATACTTTACCTGACTCTGTGGTCTCTTCCCATAATCCTAAAAGCTTTAACCAAAAACTTTCTACTATGGACCTCACCCCATTCCTAAGAGGACCATAAGGGGCGTGCATAAGCGCACAAACGTGCCTACCGTTCCTGTCCTATTGTTTTTCTTTTCTTCTTCCTATATATATATATGCTTATACCTCCTAACATTTACTCATATAAGTGTTTATATACTATATAATCTTTTTGTATGATACCTACATATATTGTTGTGACAAAATAAATAAATAAATAAATAAATTCTTAATCTCCACCCCTTTTTTCCAACCATTGGTAAAATAAATTCCATGTTTGATAGTTTTCTCCTGGAGTACTGTGATAGTTTTCATCTTGTACTGTGCTAGGAAGAGTTGGAAGTCAATGCCTCCTTTTCTTTCTTTTTCTCTTCCCCCTTGTATCTCACACCCCCTTTTCCCGTTCTCTTTCCTTCCCTTCATTTCCTATTTCCTTTTCTTCTTTTTTTTGTATTTTATACAATAAAAAATAAAAAATGGAGAAGAACAGAAGGAGATTTAAATAGCTGCACCAGGAGAGCAGGAAAAACTCACAACCAGCTGTTGGTTCCGGCATGTTTCTCCTCTATGTCGGCAGTGTTTGTTTATCAAAGTAAATTATAAACAGATAAATATCAAAATACATGGTGCTAAATGTACTTACAACTTTAGTAAGTGAGTTGAGTGTCAATGTGAGTTTGGTCCAACCACTCACAACCGTATGGACCGATGCCCCAATTTTGACCTGTCCCCTACGATGACTTTCACCATGCTGAAAGACACTGTGCAGGAAGTCCTTGACTTACGACCGCAATTGAGCCCCAAAATTTCAGTTGCGAAGAGAGACAGTTGTCAAGTCAGTTTTGCCCCATTTTACGATCTTGCCTGCCCCCAAAACGCTGCGGCTCTTAAGTGAGTAACAGGGTTGTTAAGTGAATCTGGCTTTCCCCACCCCTTGACTTGGCTTGTCAAAAGGTCACAAAATTTGATCACACGACCCCAGGACCCTGAAATTGTCTGTCAGATTATTCATGAACTGGTAGAGACATGGTAACAAAGTCAGCCAATGAATAGGCATAGCAACTAAGTCAGCCAATGGGAGCTGAGACAGACCGGAGCCAGGGTATGTCTTAGTCTGCAGCTTCTGAGTCTGTGCAGAGAAACTAGTCTCGACTTGCATTTCTGCTATACTGCTGCCTATGTGTTTTGTTTGTAACTGCTACTAAGTTTGAAGAAGGATCTATATTGGTATTGTACATTTATCTTCATATGTTATTATGTATATAAAGAAGTTAATGAATCCTGCTGCATCAGCCTGCCTGTGTGTGCTTTCTGGATTTGATTTTTGCAAGAAACTCTGACACCGTCATAAGTACATGTCAGTTGCCATGCTTCTGAATGTGGATCACATGACCAAATGGCGATAATTAAAAATGGCCCTAGATCACTTTTTTCAGGGTCGAACGGTCACTAAGCAAACTGTTGCAAGTCAAGGGCTACCTGTACTCTAGCGAACTTCTTGACTGTATTTGTCTGTCTTATCTGTTGGTCTCCTACTTTCCCAACCTTGCCAAGCACCAACATTAGTTCGAGTCCATCGTGTGCTGGCCTCAGACCTCCAAACAATTTGACTTTCTGCTGCCTGATCAGCACCTTAAGGGATCCATCACTCTGGATTCAATCAAGGGCTGACGGAAAGGTGCTTCTTGCCATCCATATCCTAGACACCATATCTAGAGCTGTCTGTCATCTTTCTTTTGATGTTTTTCAACGCCCAGTTTTCGCAGCCCTAAATTACTCCTAGAAGGGCCATGACTCCCATCCATCCCTGTTGCCACGGAAATAGCCTCCATGACCTGGTTGAAATTTGTCATTGCCTTCCTCCTTTGGTTTAATCTCTCCTTTACCATTTCACGACCCAAACTAGGGAACATCATCAGTGCTAGAAGGGAGTACAGAGGAGGAGGAGGAGGAGGAAGGGGAGGAGAAGGAAGAGGAAGAGGAAGAAGAATAGGAGGACTGTGGGCTCCTTGGTTACCTCTGAGCTTTGTTGTTTTCTTGTAGCCATTTCATTACCCAAGTACGGAACATCATCAGTGAGATTTGTAGAGAGGAGGAGAAGAAGGAGAAGGAGAGGAGGAGAAGGGATGATGATGAGGAGGAGGAGGAGGAGGACGAGGAGGAGGAAGAGGAGGAGAACTGTGGAGTCTTTGGTTCTCTCTGAGCTTGCTTGTTTTCCTGCAGACGTTTCATGACCCAACTAGGTAACATCATCAGTGCTAGTCTAGACTAATGAAACATCTGCAAGAAACCAACCAAGCTCAGAAAGCACCAAGGAGCCCTCGTTGTAACCCTGAGCTACAAATGTTCTCCTTTATTGGTCTTATTTTATTTTATTTTATTTATTTATTTATTTGATTTTTATACCGCCCTTCTCCCGAAGGACTCAGGGCGGTGTACAGGCAAAATAAAAACAGACAAGACAATATACAGTATAAAATGCAAGATTAAAAAACTTATTATAATTAGCCTAAAAATTTAAAATGTATAGAAAACTAAAACCCCATTTAAAATTAATAATAAAAATTATAAAATCCATAAAATTTAAGCCAGCCCCGCGCGAATGAAAAGATGTGTCTTCAGTTCACGGCAAAAGGTCCGAAGGTCAGGTATTTGGCGTAAGCCCGGGGGAAGTTCGTTCCAGAGTGTGGGAGCCCCCACAGAGAAGGACCTTCCCCTGGGGGCCGCCAGCCGACATTGCTTGGCGGACGGCACCCTGAGAAGTCCCTCTCTGTGAGAGCGTACGGGTCGGTGGGAGGCATGTGGTAACAGCAGGCGGTCCCGTAAGTACCCAGGCCCTAAGCCATGGAGCGCTTTAAAGGTCATAACCAAAACCTTAAAGTGCACCCGAAAGGCCACAGGTAGCCAGTGCAGCCTGCGCAGGAGCGGTGTTACATGGGAGCTACGCGAAGCTCCCTCTATTACCCGCGCAGCTGCATTCTGGACTAACTGAAGCCTTCGAGTGCACCTCAAGGGGAGCCCCATGTAGAGAGCATTACAATAATCATGGTCTCTGAAGCTTTTCCCTTGCTACAAACGTTTTTGTTATTTCCTAACTTGTGTTTGAAGGACTTGAAACCTTCAGTTTAAGCCTCTCAATCTTCTTTTAATTAATTTTCTCCTAGAGATTGCTTCCATGTTTATTTACTTTACTTTTAATTTTCCCACGGTTTCTCTGTTCTTTTTAAAAAGAGCCCATATTTCTTTTCTTGTTATTTTCCCCCTATTTGCTAACCTTCTGGATTAAGATATCTTTTCTTGCTTTGCGTTGAGAGTCTACATTCATTCATCACACCTTCTTCTTGTGGCTGCCTGAGGCTGTTATTCTCTGTTTTTCTCTCATTATCATGATAGCTTCTTCTGAAAGCTATTTGAATCTGTCCGTCTTTGAAATTCCCAGCAGCTCAAATTTCGGAGAATACTTTTGGCTTTCATGATGTCTTCTATTTATTTATTTATTTTTGTCATCGTTTGTCATCTCCTTTTTTGCATTAAATCAGCGTACGGACTCTGTTCCTTACACTTATTTTATATTCTGGCTGAATGTTTCCCCGTATCAAATATTTGTGGCATACCTACTCTCCTTAATTTTCAGTGTTTGGACACCAATAATTCATGACTGGAATAATTATTGGACACCAATAATTCATCTGGAATTATCCTGGATTGCCATTCACGAGTTTTTCTTTCTCATCATGCAAAACATTTTATTCTTATGTTGTCCAATAAACTGATGTTCATTCATAAGATCTACATTTATATTGCTTGTAGTATGTCTTGATGCTAAGTTGAGAATACAGTATGTCCCCAAGGCACTTTTTCAAGAGGCAACTGGACTTTCTTTGTTTTTCCTTGAAGAAGTTTCGCTTCTCATCCAAGAAGCTTCTTCAGTTCTAAGTGAATGGTGGAGGATGGAAGGATTTACATCAGTGATAAATTTCAAATGTTTTTACTACCGGTTCTGTGGGCGTGGCTTAGTTGGTGTGGTGTGGCTTGGTGGGCATGGCAGGGGAAGGATACTGCACAATCCCCATTCTCTCCCCACTCCTGGGGAAGGATACTGCACAATCCCCATTCCCTCCCCACTCCAGGGGAAGGATACTGCACAATCCCCATTCCCTCCCCACTCCTGGGGGAAGGATACTGCACAATCTCCATTCCCACCCCACTCTGGGGCCAACCAGAGGTGGTATTTGCCGGTATACTGAACAAATCAAGAAGAGGGCCGTGAAAATATTTACAGACCCCTCGCATCCTGGACATAAACTGTTTCAACTCCTACCGTCATAACGATGCTATAGAGCACTGCACATCAGAACAACTAGACAGCCATCACTCTGCTAAACAAATAATTCCATCAACACTATCAAACTATTTACTGAATCTGCACTACTATTAATCATCTCACAGTTCCCATCACCAATCTCTTTCCACTTATGACTGTATGACTATAACTTGTTGCTGGCAATCCTTATGATTTATATTGATATATTGACCATCAATTGTGTTGTAAATGTTGTACCTTGATGAACGTATCTTTTCTTTTATGTACACTGAGAGCATGTGCACCAAGGCAAATTCCTTGTGTGTCCAATCACACTTGGCCAATAAAATTCTATTCTATTCTATTCTCAGAACTACTCAAAATTTCTGCTACCGGTTCTCCAGAACCTGTTAGAACTTGATGGATTTCACCCCTGATTTACATTCCTTGCAGTCATCTGGTTGTTAGTACTCTCTCTGAGACTTGTTGAAGCCACTTGGAGGTTTATCTGTGCCCTCAGGGCCACCTGAATCCTGTACTCTGCAATTTTTTCCTGGAAATGGATTGTTGTGTCTGTGCCCCCCGAGCCGGGCCTCCTGCCAGAAAGTGACTTGGAGCCGGGCCTGCTGCCAGAAAGTGACTTGGAAAGTGAGGGGGAAGGGCCATCATGACCTACCTCGGGAGCACCGGCTTCCCTGGCTCAGCTCCAGGTGCCAGAAGCAGGCCAGGTGGAAGAGATAATGATGCCTCCTTCTCCTGACTCTTTCTCCCCCCAGGCCATGCCTTTAGACTCAGCTGATGGCAATCAGGCTTGGTTGGACCCTAGGTTTTGTAGGCAGGAGAGGAGGGAACAGCAGAAGCAGGGGTGGGGCAGGCCTAGGAAGTGCTGAGTCATGGAGCCACACCCCACAGGATATAAAGGCAGTGAGCACTGCTGTGTCTCTTCTTAGCCGGCAAATCAACTGATTAACTAAGAGCTGAAGTGACTGACCAGCGTCGAGGGAGATATCAGAGAACTTGGCAGACATTCGCTATTCTGCTGCCAGAGCTGATAGTGCCGGCTAATTAAGCCATCACTCGGACGGAGGCGAAGGAGGACAGAACATGGATTCATACTCCCACACCATTTGAAGGGTGTCCATTCCAAAGTGCATAGCTAAATATCTATCCAGGTCATGGTTGTTCCAAAGGTGCTTTCCAAAGAAAACTGAACTTTCTTGTTTTTTTTTCCGTGAAAATATTTCGCTTCTCATCCAAGAAGCTCCTTCAGTTCTGACTGAATGATGGAGGATGGAAGGATTTACATTCCTTTCAGTCATCTGGTCATTAATACTCTCTCTGAGAGTCATTGAGGCCACTTGAAGGTCTATCAGTGCCCTCGGGATCACCTGAATAGTGCAAATGGGTGTGGAAACTTCTTAAACTACCAAAAGGACTGTGTTGTAAACAGGAGGTAGGTGGTGTTGTAGTCCTCCTCTTCTGTTGAGGGAGGGCTGTTCAATCCTAGTGTAGCACTCAGAGGAAGCACTAATGACCAGATGACTGCAAGGAATATAAAACCTACTGTCTTCTACCATTCAGTCAGAACTGAAGAAGCTTCTTGGTTGAGAAGCGAAACATCTCCAAGGAAAAACAAAGTCCAGTTGCCTTTTGAAAAAGCACCTTTGGGACAACCATGACCTGAATGACTGTGAATCTCCACAGGCATAAAAAGAGAGCAATCTTTCAAAAATTCATTGAACCGATCACCTGTGTTACCGTGTTTATGCAACCCAATTCTTCCTATAATTCCAAGTTCCTCCATTTCTCCAACTTTTACATCCTGATCACTTGTGGTCAGTAGCGCTTCCTTCCGAGGTGTTGAATTTGGCACCTCTTTCAATTCGCCGCAATTTTTTTCACCTTGTACTTGTAGTTGACGTGTGTGCTTATATAACATGGCTGTTCACCGGATAACCACTAAGATGGATCTATATAATCCTGACATTTATTGGGTTACAGGCGAGCACATCTTTAGCAGTCTTGCTTCTGGGTAACATTGCCTTTGTGTTCTTTTGGGTGATGTTATTTTAACATTTGGGCATTTAAATTAGTTTTTTAAGGGATGTTTTTAATTATTGTGTGTATTTGTATTTTATCTGCCTGTTCACCGCCCTGAGTCCTTCGGGAGAAGGGCGGTATACAAATTAAAATATTATTATTATTATTATTATTATTATTATTATTATTATTATTATTATTATTATTATTATTATTATTATTATTATTATTATTATTTATTATTTATTATTATTATTATTATGTCACCTGCAGCCCACTTCATTGCATCTTATTTCTGAACGAGCCAATGTAGAATGCTTCCTTTCCAGTTTGACAATTTTCACAATTTTTCCTGGCTTCTCGCTTGGGTGTTTCAACGTTTGCAGCTAAGAAATCAGATTTCCTTGCAATGTGGATCTGACAACATCAATATTTCGAGAGCTTTTTTTTTTCACACAACGGTGAAGCACGTCAAATGTCATAAACACGAATGATATAGAGGCTCTGTTGTCATTCAGTTCCATTGGGATTTTTTACGTCCCTTCTGATGAATCCTTCTGCTTCTTCCAAAGATTTTCTTTTCTCTGTAAAGTTTGTTTCCCTTGTAGGCATGAAATACTGTCTCAAACTTCCCATCTCCAACTTGGATCACAATATTCTACTGAAATTTCTATTCCTCTTCTGTGTTACAAGTGCTGTCATAATCTCCTATTGTAATTTTTGTAGTTTTGGGGTTGCCTTGCCACATATATGAAGCTATAAAAACAACAACATATAAACATGATATAAAAAATATAAAAAGATATAAAAAGATAGAATAGAATAGAATAGAATAGAATAGAATAGAATAGAATAGAATAGAATAGAATAGAATAGAATAGAATTTTATTGGCCAAGTGTGATTGGACACACAAGGAATTTGTCTTGGTGCATATGCTCTCAGTGTACATAAAAGAAAAGATAGGTTCATCAAGGTACAACATTTACAACACAATTGATGATCAATATATCAATATAAATCATAAGGATTGCCAGCAACAAGTTATAGTCATACAGTCATAAGTGGAAAGAGATTGGTGATGGGAACTATATATAAAAAAAGATGTTGAGAGTGTAGAGAAGATTTAGAGAAGAGCAACATAGATGTTTGGGGGACTGGAGGATAAAACATATGAAGAACGGTTGCAGGAATTGGGTAGGTCTAGTTTAGTGAAGAGAAGGACTAGGAGAGACATGATAGCAGTGTTCCAGTATCTCAGGGGCTGCCACAAAGAAGAGGGAGTCAAACTATTCTCCAAAGCAACTGAGGGCAGGACAAGAAGTAACAGGTGGAAACTAATCAAGGAGAGAAG